>NC_080379.1:65873893-66217952 GCF_014773155.1 Arachis stenosperma
AGACTTTCCGGATTCTCATGAATGCCGCCATCTATAACTTATACCACGAAGATTCTGTTGGGGAATCTAAGAGATACACATTCAAGCTCGGTTGCATGTAGAACGGAGTGGTTGTCAATCACGTGCGTTCATAAGTGAGAATGATAATGAGGGTTATCTAATCATCATTCATCATGTTCTTGGGTGCGAATGAATATCTTGGAATAAGAATAAGAGAATTGAATAAAAGAAAATAGAACTGCATTAATACTTGAGGTACAGCAGAGCTCCACACCCTTAATCTATGGTGTGCAGAAACTCCACCGTTGAAAATACATAAGTAAAAGGTTTCAGGCGGCCGAATGGCCAGCCCCATGGTCTAAGAATATGCGTTCAAAGATGTTCTTCAGATCTAAAGTGATCAAAAAGATATCAAATACATTAGTTTAAATGTTCTATTTATAATAAACTAGCTCCTAGGGTTACATGAGTAAGTAATTGATGCATAAATCCCTTCCGGGGCCCACTTGGTGTATGTTTGGGCTGAGCTTGATCAATCCACGAGCTGAGGCTTCTCTGGAGTTGAACTCCGAGTTATGACGTGTTTTGGGCGTTCAACTCCGGATCATGACGTTTTCTGGCGTTTAACTCCAGACAGCAACATGTACTTGGCGTTCAACGCCAAGTTACGTTGTCAATTTCCGAATAAAGTAGGACTATTATATATTGCTGGAAAGCTCTGGTGTTTCTACTTTCCAAAGGCCGTTGCGAGCGCGCCAATTGGAGTTCTGTAGCTCCAGAAAATCCATTTCGAGTGCAGGGAGGTCAGATTCCAACAGCATCAGCAGTCCTTTTGTCAGCCTTTTTCAGAGTTTTGCTCAAATCCCTCAATTTCAGCCAGAAATTACCTGAAATCACAGAAAAACACACAAACTCATAGTAAAGTCCGAAATGTGAATTTAACATAAAAACTAAGGAAAACATCCCTAAAAGTAGCTTGAACTTACTAAAAACTACCTAAAAACAATGCCAAAAAGCGTATAAATTATCCGCTCATCACAACACCAAACTTAAATTGTTGCTTGTCCCCAAGCAACTGAAAATCAATTAGGATAAAAAGAAGAGAATATACTATAAATTCAGAAATATCAATGAATATTAATTATAATTAAATGAGCGGGACTTGTAGCTTTTTGCTTCTGAATAGTTTTGGCATCTCACTTTTTCCTTTGAAGTTCTGAATGATTGGCTTTTCTAGGAACTTAGAATTTCGGATAGTGTTATTGATTCTCCTGGTTAAGCATGTTGATTCTTGAACACAGCTACTTATGAGTCTTGGCTGTGGCCCTAAGCTTTTTGTTTTCCAGTATTACAACTGGATACATAAATGCCACAGACACATAACTGGGTGAACCTTTTCAGATTGTGACTCAGCTTTGCTAGAGTCCCCAGTTAGTGGTGTCCAGAGCTCTTAAGCACACTCTTTTGCTTTGGATCACGACTTTAACCACTTAGTCTCAAGCTTTTTACTTGGACCTTCATGACACAAGCACATGGTTAGGGACAGCTTGATTTAGCCGCTTAGGCCTGGATTTTATTTCCTTGGGCCCTCCTATCCATTGATGCTCAAAGCCTTGGATCCTTTTTACCCTTGCCTTTTGGTTTTAAGGGCTATTGGCTTTTTCTACTGCTCCTTCTTTTTTATATACTCTCTTTTTTTTTTTCGAATGCTTCCTCTTTTTCACTGCTTTTTCTTGCTTCAAGAATCAATTTCATGATTTTTCAGATCCTCAATAACATTTCTCTTTGTTCATCATTCTTTCAAGAGCCAACAATTTTAACATTCATAAACAACAAGATCAAAAGACATATGCACTGTTCAAGCATTCATTCAGAAAACAAAAAGTATTGTCACCACATCAATATAATTAAACTAAATTCAAGAGCTATTTTCGAAATTTATGTACTTCTTGTTCTTTTGAATTAAAACATTTTTCTTTTAAGAGAAGTGAAGGGGTAATGGATTTTTATTCATAGCTTTAAGGCATGGTTACATACTAATGATCATGAAATAAAGACACAAAACATAGATAAATACAATACTAAAAACCGAAAACAGAAAGAAATAAAGGACAAGGAATGAATCCACCTCTAGTGGCGTCTTCTTCTTGAAGGACCAATGATGTTCTTTAGCTCTTCTATGTCCCTTCCTTGCCTTTGTTGCTCCTCCCTCATTGCTCTTTGATCTTCTCTTATTTCTTGGAGAATGATGGAGTGCTCATGATGTTCCACCCTTAATTGTTCCACATTATAATTTAAGTCTTCTAAGGAAGTGTTGAATTGCTCCCAATAGTTGTTTGGAGGAAAGTGCATCCCTTGAGGCATCTCAGGGATTTCTTGATGATGAACTTCCTCATGTACTTCTTGAGGGCCGTGAGAGGCTTCTCTTGCTTGCTCCATCCTTTTCTTGGTGATGGGCTTGTCTTCTTCAATAGAGACATCTCCTTCTATGATAACTCCAGCTGAGTAACATAGATGGCAAATAAGGTGAGGGAAAGCTAGCCGTGCCATAGGTGAGGGCTTGTCGGCTATTTTGTAGAGTTCATTGGAGATGACCTCATGAACTTCTACTTCCTGTCCAATCATGATGCCATGAATCATGATGGCCCGATCCACAGTAACTTCAGATCGGTTGCTAGTAGGAATGATGGAGCGTTGAATGAACTCCAACCATCCTCTAGCTATAGGCTTGAGGTCCAGTCTTCTTAGTTGGACTGGCTTGCCTTTGGAGTCTCTCTTTCACTGAGCTCCTTCCACACAAATGTCCATAAGGACTTGGTCCAACCTTTGATCAAAGTTGACCCTTCGAGTGTAGGGGCGTTCATCACCTTGCATCATGGGCAAGTGGAATGCCAACCTTACATTTTCCGGACTGAAATCCAAGTATTTCCCCCTAACCATTGTGAGATAATTCTTTGGACTTGGGTTCATACCTTGGTCATGGTTCCTAGTGATCCATGCATTGGCATAGAACTCTTGAACCATTAAGATTCCGACTTGTTGCATGGGGTTGGTTAAGACTTCCCAACCTCTTCTTCGGACTTCATGTCGGATCTCCGGATACTCATTTTTCTTGAGCTTGAAAGGGACCTCAGGGATCACCTTCTTCTTTGCCACAACATAATAGAAGTGGTCTTGATGGCTCTTGGAGATGAATCTTTCCATCTCCCATGACTCGGAGGTGGAAGCTTTTGTCTTCCCTTTTCCTTTTCTAGAGGATACTCCGGCCTTAGGTGCCATTGGTAATGGAAAAACAAAAAAAAGCTTATGCTTTTACCACACCAAACTTAAAATATTGCTCGCCCTCGAGCAAAAAGAAAAGAAGAGTAGAAGAAGAAGAAGAAAATATGGTGGAGAGGGAGAGAGGTAGGTTCGGCTATGTGGGAGAAGAAGGGGTTGTGTTGTGTGAAAATGAAGTAGAAGGGAAGGGTATTTATAGGGAGAGGTGAGGGTGGGTGTTCGGCCAATTTGGGTGGGAATGGGTGGGAAATTGAATTTGAATTTTATGAAGGTAGGTGGGGTTTTATGGGGAAGAGTGGGTTGATGTGAATGGTGAATGGGGAAATTGGGAAGTGTGACATGGGGAGTAGGAAGAATGAGATTTAGGATTAGGAGAGTGTGATTAGGATTAAAAGGTAAGGTGGGAATATGGTAGGTGGGGATCCTGTGGGGTCCACAGATCCTGAGGTGATCCTGTGGGGTCCACAGATCCTGAGGTGTAAACAAATACCATTCCTTCACCATATAGGCATGTAAAATGCCCTCATGCATCATTCAGGCGTTCAAACGCCCATTGGTGCATGTTCTGGGCGTTCAACGCCCATGTAATGCATGTTTCTGGCGTTGAACGCCAGTTTCATGCTTGTTACTGGCGTTCAGCGCCAGCTTTTCTCCTCTAGGCACATTCCTGGCGTTCAACACCAGGATGTTGCTTGTTTCTGGCGTTCAGCGCCAGAATGGTGCTCTGTTCTGGCGTTGAACGCCAGCCAAATACATCTTACTGGCGTTGAACGCCAGTCTGTGCCTCCTCCAGGGTGAAAAATTTTTTTCTTCTGTTTTTGACTCTGTTTTTAATTTTTTTAATTTTTTTTTCGTGACTCCTCATGATCATCTACCTAATCAAACACAAAATGACAATAAAACAAAATAAAATAAAAATTAGATAAATAAAATTGGGTTGCCTCCCAACAAGCGCTTCTTTAATGTCAATAGCTTGACAGTGGCTCTCATGGAGCCACAAGGTGATCAGGTCAATTTTAGTGTGGTCCCAACACCAAACTTAGAGTTTGGATATGGGATCTTAACACCAAACTTAGAGTTTGGTTGTGGCCTTACAACACCAAACTTAGTGTTTGACTGTGGGGGCTCTTCTTGACTCTGAACTGAGAGAAGCTCTTCATGCTTACTCTCTTTTGTCACAGAGGGATGGCCATGTGCCTTAAACACAAGGTAGTCCCCATTCAATTGAAGGACTAGTTCACCTCTGTTGACATCTATCACAGCTCCTGCTGTGGCTAGGAAAGGTCTTCCAAGGATGATGCAATCATCCTCTTCCTTCCTAGTGTCTAAGATTATGAAATCAGCAGGGATGTAAAGGCCTTCAACCTTTACTAACACGTCCTCTACTATTTCATAAGCTTGTCTCAATGACTTGTCTGCCAGTTGTAATGAGAACAAGGCAGGTTGTACCTCAATGATCCCCAGCTTCTCCATTACAGAGAGTGGCATTAGATTTATCCCTGACCCCAGGTCACACAGAGCTTTTTCAAAGATCATGGTGCCTATGGTACAAGGTATTGAGAACTTGCCAGGATCTTGTTTCTTTTGAGGTATAATTTTCTGAATCCAAGTATCCAGTTCATTAATGAGCAAGGGAGGTTCACTTTCCCAAGTCTCATTACCAAACAACTTGGCATTCAGCTTCATGATAGCTCCTAAATATTGAGCAACTTGCTCTCCAGTTACATCTTCATCCTCTTCAGAGGATGAATAGTCTTCAGAGCTCATGAATGGCAGAAGGAGATTTAATGGAATCTCTATAGTCTCTGTATGAGCCTCAGATTCCTTTGGGTCCTCAATAGGAAACTCCTTCTTGCTTGAGGGACGTCCCAGGGGGTCTTTCTCACTAGGATTTTCGTCCTCCTCCTCCCTTGTGCATTCGGCCATATTGACTATGTCAATGGCCTTGCACTCTCCTTTTGGATTTTCTTCTGTATTGCTTGGGAGAATACTGGGAGGAGTTTCAATGACTTTATTACTCAGCTGGCCCACTTGTGCCTCCAAATTTCTAATGGAGGATCTTGTTTCATTCATGAAACTGAAAGTGGCTTTTGACAGATCAGAGACTACATTGGCTAAATTAGAAGTGTTTTGTTCAGAATTCTCTGTCTATTGCTGAGAAGATGATGGATATGGCTTGCTATTGCCCAGCCTGTTGCGTCCACCATTGTTAAAACCCTGTTGAGGTTTTTGTTGATCCTTCCATGAGAAATTTGGATGATTTCTCCATGATGAGTTATAGGTGTTTCCATAAGGTTCACCCATGTAATTAACCTCTGCCATGGCAGGGTTCTCAGGATCATAAGCTTCTTCAGAAGCTTCCTCTCTAGTACTGTTGGATGCATGTTGCAATCCATTCAGATTTTGAGAAATCATGTTGACCTGTTGAGTCAACACTTTGTTCTGAGCCAATATGGCATTCAGAGTATCAATTTCAAGAACTCCTTTCTTTTGAGGTACCCCATTGTTCACGGAATTCCTCTCAGAAGTGTACATGAACTGGTTATTTGCAACCATGTCAATGAGCTCTTGAGCCTCTTCAGGCGTTTTCTTTAGGTGAATAGATCCACCTGCAGAATGGTCCAATGACATTTTCGAAAATTCAGAGAGACCATAATAGAAAATATCTAATATGGTCCATTCTGAAAACATGTCAGATGGACATCTTTTGGTCAGCTGCTTGTATCTTTCCCAAGCTTCATAGAGGGATTCACCATCTTTTTGTTTGAAGGTTTGAACATCCACTCTCAGCTTGCTCAGCTTTTGAGGAGGGAAGAACTTATCCAAGAAGGCAGTGACCAGCTTATCCCAAGAGTCCAGGCTATCCTTAGGTTGTGAATCCAACCATACTCTAGCTCTGTCTCTTACAGCAAAAGGGAAAAGCATGAGCCTGTAGACTTCAGGATCAACCCCATTCGTCTTTACAGTCTCACAGATCTGCAAGAACTCAGTTAAAAACTGATAAGGATCTTCAGATGGAAGTCCATAAAACTTGCAGTTTTGTTGCATTAATGCAACTAGCTGAGGTTTCAGCTCAAAGTTATTGGCTCCAATGTCAGGAATGGAGATGCTTCTTCCATCAAACTTGGACGTTGGTTTTGTGAAGTCACCAAGCATTCTCCTTGCATTATTATTATTATTTTCGGCTGCCATCTCTTTCTCTTGTTCGAAAATTTCTAAAAGGTTGCTTCTGGATTGTTGTAATTTAGCTTCTCTTGATTTTCTCTTCAGAGTCCTTTCAGGTTCTGGATCAATTTCAACAAGAGTTCCTTTATCCCTGTTCCTGCTCATATGAAAGAGAAAAAAACAAGAAAAGAAAGAGGAATCCTCTATGTCACAGTATAGAGATTCCTTTATGTTAGTAGAAAAAGAAGGGGGTAGAAGAATGAAGAAGGAGGTTCGGATTTTTGGATGAAGGGAGGTGAAGAGAAGTGTTAGCAATTAAATAATTAAATAGAATAAGAAAAGAGAAGAGAAAATTCGAAAATAATTTTGAAAAGGAGTTAGTGATTTTCGAAAATTAGAGATAAGATGTAATTAAAATTGAAATTTAAAATAATTAATTAATAAATAAAAAAAATTTTTGAAAAAGGGATGAGATATTTTCGAAAATTAGAGAGGGAAAAGTAGTTAGGTGATTTTGAAAAAGATAAGAAACAAACAAAAAGTTAGTTAGTTGATTGAAAAAGATTTGAAATCAAAATTGAAAAAGATAAGAAGATATTAAGTTAGATAAGATATTTTGAAATCAAATTTTGAAAAAGATAAAATAAAAGATAAAAAGGTTTAATTTAGAAATTTTAAAATTATTTACTTCACTAACAAGAAACTACAAGATAAGATTCTAGAACTTAAAGATTGAACCTTTCTTAACAAGAAAGTAACAAACTTCAAATTTTTGAACCAATCACATTAATTATTAGTGAATTTTCGAAAATATAATATAAAGATAAGGAAAAGATTTTGAAAATAATTTGAAAAATATTTTTGAAATTTTTCGAAAATTATAAAAAAAATGAAAAAGATATGATTTTTGAAAAAGATTTTAAAAAGATAAGATTTTTAAAATTGAAATTTTGACTTGACTTGTAAGAAACAACTAATTTTAAAAATTTTTAACCAAGTCAACCCAAAATTTCGAAAATTTGGAGGGAAATAAGGAAAAGATATTTTTTTGATTTTTGAATTTTTGGTTATGAGAGAGAAAAACACAAAAATGACCCAAAACATAAAAATTTTGGATCAGAATACAAGATGCATGCAAGAACACTATGAATGTCAAGATGAACACCAAGAACACTTTGAAGATCATGATGAAAATCAAGAACATAATTTTGAAAAATTTTTAATGCAAAGAAAACATGCAAGACACCAAACTTAGAAATTTTTAATGCTTGGAAAATATGAATGCAAAAATGCACATGAAAAACAAGAAACAACACAAAACAAGAAATCATCAAGATCAAACAAGAGAACTTATCAAGAACAACTTGAAGATCATGAAGAACACTATGAATGCATGGATTTTCGAAAAAAATGCAAGAAAAATTTTTAAAGCATGCAATTGACACCAAACTTGAAAATTGACTCAAGACTCAAACAAGAAACACAAAATATTTTTTATTTTTGTGATTTTATGATTTTTTTAAAATTTTTATTAATTTTATTCGAAAATAAAGTTTAGAAAAACGAAAAATAAAAGAAAAATTTTGTAAAAGAAAAATTTTGTAAAAATTTTTGAAAAGAAAATTACCTAATCTGAGCAACAAGATGAACCGTCAGTTGTCCATACTCGAACAATCCCCGGCAACGGCGCCAAAAACTTGGTGGACGAAATTGTGATCCTTATTCTTTAAGTTGCACTCCTTGTAAAATTATGGAATTTGAAATTGGCACGAGGGAACAATGGATCAATTGTGATCAATGTTCTAACTATTTTGAGAGGAATTATTATTATGGCACTGGTTGAATTCACAACTCCGTTCAACTAACCAGCAAGTGTACTGGGTCGTCCAAGTAATAAACCTTACGTGAGTAAGGGTCGATCCCACAGAGATTGTTGGTATGAAGCAAGCTATGGTTACCTTGTAAGTCTCAGTTAGGTAGATTAAATATTGTTTATGGTTTTAGAAATTAATAAAGAAGAAAATAGATAAAATAATAAAAGGGATAGAACACTTATGCAGATTCATTGGTAGGAATTTCAGATAAGCATATGGAGGTACTGTATGGCTCAAGGACGCCTGCTCTCCTACTGTTTCAACTCAACCCTTCTTACTCCTTTCCATGGCAAGCTGTATGTAGGGCATCACCGTTGTCAGTGGCTACATCCCATCCTCTCAGTGAAAATGGTCCTCTGCGGTTGTCACTCGCATGGCTAATCATCTGTCGGTTCTTAATCAGGTTGGAATAGAATCCATTGATTCTTTTGCGTTTGTCATCACGCCCAGCCTTCAGGAGTTTGAAGCTCGTCACAGTCATTCAATCCCAGAATCCTACTCGGAATACCATAGACAAGGTTTAGACTTTCCGGATTCTCATGAATGCCGCCATCTATCTAACTTATACCACGAAGATTCTGTTGGGGAATCTAAGAGATACACATTCAAGCTCGGTTGCATGTAGAACGAGAGTGGTTGTCAATCACGTGCGTTCATAAGTGAGAATGATAATGAGGGTTATCTAATCATCACATTCATCATGTTCTTGGGTGCGAATGAATATCTTGGAATAAGAATAAGAGAGAATTGAATAAAATAAAATAGAACTGCATTAATACTTGAGGTACAGCAGAGCTCCACACCCTTAATCTATGGTGTGCAGAAACTCCACCGTTGAAAATACATAAGTAAAAGGTTCAGGCATGGCCGAATGGCCAGCTCCCATGGTCTAAGAACTATGCGTTCAAAGATGTTCTTCAGATCTAAAGTGATCAAAAAGATATCAAATACATTAGTTTAAATGTTCTATTTATAATAAACTAGCTCCTAGGGTTTACATGAGTAAGTAATTGATGCATAAATCCACTTCCGGGGCCCACTTGGTATATGTTTGGGCTGAGCTTGATCAATCCACGAGCTGAGGCTTCTCTTGGAGTTGAACTCCGAGTTATGACGTGTTTTGGGCGTTCAACTCCGGATCATGACGTTTTTTTGGCGTTTAACTCCAGACAGCAACATGTACTTGGCGTTCAACGCCAAGTTACGTTGTCAATTTCCGAATAAAGTATGGACTGTTATATATTGCTGGAAAGCTCTGGATGTCTACTTTCCAACGCCGTTGCGAGCGCGCCAATTGGAGTTCTGTAGCTCCAGAAAATCCATTTCGAATGCAGGGAGGTCAGATTCTAACAGCATCAGCAGTCCTTTTGTCAGCCTTTTTCAGAGTTTTGCTCAAATCCCTCAATTTCAGCCAGAAATTACCTGAAATCACAGAAAAACACACAAACTCATAGTAAAGTCCAGAAATGTGAATTTAACATAAAAACTAAGGAAAACATCCCTAAAAGTAGCTTGAACTTACTAAAAACTACCTAAAAACAATGCCAAAAAGCGTATAAATTATCTGCTCATCAATGATCCATAGCATCATGATTGGAGAAGAAGTAGAAGTTCATGAGGTTATAGCCCAAGAACTCTATAAGGTGGCGGACAAGTCCTCTACCTTGGCAAGGTTAGCCTTTCCTCATCTTATTTGTCACCTCTGTTATTCAGTTGGAGTGGACATAGAAGGAGACATCATCATTGATGAGGATAAGCCCATCACTAAGAAAAGGATGGAGCAAACAAGAGACCCCTCTCATCATGAGATCCCTGAGATGCCTCAAGGGATGCACTTTCCTCCACAAGACTATTGGGAGCAACTGAACACCTCCCTAGGAGAATTGAGTTCCAACATGGGACAACTAAGGGTGGAGCACCAAGAACATTCCATCCTCCTCCATGAAATTAGAGAAGATCAAAGAATCATGAGAGAGGAGCAACAAAGATAAGGAAGAGACATTGAGGAGCTCAAGCACTCCATAAGACCTTCAAGAGGAAGAACAAGCCGCCATCACTGAGGTGGACCCGTTCTTTAATCTCCTTGTTCTTTATTTTCTTGTTTTTCGAATTTTTATGCTTATGTTTGTCCATGTTTGTGTCTTATGATCATTAGTGTCTTAGTGTCTATGCCTTAAAGTTATGAATGTCCTATGAATCCATCACCTTTCTTAAATGAAAACTGTTTTTAATCACAAAAGAACAAGAAGTACAGGATTTCGAATTCATCTTTAAAACTAGCTTAATTAGTTTGATGTGGTGGCAATACTTTTTGTTTTCTTAATGTATGCTTGAATAGTGCATATGTCTTTTGAATTTGTGGTTCATGACTGTTGGCTCTTGAAAGAATGATGAAAAAGGAGACATGTTACTGAGGATCTGAAAAATCATAAAAATGATTCTTGAAGCAAGAAAAAGCAGTGAATACAAAAAAAAAAGAAGAGAAGAAGCGAAAAAAAAACGAAAAAAAAGGGAGAAAAAGACAAAGAAAGAAAAAGAAAGAAATAAAGTTGTGATCCAAGGCAAAAAGAGTGTGCTTAAGAACCCTGGACACCTCTAGCTGGGCGTGCCACGCTAGTTCAAGTTTCCATAGGCAAAGGAAAGTGGAAAAAGCAAAGGGCGTGCCACTTGAGCTCAAAGGCATGGCACGCCAACACAAGAATTCCACTATGGTGTGCCACTTGACTTTGAAGGCATGGCACGCCAAGGTTGACAAAGAGACGAACGTGCCACTTGAAGGATTGAGCGTGGCACGCCAAGCTATTTTGAAGGGCACGTGACACGCCGGTAAAGCGCCAGCCACACGCCAGCTAAGAAGTCACGCTTATTGAGTGTTTTCTTTTCCCTTCAAAATGTAATTTTCCCTTTTCACTTTTGTAATTCTTTTATTTTACTAGGAGTAGTATAAATACCCCCAAGGAGTACTGAAGAGGGGTTAAGCAGTTAGTTTTAGATCCACTTTTACACTCCACTTTTGAGTTCTTTTCAAGCTATGAGTAGCTAACTTCCCTCTCATTGAGAGAGGGAGCTCTGTTGTACTTGATGGATTGATAATAGTGAAATTCTTCTTCTCTTCATCTTCTCTTTGATTTACTAGAAGGAATTTCGTTCTTAATGATTAGTGTTCAATTATCTTGGGAAAGAGATTGAATGCAATTGGGTTTCATGGGAACCTTGGGAAAGGAAACATAAAACCATGCTTGAAATCCCTTCTCACACTTGAGTAGATTCTGGGTTTTGGTGATTGGATACGTGACATATAATCCTCCCTCTACCTGGACCTATGAGGGTGCGTGGTATAATCAGGAACCAAGCATATCTCTCTTCATGAGCAATTAGACCAAGGAATTGGCTATTGATCAAGATCTGAGAGATTGAGTCACCAAGGGATTGGGGCTCAATCAATCATGATTGCCAAGAGGTCAATGAAATGCATGATTAAAGAAGATATAAGCTAGATTTGATCCAAAGAGACAACATCTCACAATCTCAATGAATTCCCCCATTCTTATCTATCTATTTCTTTATAGCTTAATTTTTACATTCAGCAATTCCCCACTCCAATTTACATTCAAGTCATTTATGATTCAGCACTTTACATTCTACAATTTCTATTTCTGCACTTTATTGCTTTTCTTTATATTCTAATCATTTACATTTATGTCATTTACAATTCTGCACTTCACAATCTTATTGATCCGCTTGACTAATTTATCAATCAATTAAAACTGCTTGAATTTGTCAATCTCTGTGGATACGATCCCACTTCACTGTGGGTTATTACTTGGCGATAATTTTGGTGCGCTTGCCAAAAGAACTAATTCACTAATTTTTGAATGGGGTGTGGATTAGAGAATCATCAAAGAGCAATCAAAACCAAAAAGTTAAATCCGAGGTATTGATGCGTGAGCATCTTTCCTATCTTTTCCTAGTAAATTTGCATCTAATTATTGAGTTTAATACAGAATTAATTATCTTTTAGCCAATATGGACGCTACTTTGAGTCTTTTGCAATTTTGTTTATTTTAGGTAGTATTCGGCTGGATTTGATGGAGTTTCTGCAGCACAAGAATCAAAGGAGATGGTAGCGAGGAGTGACGCGTACGCGTGACTGACGCGTGCAAGTGATTTAGAGCTTTCCATGGCGACGTGTGCGCGTGACTGACGCGTATGCGTGATTTGAAGAATTACACATCGACGCACATGCGTGACCGACGCGTCCGCGTGACTTGCAAAAAAGACCATCGACGCGTACGCGTGACTGACGCATACGTGATGAGCGGATATTTTGTACGCTTTTTGGGGGTAATTTCATGTAGATTTTAGCATGTTTCAGTTAGTTTTTAGTAAAATAATATTAGTTTTTAGGCAAAAATCATATTTCTGGACTTTACTATGAGTGTGTGTATTTCTCTGTGATTTCAGGTATTTTCTGGCTGAAATTGAGGGAGTTGAGCAAAAATCTGACTTAGGCTGAAAAAGGACTGCTGATGCTGTTGGATCCTGACCTCCCTCCACTCGAAATGGATTTTCTGGAGCTACAGGAGTCCAATTGGCGCGCTCTCAACGGCGTTGGAAAGTAGACATCCAGGGCTTTCCAGCAATATATAATAGTCCATACTTTGCGCAAGGATAGACGACGTAACTTGGCGTTGAACGCCAAGTACATGCTGCTGTCTGGAGTTAAACGCCATAAAAACGTCATGATCCGGAGTTGAACGCCCAAAACACGTCAAAACCTGGAGTTTGACGCCAAGAAAGGCCTTTACACGTGGAAAGCTTTAGTCTCAGCCCCAGCACACACCAAGTGGGCCCCAGAAGTGGATTTCTGCACCAATTATCTTAGTTTACTCATATTCTGTAAACCTAGGTTACTAGTTTACTATTTAAACAACTTTTACAGACTTATCTTGTACCTCATGCTATTTTCAGATCTGAATTACATACTTTGTGATGGCATGAGTCTCTAAACTCCATTGTTGGGGGTGAGGAGCTCTGCAGCGTCTCGATGATTTAATACAATTCCTTTGTTTTCCATTCAAACACGCTTGTTCTTATCTAAGATGTTTATTCGCGCCTAACTGTGGAGAAGGTGATGATCCGTGACACTCATCACCTTCCTCAATCCATGAACGTGTGCCTGACAACCACCTCCGTTCTACATTAGATTGAATGAATGTCTCTTAGCTTCCCTAATCAGAATCTTCGTGGTATAAGCCGGATTGATGGCGGCATTCATGAGAATCCGGAAAGTCTAAACCTTGTCTGTGGTATTCCGAGTAGGATTCCGGGATTGAATGACTGTGACGTGCTTCAGACTTTAACCTGCTGGGCGTTAGTGACAGACGCAAAAGAGGGATTCTATTCCAGTAGGAGCGGGAACCAACCGGTGATTGGCCGTACTGTGACAGAGTGCGTGCATAGCTTTCACTGCGAGGATGGGAAGTAGCCATTGACAACGGTGACACCCTACATAGAGCTTGCCATGGATAGACCTTGCGTGTGAGAAGAGGATCTCAAGGAAAAGTAGAAATTCAAAGGACAAAGCATCTCCAAAACTCCAACATATTCCCCAGTACTGCAATTCAAAGTAACATTGTTCCCTCTTTTATTTTTATAATGAAATCTAGTAATTTCACTTTTAATCCAAATAATCCTTGTTGACATCCTAACTAAGATTAATAAAATAACATTGATTGCTTCAAACCAATAATCTCTGTGGATTCGACCCTTACTCACGTAAGGTATTACTTGGACGACCCAGTACACTTGCTGGTTAGTTGAACGGAATTGTGCCCACTCGTACCAAAAAATCCTAAGTTCCACAATTCTACAATAAATACATTAATGCTATATTGATGTGATCACAATTTCGTCCACCAATACGCGTGACTGACGCGTACGTGACTTGCGCCACATGCAGAAAACGCAGAAAAATACTGGGGCCAATTTCTAGGCTGTTTTGACCCAGTTTTCAGCCCAAAAAACACAGATTAGATGCTACAGAATGGACAAAATATGTGGTCCCCACCCATCAACTGAAGACCTGCTGATTATTCTGATTTAAATTCAAATCTTATTTTTAGGAAAAGATATTATTTTTAATTTTAGATAATTAGATTTTAAATTTATTAGGATTAGTTATAAAAAAGGATTCCATTAGTTAACTTTAGAGGCCATCAGATTGGAACTCTGTACATTTTAGGAGAATCCTATTTTTGTCTGAACAATGAGCAACTAATCCTCCATTGTTAAGGTTAGGAGCTTTGTCTATTTGTATGGATTGATTTTATTACTTTTTCTATTTTAATTCATGTATGGATTTATAATTTAAGAATTGTTTTCGCTCTTTATCTTATGAATTTGGGTGGAACGGAAGTATGACCCTCTTTCTGATTGAGTTCTTGTAAAACTTGGAAAAGCTCTTTACTTGAACAACAGCTTGAAAACATATTCTCCTAAATTTTAATTATCTGGATTTAACGGGATACATGACATATAATCCTTTTATTTTTGGGTAATTAGAGTTTTTGTGGCATATAAACTGGAATTTGATCATGCAGCTTCTAATTGGAATTAATTGACCAAGGAGTTGGCAGTTAATGAATTTTAGAGGAGACTAGAAAAGTCTAAGGAATTAGGGTCTAGTCACATATAGTTTGCCATAAATTAAATCCTACATGATTAAAATAGTTAGTAAGAAAACTTAATCCGGAAGAATAGATAACTCTGAAACCTTAACTATTTTCTCCATATTTTCTTCCCAAATTATTTACTTGCCTTCCTTCAATATTCTTTATATTGTTTAATGTCTTTTATATTACCCAAACATTACTTTCTATTTGCCTGACCAAGTCTATCACTCAATTATTGTTGCTTGATCCATCAATCCTCGTGGGATCGACCCTCACTCACCTGAGGTATTACTTGGTACGACCCAGTGCACTTGCCGGTTAGTCTGTGGTTGTAAAAACCACACCAAGTTTTTCGCACCGTTGCCGGGGATTGATTGTAATTAACAACTATCAATTGTTTGATTGCTTAGATTAGGCGTTTTAGTTTTAATTTATTTAAATTTTATTAAAAAAATTTTCAGAAAAAAAATTTAAAATTTTAATAGCACTAATAATTTTTGTAATTTCTGAAATTAAGTTTGGTGTTTCCTAGTTCAGGTTACCTCGCTGGGAATTCTCTGCACTCTGACGTAGATAGTTCCATATTTTCTTGTCTTCTTTTTGTTTATGCGCAGGAACAGAGACAAAGAACATCTCTTAGACTTTGATCCTGAACCTGAAAGGACCCTCAGATGACGTTTACAACAAGCAAGACTTACAAGGCTGCAGAATCCATTATGGATCCTAATGATGCTGATAATCCTAATGTGGCAAATCTAAATGGGAATGAGCAACAAAGAAGAGTACTTGGTTCTTACTCTGCTCTTACTGCAGATCTGTATGGAAAAAGCATTGTGGTGCCTCCTATAGCTGCGAACAACTTTGAGTTGAAGCCACAACTGGTCACTCTGGTGCAACAAAATTACCAGTATCATGGTCTTCCCCACGAAGACCCAAATGAGTTTATTTCTAGTTTCCTGCAAATCTGTGATACTGTGAAGACAAATGGAGTAAACCCAGAGGTGTACAAACTCATGCTCTTCCCGTTTGCTCTAAGGGATGGAGCAAAGCTATGGCTAGATTCTCAACCCAAGGAGAGTTTGGATACTTGGAATAAGGTGGTTACTGAGTTTCTCACTAAATTTTTCCCACCAAAGAAGCTGACTAAGCTTAGGGTGGAGGTTCAGACCTTCAGACAGAAGGATGGTGAAACTCTGTATGAAGCTTAGGAGAGATACAAGCTACTGACTAGGCAATTCCGGACATGTTCTCCAAATAGACTCAACTAGATATCTTTTATGAAGGCTTTGGTGAAATGTCCAAGATGTGCTTAGACAATTCTGCAGGAGGTTCATTGCATAAGAAGAAGACACTAGAGGAGACTATTGATCTTATTGAATTGGTTGCTAGCAACCAATATTTATACTCATCTAACAGGAATCCTGTGAACTCTGAGGCTCCTTAGAAGAAGGGTGTCATGGAAATAGAAGCTCTTAATGCTATTCTGGCTCAGAACAAGTTTATGTCTCAGCAAATAAGTCTACTTACTCAACACATGGGTGGCATGCAAGTCTCAGCTATCAACACCCAAAATCCACCTCAAGAGGTCCCCTATGACATGGCAGAAAATTTAGTGCAAAATGATAACTATGATTATGCTCAACCTCTTCTGAACAGGTCAATTACATGGGGAGTGGTTATAGAAATCCCAATAATGACCCCTATTCTCAGACATACAATCAAGGATGGAGAAATCACCCAAATTTTGGGTGGAGAGACCAACCCCAGAGACCTCAGAATTTCAACAATAATTCTCAGGGCGGCTTTCAACAAAACAATTACAATAACCGCCAATTTCAATCTCATCAACAATAACCACCTCCACAGGAAAATTCTAAATCCCAAGAAGATTCTAATTGGGAAATGATGAGGAGTTTTGTGAAAGAAACCAGAGCATCAATCAAGAATTTGGAGATTCAGATGGGTCAAATAGCCACCAGAGTTAATGAAATTGATCAGAAGACCACTAATAGCCTTCCTGGTAACACAATTCCAAATCCAAGAGAGGAATGCAAGGCTATCACCTTGATAAGTGGACAAGTGGCAAGTATGGAAGCACAAGTTGATGAAGAGCCAGTTGAAAAAGATTACAAGGTTATTCAACTGAGAAGTGGTAAAGTAGCTGGCTCTGAGACCAAGGTCAATGAAGAGTTAGTTAAAAAAGAAGCTCTAGAGGAGAAGAATGAAGAAATAGAGCACGCCCCTCCAAAGCATCTGGACAACCCATTCCCAGACTCTCTTGACACTCATCCTACAATGCCAAAGGCTCCTGAGTACAAGCCTAAGATGCCATATCCTTAGAGACTTCAAATGGAGACCAAGGACAAGTAGTTCTCAAAGTTCTTGGAAGTCTTCAGAAAGTTACAAATCAATATTTCTTTTGCTGAAGTTTTGGAGCAAATGTCTATCTATGTCAAGTTCATGAAGGAGCTGTTGTCAAAGAAGAAGCGTTTAAAGGGAGATGAGACAGTAGTTATAACTAAGGAATGCAGTGCCGTAATTCAAAATAACTTGCCAAGGAAGATGCCAGATTCAGGGAGCTTTCAAATTCCATGCACCATTGGGAGCGCAACCTTTGAGAAAGCGTTGTGTGATCTGGGGGCAAGCATAAATCTAAGCCCTTATCTGTGATGAAGAAGCTGCAAATGCAAGAGGCACAGCCCATAAAGATAGCATTACAGATGGCAGACAAATCTATGAAGCCTGGATACGGATTAGTGGAGAATATCTTGGTCAAAGTGGGTAAGTTCTTCCTCCCAGCATATTTTGTAATTCTTGACACAGGGGAGGATGAGAATGCCTCTATAATTCTAGGAAGACCATTCCTAGTCACTGGAAGAGCTTTGATTGATGTAGAAGTGGGTGAATTAGTGCTTAGAGTGCATGATGAGCAACCAGTCTTTCATGTTTTCATAGAGGTACATTCGACAGGTGAAGAAGAGAGGTGCATGCAGACTGAGCTTATTGATCCAACCCTTCAAAAACTCCCTGATGATACACAGCAGAATCTGCAGCTCAAACCTCCCTTGGTAACAATCAATAAAATCCCTCCCGACATCAAACCTAAGTTTGGTGTTGAGAATGCATCATCTACCAAGGAAGAAGTTCCCAAAAAGAAGAAAGTACCCAAAGGATGGAGAAACAAAAAGATCTCCACTGAAAGTTTCTCCCCAGGAATGAAGGTGGTGTTTACTAGCAATCCAAAGTGGATTTATACAGTAACCAGAATCCTTTCTCTGGAGCATATTGAGCTACATTATGGAGACACAGGAAAGAAGTTCAAAGTAAGGGGTAAAGAGCTGAGCCCCTATGATCCTCCTCCTTAGAGGAGCTGACCGTCAAGCTAGTGACGATAAAAAAGCGCTTGTCGGGAGGAAACCCGATAATGTCGTATCCTTAGTTATTTTTTGTAGTAGTAGTTTTCTTACTTATTTGATTTTTATTGAGTTCTTACTAATTTTCTGATCAGGTAGCTATTTTAGAATAGGAACCGGATGATGACAAGTCATCTTATGCTATCTTTTCAAGTATTTTTCACTTGTTTCATTACGTTTTATGCACTTTCTTGCGTTGTAAGTAAGTAATTTGGAGTGGATTTGCATGGTTTTGTTAAATCAATCAACCACCCTTTATTTGACACAAAATCATGAGGTTTAAGCTAGAATTAATTAATTTTTGAATGAATTTTAAACCTTGTGAATTTGGTGATACTTTGGTTGGTTGTTTTGATTACTTGTAGGTGAAGAAAAGAAAGAAACAAGGAAAGCGTGGCCTAAGGAAGGAAAAAGCGTGGCGCATCAAGAAAGCAAGGGAGCAGCGCTCTCTAATTAAGCGCTAGAAATGGGCAAACAAAGCCAAGTACACAAAGGGCAAGGATGCTGCGTTGAAAGGGTTAACTGAGCGTTCAAAGGAACAAGGCAAAAAGCATAGCGCTCGGTTAACTTTGTTAACTTTATCAGGCTTCCACCAAAAGAAATGCAAGGTGCAATATTTGCTAATGAAACCTCCAAGTCTCGAACCAAGCACATGAGGAACCAAAGGAAGCGCTACTTTGCATTGCTTCATGAAATAAATTGGCAAAAGGAGCTCGCCAAATTTTGAACCCATGATGGCTAGGAAGGAGCGCTACACTTAATTCACAAGGAAATTGGGCAAAATGCATTCACTGGGATTCGAACAAGGGAGCTCCACCAAAAACAAAGGGATGCTGCGCTCCCTTACTTAACTGAGCGCTACCTTTCATTGTTTCAAAAAGAAATGGCTCTAAAAATGCTTCCCTCAAGGCTGGAAGCTAGGGACCTTATTAGCAAGCAAAGGGCAATGTGCTCTCTTTCTTAACCGAGCGCTATGGAGTTGTGCCAAGGAAGGCTTGGTGCTCAACAAAATTGAAGGTCAAAGGCAATGGGTAGCGCTGCGGTCAATTAGTTAACTGAGCACTTTACTGGGAGCAGCACCCATGGTCCAAATTCAATTAAAATTCCATTTAAATTCAATTCTTCACCAAATTGAAAGGCTCACTCCAAATTCTGAAAATCCAAAAATAGAAAGTGTAAAAATAGGAGTTAGTTTGATTTGTAGAGGACTTTTTTACTTTTACTTTTGAATTTTCTTTCATTTTTAGTTTTATTTTGGGAATTGGGAATTGGGATTGAGAGCTGAGTTCTCTTCTTCCTTGTTCTTACTTCTGCATTTATTGCTTTCTATTTTTGAATTTTGGATTGAGATTGAAGGAATTCTGTTTCAATCTTTGATCTGCAATTCATCTTTGTTTTCTTCTCCATAATTCTAAGGATTGGGAACTGGATTTAGTTTTCTGCCATCATTTTTATTTCTTCTGCTACTTTTACTATCTATTCTTTGAATTCGAATTAAGAATGAATAGCTTCATTGATTCTAAGTTTGAGAATCATCTTTTACCTCTCTTCTCAATTGTTCCAAGAATTGAATATGAGTTTTCATTTACTGTTTTCATCTTTCTTTTCTTCTGCAAATTGTTCTCTGTTGGATCAAAGAAGGAATTGAGATCTAGACTTGTTTTCTAGTCTCTTTGACCCCCCGAGATCTTCAACTTCATTTTGCAATTAAGCTGAGTTTTATTTCTGTTTTGCTTCCTTAAGCAATTTTACTTTTCTGTTTGAGATCTGCTACAACTTACTTCATTTGATTTTCTCTGATTGATTGCACTTTGAGTTCTCTTGTTTAATTTTGCATCCCAACTCCCAAAATTCCTTTTACTCTTCCTGTAATTTTACATTTCTTGCACTTTAACCTTCAGCCATTTACATTTCTTGCAATCTAAGTTTCAGTCAATTACATTACTTGCACTTTAAGCTTCAGCTCTTTAATTCTTCTGCATTTTAATTTACTATCAATTTCCCCTCTCCTCTTTACTTTCATGCAATTTAGCTTCTGTTTATCACAATTCACTCAAATCATCACTTGTTTGCTTAACTAAATCAACCACCTAACTAAAATTGCTCAATCCTTCATGGGATCGACCTCACTCATGTGAGTAATTACTACTTGATACGACTGGTACACTTGCCGATGAGTTTTGTGTTGGATCGTTTTCCACACATCAAATTTTTGGCGCCATTGCTGGGGATTGATCAGATTGACAATGATTAAGTAAGGTGGGGGTCTAGATTAAGCACTTTTTCTTTGTTTTTGTTCATTTCCTATATTTTTTTTAACCAGCATACTAACTATTTGAGACTTTGTCTCTACCAACTCTCACTGCACTCAAGCTACATAGTGCTCTTGTGTTTTTTGTTGTTGTAGTTTTATGACAGAAGCAAGGAGAGAGGTTTCCACCTCTGGTGATCGTGACAAAAGAACCCTTAGAAGGCTGAGAAGGGAAGCCAAAGGAAAGGGAGTCATTGGAGGAGAAACTTCTGAAGAAGAATATCAAGAAATGGAAAAGAATCCAACAAATCCACCAGTAGGAGTGGCCAACAACAATGGTCAACCACAAAGGAGAGTCTTGGCTTTATATACATTTGCTAATCCTAGGCATTGTGGGAGTAGCATCCTTACCCCAAATGTCAATGCAAATAACTTTGAATTGAAGCCACAGCTCATCACTTTGGTACAAAACAATTGTTCCTATGGAGGAAGGCCACTTGAAGATCCAAACCAACACTTATCCACTTTTTTGAGGATTTGTGATACTGTCAAAACTAATGGTGTGCATCCTGATATTTGCAAGCTGTTGCTATTTCCATTTTTCCTCAGAGACAAAGCTACTCAATGGTTGGAGACATTTCCAAGAGAGAGCATCAACAATTGGAAAGATCTAGTGAGTAAATTCCTAGCCAAGTTCTATCCTCCCCAAAGGATCATCAGACTCAAAACAGAGGTCTAAACATTCACTCAGATGGATGGAGAGTCATTATATGAGGCATGGGAGAGATACAAAGCTTTACTCAGGAAGTGTCCACCAGACATGTTCAATGAATGGGATAAGCTTCAAAACTTCTATGAAGGACTAACTCTGAAGGCTCAAGAAGCACTAGATCACTCAGCAGAAGGTTCCTTACAATTGATGAAGACTGCAGAGGAAGCCCAGAATCTCATTGATATGGTGGCAAACAATCAATATTTCTTTGCTCATCAGAGACAACGCCAACCATCACAAAGGAAAGGAGTGCTAGAGTTGGAAGGAGTTGACTCAATCCTAGCTCAAAATAAGATAATGCAGCAGCAAATTCAATAACAGTTTGAGCAAATGGCTAAGAGGATTGATAGTCTCCAAGTTACAGTAGTAAATACAAGCAAACCATCAACCACATGGGGGCAGAATAAAGAAAACCAAGAAGATCAGCAGCAGGAACAAATTCAATATGTGCACAACCAAGGCTCATGATCAAGTGAAGTTTATGCTGACACTTATAATCCATCCTGGAAGAACCACCCCAATCTTAGATGGGGAGATAACCACAATCAAAATCAACAGCCATGGCAAAGACATTCAAATCAAAACAACTCAAGAAATAACCAGTTGAACAATAACCAAAATCTATATAGAAAACCCCAAAACAATTACCCCAATTCTAACCATTATCCATCCAATAACCCAGCCACCAACCACAACAACTATCATCCATCCATAATAGCTCACAACCAACCACAAATCCCACAAGACTCTCAAAGAATCTCCAACTTGGAGATATTGATGGAAAAAATGGTGAAACAGCAAGAACTTACAAACAAGAACAATGAAGCTTCCACAAGAAATATAGAAAGGCAGATTGGGCAGCTTTCCAAGCAAGCTGTGATCGAAAGGCCAACAAGCTCACTCCCAATTGACATCATTCCAAATCCTAAAGAAGAATGCAAAGCTATACAGTTAAGGAGTGGAAAAACCTTGGTGAATGACAAGAAGCCAACTGAGAATGATGAAGCCAGTAGCAATAATGATGCTACACTCAACAAAGATGATCAAGAGAAGCCTGAAGAGAGAGAGAAGCAGCCACAAATCTCAAGAAAAGGGAAGCAAATAATGGAAGAATCATCTCAAGGACAGAAGCAAGTGGAGAAGACTTTCACACCTCCCTTGCCATACCCTCAAAGGTTCAACAAGGAAACCAATGATCAACACTTCCCCAAGTTCCTTGAAGTCTTCAAGAAATTGGATATTAATATCCCCCTGGCTGAAGCATTAGAGCAAATGCCTCTATATGCAAAATTCTTGAAGGAGCTCATCAACAAAAAGAGAAGTTGGCATGAGAAGGAAATAGTGCTTCTCACTGAAGAATGCAGTGCTATGATTCAAAGGGGTATTCCACCAAAGCTTAAAGATCCAGGGAGTTTTGTAGTTTCATGTACCATAGGTAAGATGACATTAGACAAAGTTCTCTGTGATCTTGGTGCTTGTATCAATTTGATGCCCCTATCAATGATGAGAAAGCTTGCCATAGAAGAACTCAAACCTACCAGGATGTCATTGGTAATGGCTGATAGATCAATCAAGACACTCAATGGCATTGTGGAAAATCTATTGGTGAAGGTTAGAGAGTTTATCTTCCCTGCAAACTTTGTGATTTTGGACACAGAAGAGGAAGGAAACAATTCAATCATTTTAAGAAGACCGTTTCTAGCCACAGTAAGAGCTATTATTGATGTGAAAAAGGGAGAAATGATCTTTAGAGTGCACAATGAGCAAACAGTCATCAATGTTTTCAAAGCAATGCAATACCCCCTTGAGCAAGAAGATTACATGAAAGTAGATATGATCGAAAGTTTGGTGGAAGAAATGTTGGAAGCCAATCATCATGAGCAACAAAAAGAAGAAGGGGAAGAAGATCAGGAGACAATGGAAGCACAAGTAGCTAAAATTTCCATTGAGAAAGAGGTGAAACAAGACAAGAAGGAAGAAATTCCAAAACAAGAATTGAGCCTCTCCCTATTCATCTCAAATATGCATTCCTTGGCACAGCAGATAGCTTTCCAGTGATCATCAACTCTTCCCTGACTGAAGAAGAAGAAGGAAAGCTCCTTAATGTACTAAAGGCTCACAAAGATGCATTAGGATGGACCATTGATGACTTGAACGGTATTAGCCCTACAGTTTGCATGCATAAGATCCTTTTGGAAGACAATTCCAAACCAGTGGTTCAACCTCAAAGGAGGCTAAATCCCACAATGAAGTAATGAAGTTATGGAATGCAGGGATTATCTATCCTATCTCTGACAGCTCATGGATAAGCCCAGTTTAAGTGGTACCAAAGAAAGATGGGATGACAGTTATTGTTAATGAGAAGTATAAACTCATTCCCACAAGAACTGTGACGGGATGGAGGATGTGTATTAACTATAGGAGGTTGAATGATGCCACACGCAAAGATCACTTCCCTCTCCCTTTCATTGACCAAATGCTTGAGAGGCTAGCTGGCTATGCATATTACTGCTTCCTTGATGGGTATTCTGGTTATAATCAAACAGTGGTTGACCCCATGGATCAAGAGAAGACATCTTTCACCTGTCCCTTTGGAGTTTTTACATACAGAAGAATGCCATTTGGATTGTGTAATGCTCCAGCAACATTTTAAAGATGCATGCTATCAATCTTCTCTGATATGGTAGAAAAAATTATTGAAGTTTTCAAGGATGATTTCTCTATTTTTTGTGACACTTTTAGTGCTTGCTTGCATCATCTTACCCTTGTCTTGAAACGGTGCCAAGAAACCAATTTGGTTTTAAATTAGGAGAAATGCCATTTTATGGTACCTGAAGGGATTGTTCTTGGTCACAAAGTTTCAAGAAAAGGGATAGAAGTTGACAAGGCAAAGGTAGAAATTATAGAGAAACTCCCTCCACCAACTAATGTGAAAGCTGTTAGAAGTTTCTTAGGACATGCTGGATTTTATAGAAGATTTATCAAGAACTTTTCAAAAATAGCCAAACCATTAAGCAATTTCTTGATGGTTGATAATTCTTTCATTTTTATGAAAGTTGTCAGCATGCCTGATGAGCGGATATTTTATACGCTTTTTGATGGTATTTTCATATAGTTTTTAGCATGTTTTATTCACTTTTTATTATGTTTTTATTAGTTTTTATGCAAAGATCACATTTCTATAATCTACTATGAGTTTGTATGTTTTTCTGTGATTTCAGGTATTTTCTGGCTGAAATTGAGGGACTTGAGCAAAAATCTTATTCAGAGGCTGAAAAAGGACTGTAGATGCTATTGGATTCTGACCTTCCTACACTCGAAATGGATTTTCTAGAGCTACAGAAGCCCAATTGGCGTGCTCTCAATTGTGTTGGAAATTAGAAATCCAGGTCTTTTCAGCAACTTATAATAGTCGATACTTTGCCCGAGTTTTCGACGCAAACTGGCGTTTAAAAGCCAACTTCCTGCCCTATTCTGGCGTTAAACACCAGAACTGAGTTACAAGCTAGAGTCAAACGCCCAAACTGGCACCAAAGTTGGCGTTTAACTCCAAGAAAAGTCTCTACATGTGAAAGCTTCAATGCTTAGCCCAAACACACACCAAGTGGGCCCCAGAAGTGGATTTCTGCCCTATCTATCTTAGCTTACTCATTTTCTGTAAACCTAGGTTACTAGTTTAGTATAAAAACTACTTTTAGAGATTCATTCTGTACCTCTTGACATTTTACATCTGAATTTGTATCTTCTACGGCATGAGTCTCTAAACTCCATGGTTGGGGGTGAGGAGCTCTGCTGTGTCTCGATGGATTAATGCAATTATTTCTGTTTTCTATTCAATCACGCTTGTTTTTGTTCTAAGATATTCATCCGTACTTCAACATGATGAATGTGTGATCCGTGACACTCATCACCATTCTCAACTTATGAACGGGTGCCTGACAACCACTTCTGTTCTATCTTAGATTGAATGTGTATCTCTTGGATTTCTAGTTCACGAGTTTGATTCCCTCTCCTGACAACAGATTGTTCAATTCTATGAAACCAGACTCTTCGTGGTATAAGCTAGAATCAGTTGGCAGCACTCTTGAGATCCGAAAAGTCTAAACCTTGTCTATGATATTCCGAGTAGGATCTGGGAAGGAGTGACTATGACGAGCTTCAAACTCACAAATGTTGGGCGTAGTGACAGTGTGCAAAAGGATCAATAGATCCTATTCCGGCACGAGTGAAGAACCGACAGATGATTAGCCATGCGAAAAACCGTAGAGGACCATTTTCACTGAGAGGATGGATGGTAGCCATTGACAACGGTGATCCACCAACATACAGCTTGCCATAGAAAGAGCCTTGCGTGCATGAAGAAGACAACAGTAAGAAAGCAGAGATGCAGAAGACAGAGCATCTCCAAAACCTCAACCTGTTCTCCATTACTGCATAACAAGTATTATTCAGTTCATGTTCTTTTACTCTTTTTTTACAAACAAAACTCTTCTCGTCATTAATCTCCTTACTAAGGTTTACAAGATAACCATAGATTGCTTCAAGCCGACAATCTCCGTGGGATCAACCCTTACTCACATAAGGTATTACTTGGACGACCCAGTGCACTTGCTGGTTAGTGGCACCGGAGTTGTGAAAAGTGTGAATCACGATTCCGTGCACCATGTTTTTGGCGCCGTTGCCGGGGATTGTTTGAGTTTGAACAACTGACGGTTTATTTTGTTACTTAGATTAGGAAAAATTTGTCTTTTTGGTTTAGAGTCTTTTACTTTCTTTTCAAAAAATTTTTTTCAAAAATATTATTTTTCTTTATTAATTGTTAGTTTTTCATTGAGTCTAGTTGCATGTTTTAAGTTTGGTGGCTGATGAGCGGATAATTTGTACGCTTTTTGGCATTGTTTTTAGTATGTTTTTGGTATGATCTAGTTAGTTTTTAGTATATTTTTATTAGTTTTTAGTTAAAATTCACTTTTCTGGACTTTACTATGAGTTTGTGTGTTTTTCTGTGATTTCAGGTATTTTCTGGCTGAAATTGAGGGATCTGAGCAAAAATCTGATCCAGAGACTCAAAAGGACTGCAGATGCTGTTGGATTCTGACCTCCCTGTACTCGAAGTGGATTTTCTGGAGCTACAGAAGCCCAATTGGTGCGCTCTCAACGGCGTTGGAAAGTAGACATCCTGGGCTTTCCAGCAATATATGATAGTCCATACTTTGCCCAAGATTTGATGGCCCAAACCAGCGTTCAAAGTCACCTCAAGAAATTCCAGCGTTAAACGCCGGAACTGGCACCTAAATGGGAGTTAAACGCCCAAACTGGCATAAAAGCTGGCGTTTAACTCCAAGAAGGGTCTCTACACGAAATTGCTTCATTGCTCAGCCCAAGCACACACCAAGTGGGCCCAGAAGTGGATTTTTATGTCATTTACTCATCTCTGTACACCCTAGGCTACTAGTTCTCTATATATAGGACCTTTTATTATTGTATTAGGGAGCTTTTGATCATGTTTTATGATTGAACTCACTTTGGGAGGCTGGCCATTCGGCCATGCCTAGACCTTGTTCTTATGTATTTTCAACGGTGGAGTTTCTACACACCATAGATTAAGGTGTGGAGCTCTGCTGTACCTCGAGTATTAATGCAATTACTATTGTTCTTCTATTCAATTCCGCTTGTTCTTTGTCCAAGATATCACTTGTTCTTCAACTTGATGAATGTGATGATCCGTGACACTCATCATCATTCTCACTCATGAACAAGGTGACTGACAACCACTCTTGTTCTACAAGCAACCAAGGCTCTAGTGAATATCTCTTGGATTCCTGATAACACGATGCATGGTTGATCGCCTGACAACCGAGTGCTCGCCTGACAAACGAGCCAACCATTCCGTGAGATCAGAGTCTTCGTGGTATAGGCGAGAACTGATGGCGGCATTCAAGAGAATCCGGAAGGTCTAACCTTGTCTGTGGTATTCTGAGTAGGATTCAATGATTGAATGACTGTGACGTGCTTCAAACTCCTGAAGGCGGGGCGTTAGTGATAGACGCAAAAGAATCACTGGATTCTATTCCGGCCTGATTGAGAACCGACAGATGGATAGTCGTGCCGTGACAGGGTGCGTTGAACATTTCCAATGAGAGGATGGGAGGTAGCCACTGACAACGGTGAAACCCTTGCATAAGCTTGCCATGGAAAGGAGTAAGAAGGATTGGATGAAGACTGTAGGAAAGCAGAGAGACGGAAGGGAAGGCATCTTCATTCGCTTGTCTGAAGCTCTCACCAATGATATACATAAGTATCTCTATCTTTATCTTTTATGTTATTTTCGTTTATCATCATACCCATTTGAGTCTGCCTGACTGAGATTTACAAGGTGACCATAGCTTGCTTCATACCAACAATCTCCGTGGGATCGACCCTTACTCGCGTAAGGTTTATTACTTGGACGACCCAGTGCACTTGCTGGTTAGTTGTGCGAAGTTGTGTAATGCCATGGAATTGAGCTACCAAGTTTTTGGAGTTCATGACTGGGGATTATGAGAGTTGTGAAAAGTATTGTTCACAATTTCGCGCACCAAGTTTTTGGCGCCGTTGCCGGGGATTGTTTTGTGTATGGACAACTGACGGTTCATCTTGTTGCTTAGATTAGGTATTTTTCTTCAGAGTTCTTAAGAATGAATTCTAGTGTTTCAAGGTGATGTTCTTATCATCACCAAAGCTGATTGATTCTCATCAATTTAGCTCTTGAATGCAATGTCCTGCTGAAGCTTGGCTAGCTATGTCTAATTCCTTTAGACTAAAGCTTTAGACTAACATTGCATGATTCCTGGAATTCTCATTAAGAATTTTGATACCTTTATTTTCTTTCCATATAATTTTCGAAAAAAAGCACAAAAAAATTACAAAATCATAAAAATCAAAAATATTTTATGTTTCTTGTTTGAGTCTAGTCTTATCTTAAGTTTGGTGTCAATTGCATGCATTCATTCATGTGTCTTAGTGATCTTCAAGATGTTCTTGATGATTTACTTGCTCTAATCTTTGAATTCTATTGACTTGAAGTATTTTGTGTGTCTCATATGCATTCTCATATTGTTAGTGTCAGTGGTATACAAACTGCTAAGTTTGGTGTCTTGCATGCATTGTTATTTGATTCTTGTTGCATTTTGATTATTAAAAATCCAAAAATATTTTTTAAGTTGTGTCTTTTCAAGTCAATAATACAAAGAATTGAAGATTCAGAACATGCTGCAGAGGAATTATACAGAAAAAGCTAGGCGTTCAAAACGCCCAGTGAAGAAGGACAGACTGGCGTTTAAACGCCAGCCAGGGTACCTGGTTGGGCGTTTAACGCCCAAAAAGGGTGCATTTTGGGCGTTAAACGCCAGAATGGATACTGTTCATACCCTGACCGGGCTCCTCCAACTCGGCAAATTCATAAAAGGTCCGACCTCGTCCTAAGGCTCACGCCTAAAGGTCGGACCTCGGACAAAAAGCAAGGAAGGCCCATCAAAAGGAACGCAGCCCAAAACCTAAAGGCCGAAAAAGGCCTAGAAGAGGCGGTTCCGCAAAGATAGAGATAAACTCCCAAAAGATAAGATAAGATAAGAATATCTTATCCAGAGAAGATCACGGCCAACTACTATAAATACACTGGAGCACCCAGGTATGGCATTCATTCCACATTCTACGCATATTTGCTTGGACCCATGCTAACTTAAGCATCGGAGTGTCATTGCAGGTACAACCACCAACCACTCCGCATATCAAGTTCGGGTCCCTGAACCCCCACCTCGGGCCTCTCCAGACGACCGAGCTACACGTTTCAGGTAACCCTCGGAACATTGGCGCCGTTGCCGGGGAACCTGGAAGTCATCCCTCTATCATGGCGGACGACCCTCTCAACAATGGCCACGCTGCATCTGAACAAGAGGACGAAATTGACACCGGAGAACGACCGGACAGCCCTCTATCACCACGCACTCCAGGAGGAAACAAACAGAATCGCCCAAAAACATCACCCCCAAACAAAGATCCACAAAATTCCGAAAAAGAGAAGAGCTCGGAAATTCTAGAAGCAGTCCGAGCACAACAAGACCGACTAAAACAACTCGAAGAAGACATAAAAAAGCAGAAAGAAACTGAACAAGATCTGAAAAGGGAAGCTCGAAAGCGGAGAGAATTAGAAGAAAAACTGCGGAAAATAGAGGCCAACCTGAAAGACCGGACAGAACGCGGCACCACCACCGAGGGCAACCACGATCCCTTCACGCAAGAGATCATGAAGGAGAAGGTACCGCGAAACTTCAAACCACCCGATATGGACCTCTACGACGGCACCACCGATCCAAGTCATCACCTCAGCAACTTCAGAAGCAGAATGTACCTAGTCGACGCCTCCGACGCAATTCGGTGCAAAGCCTTCCCCACCACTCTCACCAAGTCAGCCATGAAGTGGTTCGACAACCTGCCACCAAGATCGATCACCAGCTTCGAAGACCTAACCAAAAAATTCCTAACAAGATTCTCTATTCAAAAGGACAAGACAAAACATGCCCCCAGTCTACTCGGGATCAAGCAAGGTAACCAAGAAACCCTCCGAGAATACATGGAGCGATTCAACAAAGCCTGCCTAGACATACAACACTTGCCCACAGAAGCAGCCATCATGGGACTAGCAAACGGCCTAAAAGAGGGACCGTTTAGCCAATCCCTATCCAAACGATACCCGACCTCCCTATACGAGGTGCAGGAGCGGGCAGAAAAATATATCAACATGGAGGAGACCTCCCAGCTAAGAGACTCTTCTAGGAAGGAATCAACCTACCCACTCCGAGATCGGGATCGGGAACAGAAGAAGTAAGAAGACCCCAACTCGGACAAGCCACGGAAGTACCACAACTACACCCCCCTCCGAGTCTCCCTGGTAGACGTCTACAGAGAAGTATGCCACACCGAAAAGATCCCACCGCCCCGACCGCTAAAACACAAGAGAGCGGGGAGAGATCGGTCCGAATACTGTGAATATCACAAACTCTACGGTCATTCTACTAACGACTGCTACGACCTAAAAAATGTCATAGAAAAGCTAGCCAGAGAAGGAAAACTCGACAGATACATAGCAGAGAAAGGAGAAGAGACCAGGAAGAGAAGGCGGGGAGACAACGAAGATCGGGCCGAACAAACCCCGCGAACCCCTGAAAGACATGTTCACATGATAAATGGAGGTTTTGCAGGCGGAGGAACCTCCAAATCCTCGCGAAAAAGACACCTCAAAGAAGTCTATCACGTCCGAGAAGACAGTCCCCTGCCCGAATTACCTACTATCTCATTTACCCGAGAAGATGCTCAAGGGATCATTCCCGGGCACGACGATCCAATGGTAGTCACCATTATCCTAGCAAACGCCAACTTACATCGAACCCTGATTGACCAGGGAAGCTCAGCAGATATCCTGTTCAAAACGGCCTTCGACAAGCTCGAACTTGAAGAAAAAGAACTAAAGGCCTATCCCACCGACCTATTTGGACTAGGGGATACCCCGATCCATCCCTTAGGATACATCTCACTACACACTACCTTTGGAAGAGGCGAGCAATCCAAAACATTAAGCATCGACTACATCATAGTCGACGTCACTTCAGCATACAATGCCCTCATTGGGCGACCAACCCTAAACAGGCTGGCAGCTATAGTCTCAACCCCACACCTCTGTATGAAGTTCCCTACCGCAAAGGGAATCGCTACCCTAAAAGGCGACCAAAAACTAGCGCGGCGATGCTACAACGAAAGCCTAAGCCTAAAAGGGAAAGAGGTCAACACAATAGAACTCGGACGAGTTCAAGCCCGAGAAGATCTTCGGCCACAACCAGAGGGAGAAACCGAAAAAGTCCAGATTGGGAACACACCTGAAAAAATAACAAACATAGGAGCAAACCTCGAAGCAGGCCTAAAAGAGGAACTCATAACCCTCTTAAAGGAGAATTCCGACCTCTTCGCCTGGAAAGCCTCCGACATGCCAGGCATAAGCCCCGACCTGATGTGCCATAAGCTATCAGTGTACCCGGGATCCCGACCTGTCCAACAAAGACGCCGGAAGCTCGGACCCGAGCGCATGCAAGCAATAGAAGAACAAGTACAAGCACTGCTAGATGCAGGGTTCATTAGGGAAGTAAAATACCCCCTATGGCTCGCAAACGTGGTCTTGGTAAAAAAGCCCAACGGAAAATGGAGGATGTGCGTCGATTACACGGATCTCAATAAAGCCTGCCCCAAAGATCCATATCCACTACCAAACATCGACGCCTTAGTAGACGCAGCCTCAGGCTATAGATATCTCTCCTTCATGGACGCATACTCGGGATACAATCAAATCCCGATGTACGGACCCGACCAAGAAAAGACCTCGTTCATAACCCCAAGGGCAAACTACTGCTACGTAGTAATGCCCTTCGGGCTGAAGAACGCAGGGGCAACCTACCAGAGGCTAATGAACAAAGTGTTCTCAGAGCACATCGGATTACAGCTGGAGGTGTATGTCGACGACATGCTGGTAAAGACACAAGAAGACAAAAACTTGCTGACCGACCTCACCAGTGTCTTCGGCACCCTCAGAAAACACAACATAAGACTTAACCCGACGAAGTGCACCTTCGCCGCAGAAGCCGGAAAGTTCTTAGGCTTCATGCTAACTCAAAGGGGCATCGAAGCAAACCCGGACAAATGCCAAGCGATACTCAATATGAAGAGCCCGACATGTGTCAAAGAAGTACAACAACTGAATGGAAGGCTAGCCGCCCTATCAAGATTCTTGGCAGGATCAGCAATAAAGTCACTACCTCTCTACTCACTCCTAAAGAAGGGGAAACCCTTCTCATGGACCCCGGAGTGCGAAAAAGCCTTTCAAGAATTCAAGAAATTCCTCGGGCAGCCACCAATCCTAACCCGACCTTTAAAAGAAGAAGAACTCGTACTATACCTCTCGGTTGGAAATCGAGCAATCGCTTCAGCGTTAATACGAGAAAATGACCGAGGACAACACCCCATATACTTCGTAAGCAAGGCACTACAAGGGGCCGAATTAAACTATCAGAAGATAGAAAAATTCGCCTACGCCCTAGTGTTCACAGCTCGGAGGCTCCGTCCCTACTTTCAAGCCCACACCATCAAAATCCGGACAAACCAACCCATGAGACACATCCTCCAAAAAACAGACCTGGCAGGACGGATACTGCAATGGGCAGTAGAATTGTCCGAGTTCGACCTCCGCTATGAAACCCGGACTGCCATAAAATCTCAGTATCTAGCCGACTTCATCGCAGAATACACTGAGACCCCTGGAACTCCACTCTCATGGAACCTGTATGTCGACGGGTCCTCAAACAAAACTGGAAGCGGAGCCGGGGTTATACTCGAAAGCGACCAAGGAACGCGGATAGAACTATCCCTAAAATTCGAGTTCCAGGCTTCGAACAACCAAGCCGAATACGAGGCCCTACTAGCAGGTCTAAAGCTAGCCGAAGAGGTCGAAGCCCAGAAGATCACGATCTTCAGCGACTCCCAGGTCGTCACATCACAAGTAAATGGAAGCTACCAGGCCAAAGACCCCACCATGAAAAAATACCTGGACCAAACACAGGCACAACTACGCCACTTTTCAGAGATACAGATTCAGCACATACCTCGGGAACAAAACGCCCGGGCAGACGCCCTCTCAAAGCTCGCCAGCACCAAGCCCGGAGGCAACAACAGAAGTCTCCTCCAGGAAACCTTACAATCCCCCTCCGTGCTAAAAGAAGAAACGCTAAATATATCCAACCAACAGCAAGGATGGATGACCCCCATACTCAACTACCTGAAGTCGGGAACTCTTCCCGCCGAAAGAAAGGAAGCTAAAAGACTCACGAAAGACGCCCAGAATTATACACTAATTCACGACGTATTATACAGAAAAGGATTCTCAAACCCCCTCCTTAGGTGCGTCCCGACCTCAGTAACAAAGAACGTCCTCGAAGAAGTCCACGGAGGCATGTGTGGGAACCATCTCGGAGCTCGGGCATTATCCAAAAAAGTAGTCCGAGCCGGGTTCTACTGGCCGACTCTGCAAAGAGACGCAACGGAATTTGTGAAAATATGCCTCCCCTGCCAAAAACACGCCAATTTTCACAAAGCACCACCCGAAGACCTTATCAGCGTCACCGCACCATGGCCCTTCGCAAAATGGGGACTTGACCTACTCGGCCCGTTCCCCCAAGGACCGGGGCAAGTCAAATACCTCATAGTAGGGGTCGACTACTTCACAAAGTGGATCGAAGCTGAACCCTTAGCCACCATTACGGCTCAGAAAAGTCGCAAATTCCTATACAAAAACATCGTCACAAGGTTCGGAGTCCCCTACTCCATCACCACAGACAATGGAACACAGTTCACAGACACAAGTTTTCGGAGCTTGGTGGCCGAGCTAAAAATCAAACAGCAATTCACCTCAGTCGAGCACCCACAAGCCAATGGACAAGCAGAGGCCGCAAATAAAGTCATCTTGGCCGGATTAAAACGAAGACTCCAAGAGGCCAAAGGGGCATGGGCCGAGGAGCTCCCCCAGGTACTATGGGCATATCGGACAACTCCACACTCTACAACGGGAGAATCGCCATTCCGACTAGCCTACGGGATGGAGGCAATGATTCCTATCAAAATAGATGAAGGGTCACCCAGAGTCATCTTCTACAACGAAGAAGGTAACCCGCAGGCACAAAAGGAAGAACTCGACCTCCTCCCCGAGGTCCGAGAGAGAGCTCGGATCCGAGAAGAAGCCTTAAAACGGCGAACGGCCCTCAGATACAATCAGAAAGTAATAAAGCGAAGCTTCTCCATTCACGCCCTGATTCTAATCCGAAATGACATCGGAACACAAAAGTCGGGAGAAGGGAAGCTAGCTGCAAATTGGAAGGGACCCTACAAGGTAACAGAAGTCTTAGGAACAGGCTATTACAAAATATCCGACCTAGAAGGCAATGAGTTGCCCAGGGCCTGGCACGCCTGTAATCTAAGACGATACTAAACCTAGAAGAACTTGACCCGAGGTGTACTCTTTTTCCCTACAAGGATTTTTTAATGAGACACCCGGACAAGAAAAACACCCGACCTAGCCAAGGGTAAACACTCTGTAAATATTCTTTCTTTTTTAAATACTAATCAAATTTTTCTTTTTCTTTTCTTTTTCCCTTCTCGGCAAAACGCAAAAAATCATTTGCCAAGAGACCACACAAGGTCGGCAAAGATAAAGCGACGAGGTTCAAATTAATGTGAGAAGTTATAAAGCAACTCTGAAAAGGCTCAAAAGCCAAAATAAAAGAGGTTGCAAAAATAACTTAAAGAACCGACCAATAACAAGGTCGGACCCAACAAAGGGAATACACCGAGGTCCGAGTAAAAGCCCGGATACAAGAAGAAGCCTTAAAACGGCGAAAAGGCCAAAGAAAACAAAGATTTCGAAAAACGCTTACTAAAAGGTTGCTATACAAAAACAACTAAAAAGTACAAGCGAAAAAACGAAATCAATCGGTAAAACAAAGTTTCAAAAAGCGCTAGCTAAAAAGTTGTTATCCAAAAACAACTAAAAAGCATAAAAGCGGAACTAAAAGCCAAAACGCAAACAAACACCACATAATAAGCTAAAAAGTTACTACAAGTAGCTAATAGCAAAAAGGTGTTCAAAGTATTTAAACCATCCAAAAAGAGCCCACAGGCCGGGCACAAAACCAAAGACAAAGGATTACAGAGAATCAAGATCCTTTCCGGACTCCACGTCAGTAGGAGGCTGCGGAGGAAGAACCATAGAAATCGGGACAGCCTTGACAGCACCGTCATCTCGGTTTAAAACCTCCACACCAGACTCCTCCCTGGTCGGAGGTGAGGTCGGGTTCGCAACCGGAACTTCGGGGTCAGACACCGGAACTTCATCCTCATTGGGAGCAGGAACAATCCTTCCCTCCACGACAACATTATCCATACTGAATAAACTCAGATCCAGGTCAGGGGCAAGAACCCGGACCTGAGCCTTCAAATTTTCAAACATAGCATCCATACCCTTAGCCACATGACCTTCTAGCTCGAAAAAATCATCCTGAGCGGATTGCAATCTCTCCTTTGTCTCCACAAGCTCGGCAAATGTTCGAGTATAACTCTCCTTCGCCGCCTTCGCCATCTCCTCAGATGCATTCGCTGCCGCCACAGCCGCGGTAGCTTTAGCTTTCTCCTTCTCCAAAGATGCCTCCAGCTCAGTAATCCTAGCAGCCTTCAGCTTACTAAACCTCTCGAGCTCAGACTGAGCTTTCTCAAGTCGGGAACTGGTCGCACCAATTGGGGATTTCTTGAACTCCCGGGCAATAGCGGCATGAAGACTAGCCATCCGGACACAGCTCTGCGCCATATACTGAAAATGGTGCTCCATAGACACATCATCAGTAGAAATAAAGGTCTGAGGGAGAATATGCTGTTCAACCCAACCAAGAGCATCAAAATCCTTATCATTAAAACCGGCAAGCTCTTGAGAGGTCTTCTGCTTCTTGGGAGGAGGACCCGAGGACGAAGGAGGAGAAGAGGTAGCAGGTCCAGAAGTCGGAGGATCTTGATTTATAGGTCGGAACTGGGGAGTCGGAATAGTCTTCGACCGAGTAGTAACACCCACAGTAGCCTTCTTCGGAGAAGATCGGGCAGAAGCCTCCCCAGCCTCAATATTTCGAGCAGCCACAGACTTCTTCGTCCGACGAAGGTACTTCATGGAATCCGCCTGAGAAGACATCTCTGCAGAAATAAAAGAAAAAGGATTACCACAAACAGAAAATCCACCAAAACAAGCAAAACCAAAAATACCAAAAAAAAATGAAATCTCGGAGAGGTCGGGAACTACCTAACTCGGAACGGAGAAGGCTTGGATCTCCCAACATTTTCTTCGTGTCCAAGTGAGGTGCCCGACCCCATAAACTGCTTACCACACCCACAAAAGCCTGCTCCACCTCATCTAGACTCTCAAGGGTATACTTAGTAGACACTACATTCTCCTGCCAACAAAGAGGAAAAGAAGGCTCCCCACTCTCATCTAGAAAGAAAGGTCGGACGTCTCCAGTAGCCCGGACCTTGAAATAAAAGTTCTTAAAATCATGAAAGGACTCGTCATATAGGGTACAAAACTTCCTTCCCTGGTTAGCCCTAAAAGAGACCCAAGATACCTTCCCTCCACCCGACCCCGGCTTCGTCAACACAAACAAATAGGAAAAAAGAGAAATAGAGGGAGAGACGCCCAAAAACTGACACAAAAGTTGAAACAGCTTTAAAAACGCCCAAGAATTTGGATGGAGCTGCGTAGGGGCAAGGTTACAAGACCATAACACCTCGGACTCCAGACCGGTAAAGGGAAGTCGGACACTCAGCTTAGAGAAAAAACAATCATAAGCATAAAAGAAGAGCTTCTCGGAACTATCTAAAGGCGGGAAGCACACTCTCTCCTCGGAATCCGGGGCTACTAGTTCATAATTCCTCTCAGACTCTCTATTTTCACATATGCTACAGTGCCTACGGAACCTAGCTAAATACTCAGAATCTACCACAGAAGGGACTCTTAGAGGAAGAGGGTCTACCCAACCAAGACCACATGGAATCTTAGTCGACATCGCTTGAAGAACCTTTCGAGACATAAAATTCTTACCTACAAAGAAAGAATACAACAGCAAGCAAAAATCACATAAAGAAGACAGCGAAAACCCATTCAGCAAAGCAAGAAACAAAGAAAATGCGGCAACCCGGAACTAAAAATACCAAAGAACAAAAAAGAGCCCCCCCATATACAAACAACAAGCAATGGCGGCGCCTCTTTTCGGGGCAACCCAGGCATAAAGAAAAAGAAACAAACAAGAGCCACACAAAGAACAGAAGCATATGTGCACAAGAAAAAAGAAACATGGGAACAAACCTAGAAAAAGGAAACAAAGACGACGAGCTCCGAAGCAAGGAGAACGAAACGACGGCACAGAGAAAAACCCCAGAAAGACACACGGAGAGATTCTGAGAAACAGAGCAAAGAGAAAGAAGAAGCAGTGCTCGAAAAAGGATAAAGAAAAACAACGCAGAAAAGGAGGAAAGGGGCAAATAAATAAAGCCTTCACAGGGCCCGAACGGAAATCGAGGAAAAACGGTAAAACACAATAAATGCAGGAGCGGCCATTTTTGAATTTTGAAAAACTACTTTGCCCGAGCTCGACCTCCCAAAAAGGACGAACTCAGGCAGGGGCACTGTTCATACCCTGACCGGGCTCCTCCAACTCGGCAAATTCATAAAAGGTCCGACCTCGTCCTAAGGCTCACGCCTAAAGGTTGGACCTCGGACAAAAAGCAAGGAAGGCCCATCAAAAGGAACGCAGCCCAAAACCTAAAGGCCGAAAAAGGCCTAGAAGAGGCGGTTCCGCAAAGATAGAGATAAACTCCCAAAAGATAAGATAAGATAAGAATATCTTATCCAGAGAAGATCACGGCCAACTACTATAAATACACTGGAGCACCCAGGTATGGCATTCATTCCACATTCTACGCATATCTGCTTGGACCCATGCTAACTTAAGCATCGGAGTGTCATTGCAGGTACAACCACCAACCACTCCGCATATCAAGTTCGGGTCCCTGAACCCCCACCTCGGGCCTCTCTAGACGACCGAGCTACACGTTTCAGGTAACCCTCGGAACAGATACCATTCTGGGCGTTTAACGCCAGGATGGCAAAGGGGGAAGATTTTGTTTTCAAATCAATTTTCTTTCAAGTTTTCAAAGTTTTTCAAAATCAAATCTTTTGCAAATCATATCTTTTCAATCAAATGTTTTCAAAATCAATTCCTTTCCTTTTTCAAAGATACTTACTATCAATTAATGATTTGATTGAACATTTCAAGTATGTTGCCTTTTCTGTTGAGGAAGGATTAATGTTTGAATCATATCTTTTCTTGATAGTCAAGTTATTAATTTTTAAAATCAAATCTTTTTAAAATTGTTTTCAAATCATATCTTTTCAATCACATATTTTTAAAACCAATCATATCTTCTTAACCTCATCTTTTTCAAAATAGTTTTCAATCAAATCTTTTTAATTTCTAATTTCAAAATCCTTTTCAAAAATCACTTGATTTCTTTTCCACTTTGAATTTTCGAAAATTATCAATCAATTTTTCAAAATGTTTTGACATCTTTTTAATTAATTTTCGAAAATCCTCTTCCCTTCTTCCCACATCCTTATATTTATGGAGTACTACTCCTTCTTAATGCACAATTCGAACTCTATCTAATCAAGTTCGAATTCTTCTACCTCCTTCTTCTACTTTTCGTTTCCTCTGACACATCAAGGAATCTCTATACTGTGACATAGAGGATTACACATCTTCTTGTTCTCTTCTCTTTCATATGAGCAGGAGCAGAGACAAAGGCATTCTTGTTGAAGCTGACCCTGAACCTGAAAGGACCTTGAAGAGAAAGCTAAGAGAAGCCAAAGCACAACTCTCTTTAGAGGACCTGACCGAATTCTTCAAAGAAGAAGAACACATGGCAGCCGAAAACAACAACAATGCCAACAATGCAAGGAAGGTGCTGGGTGACTTTACTGCACCTACTCCCAACTTCTATGGGAGAAGCATCTCTATCCCTGCCATTGGAGCAAACAACATTGAGCTTAAGCCTCAATTAGTTTCTCTAATGCAACAGAATTGCAAGTTCCATGGACTTCCAATGGAAGATCCTCATCAGTTTTTAGCTGAGTTCTTGCAAATCTGTGACACTGTCAAGACTAATGGGGTAGACCCTGAGGTCTATAGACTTATGATGTTCCCTTTTGCTGTAAGAGACAGAGCTCGAATATGGTTGGACTCACAACCTAAAGATAGCCTGGACTCTTGGGAAAAGCTAGTCAATGCCTTCTTGGCAAAGTTCTTTCCACCTCAAAAATGGAGTAAGCCTAGAGTGGAAGTCCAAACCTTCAGACAGAAGGACGGAGAATCCCTCTATGAAGCTTGGGAAAGATACAAACAATTAATCAGAAAATGTCCCTCAGACATGCTTTCTGAATGGAGCATCATAGGTATTTTCTATGATGGTCTCTCTGAACTATCCAAGATGTCTTTGGATAGCTCTGCTGGAGGATCTCTTCATTTGAAGAAGACGCCTGCAGAAGCTCAAGAGCTTATTGAAATGGTTGCAAATAACCAATTCATGTACACTTCTGAAAGGAATCCTGTGAACAATGGGACTAGTCAGAAGAAAGGAGTTCTTGAGATTGACACTCTGAATGCCATACTGGCTCAGAATAAGATATTGACTCAACAAGTCAATTTGATTTCTCAAAGTCTGTCTGGAATGCAAAATGCACCTGGCAGTACTAAGGATGCTTCATCTGAGGAAGAAGCTTATGATCCTGAGAACCCTTCAATGGAAGAGGTGAATTACCTAGGAGAACCCTATGGAAGCACCTATAATTCTTCATGGAGAAATCATCCAAATTTCTCATGGAAGAATCAAGAGAGACCTCAACAAGGTTTCAACAACAATAATGGTGGAAGAAACAGGTTTAGCAATGGCAGGCCTTTTCCATCATCTTCTCAGCAACAGATAGAGAATTCTAAGCAGAACCCCTCTGACTTAGCAACCATGGTCTCTGATCTAATCAAAACCACTCAAAGTTTCATGACTGAAACAAGGTCCTCCATTAGAAATTTGGAGGCACAAGTGGGACAGCTGAGCAAGAAAGTTACTGAACTCCCTCCTAGTACTCTCCCAAGTAATACAGAAGAAAATCCAAAAGGAGAGTGCAAAGCCATAACCATGGCCGAATATGGAGAGGAAAGAGAGGAGGTGGACGCCACTGAGGAAGACCTCAATGGGCGTGCACCAACCTCCTCTGAGTTCCCCAATGAGGAACCATGGGAATCTGAGGCTCAAAATGAGACCATAGAGATTCCATTGGACTTACTTCTGCCTTTCATGAGCTCTGATGAGTATTCTTCCTCTGAAGAGGATGAGTATGTCACTGAAGAGCAAGTTGCTAAATACCTTGGAGCAATCATGAAGCTAAATGACAAGTTATTCGGAAATGAGACTTGGGAAGATGAACCTCCCTTGCTCACCAAAGAACTGGATGACTTGTCTAGGCAGAAATTACCTCAAAAGAGACAAGATCCTGGGAAGTTTTCCATACCTTGTACCATAGGCACCATGACCTTCAAGAAGGCCCTGTGTGACTTAGGGTCAAGTGTAAACCTCATGCCTCTCTCTGTAATGGAGAAGCTAGGGATCTTTGAGGTACAAGCTGCAAGAATCTCATTAGAGATGGCAGACAACTCAAGGAAACAAGCTCATGGACTTGTAGAGAATGTTTTGGTAAAAGTTGAAGACCATTACATCCCTACTGATTTCATAGTCCTAGAGACTGGGAAGTGCATGGATGAATCCATCATCCTTGGCAGACCCTTCCTAGCCACAACAAAGGCTGTGATTGATGTTGATGGAGGTGAACTGATCATTCAAGTGAATGAAAAATCCTTGGTGTTTAAGGCTCAAGGATATCCCTCTGTCACCATGGAGAAGAAGCATGAAGAGCTTCTCTCAAATCAGAGACAAACAGAGCCCCCACAGTCAAACTCTAAGTTTGGTGTTGGGAGGCCACAACCAAACTCTAAGTTTGGTGTTGAACCCCCACATGCAAACTCTAAGTTTGGTGTTGGGAGGTTCCCACATTGCTCTGAGTATCTGTGAGGCTCCATGAGAGCCCTCTGTCAAGCTACTGACATTAAAGAAGCGCTTGTTGGGAGGTTCCCACATTGCTCTGAGTATCTGTGAGGCTCCATGAGAGTCCTCTGTCAAGCTAATGACATTAAAGAAGCGCTTGTTGGGAGGCAACCCAATGCTTTATAATTAACTATTTTCTTTTGATATTTTATTTTTTTTGTAGGTTGATGATCATAAGAAGTCACAAAATCCATTGAAAAAGCAAAAACAAAATGAAAAACAGGAAGAAAAACAGCACACCCTGGAGGAAGAACCCACTGGCGTTTAAACGCCAGTGAGGCTAGCAGTTGGGCGTTTAACGCCCAGTCTGGCACCATTCTGGGTGTTTAACGCCAGAAAGGGGCACCAGACTGGCGTTAAACGCCAGAAAAGGGCAAGAACCTGGCGTTAAATGCCAGGAATGGGCACTAGCCCGGCGTTTAACGCCAGAAATGACTCAAAACGTGATTTTGAGCAACATTTGGTGCAGGGATGACTTTTTCTTGACACCACAGGATCTGTGGACACCACAGGACCCCATCCAACCCCACCACCACCCTCTCTCTTCTTCCCCCATTCACCAATCACCTCAATACCTCTTCCCCAAAAACCCCTTCACCTATCAAATCCCATCTTTCTCTTCACCACTCACATCCATCCTTCATAAAACCTCACCTACCTCACCCTTCAAATTCAAACCACTTTCCCTCCCAAACCCACCCATAATGGCCGAACTCCATCTCCCCTCTCTCCTATAAATACCCTTCTTCACTCCTTCATTTTCACCAATAAACAAAGCCAATACAAAGCCATCTTCTCCCTCATTTCTTCTTCTTCTACTCTCTTCTTTCTTCTTTTGCTCGAGGACGAGCAAACCTTTTAAGTTTGGTGTGGTAAAAGCGTTGCTTTTTCGTTTTCCATAACCATTTATGGCATCCAAGGCCGGAGAAACCTCTAGAAAGAGGAAAGGGAAGGCAAAAGCTTCCACCTCCGAGTCATGGGAGATGGATAGATTCATCTCAAGGATGCATCAAGACCACTTCTATGAAGTTGTGGCCTTGAAGAAGGTGATCCCCGAGGTCCCCTTTTCACTCAAAAAGGGTGAATATCCGGAGATCCGCCATGAGATCCGAAGAAGAGGTTGGGAAGTGCTTACCAACCCCATTCAACAAGTCAGAATCTTGATGGTTCAAGAGTTCTATGCCAATGCATGGATCACCAAGAACCATGATCAAAGTGTTAACCCGAATCCAAAGAATTATCTTACTATGGTTCGGGGGAAATACTTGGATTTTAGTCCGGAAAGTGTAAGGTTGGCATTCAATTTGCCCATGATGCAAGGAGATGAACATCCTTACACTAGAAGGGTCAACTTTGATCAAAGGTTGGACCAAGTCCTCACAGTTATATGTGAAGAGGGCGCACAATGGAAGAGAGATTCAAGAGGCAAGCCGGTTCAATTGAGAAGGCATGACCTCAAACCCGTGGCTAGAGGATGGTTGGAGTTCATTCAACGCTCAATCATTCCCACTAGCAACCGGTCCGAAGTTACTCTAGACCGGGCCATCATGATTCATAGCATCATGATTGGAGAAGAAGTGGAAGTTCATGAGGTTATAGCCCAAGAACTCTATAAAGTGGCGGACAAGTCTTCCACCTTGGCAAGGCTAGCCTTTCCTCATCTCATTTGTCACCTCTATTATTCAGTTGGAGTTGACATAGAAGGAGATACCCCCATTGATGAGGACAAGCCCATCACTAAGAAAAGGATGGAGCACACAAGAGACCCCACTCATCATGAGATCCTTGAGATGCCCCAAGGGATGCACTTTCCTCCACAAAACTATTGGGAGCAACTGAACACCTCCCTAGGAGAATTGAGTTCCAACATGGGACAACTAAGGGTGGAGCATCAAGAACACTCCATCATCCTCCATGAAATTAGAGAAGATCAAAGAATCATGAGGGAGGAGCAACAAAGACAAGGAAGAGATATTGAGGAGTTCAAGCACTCCATAGGATCTTCAAGAGGAAGAAAGAGCCGCCATCACTAAGGTGGACCCGTTCCTTGATTTCCTTGTTCTTTATTCTTCTATTTTTCGAATTTTATGCTTATGTTTATCCATGTTTGCGTCTTGTGATCATTAGTGTCTTAGTGTCTATGCCTTAAAGTTATGAATGTCCTATGAATCCATCACCTTTCTTAAAAAAAAAAAAAGTGCTTAATTGAAAAAGATAAGAATTGCATGAATTCTGAATTTTATAATAGTTTAATTATTTTGATGTGGTGGCATTACTTTTGTCTTCTGAATGTATGCTTGAACAGTGCATATGTCTTTTGAATTTGTGGTTCATGAATGTTGGCTCTTGAAAGAATGATGAAAAGGGAGACATGTTACTGAGGATCTGAAAAATCATAAAAATGATTCTTGAAGCAAGAAAAAGCAGTGGATACAAAAAAAAAAGAGAAAGAAAGCAAGCGGAAAAAAAAAACCGAAAAAAAAAGGGGAAAGAGAAAAAGAAAGAAAAAGAAAGAAATAAAGTTGTGATCCAAGGCAAAAAGAGTGTGCTTAAGAACCCTGGATACCTCTAATTGGGGACTCTAACAAAGCTGAGTCACAATCTGAAAAGGTTCACCCAATTATGTGTCTGTGGCATGTATGTATCCGGTGGTAATACTGGAAGACAGAGTGCTTTGGGCCACGGCCAAGACTCAATAAGTAGCTGTGTTCAAGAATCATCATACTTAACTAGGAGAATCAATAACACTATCTGGATTCTGAGTTCCTAAAGAAGCCAATCATTCTGAGTTACAAAGGATAGAGTGAGATGCCAAAACTGTTCAGAGGCAAAAAGCTAAAAGCCCCGCTCATCTAATTAATACTGATCTTCATAGATGTTTTTGGAATTCATTGCATATTCTCTTCTTTTTATCTTATTTGATTTTCAGTTGCTTGAGGACAAGCAACAATTTAAGTTTGGTGTTGTGATGAGCGGATAATTTGTACGCTTTTTGGCATTGTTTTTAGTATGTTTTTGGTATGATCTAGTTAGTTTTTAGTATATTTTTATTAGTTTTTAGTTAAAATTCACTTTTCTAGACTTTACTATGAGTTTGTGTATTTTTCTGTGATTTCAGGTATTTTCTGGCTGAAATTGAGGGATCTGAGCAAAAATCTGATCCAGAGACTCAAAAGGACTGCAGATGCTGTTGGATTCTGACCTCCCTGCACTCGAAGTGGATTTTCTGGAGCTACAGAAGCCCAATTGGCGCGCTCTCAACGGTGTTGGAAAGTAGACATCCTGGGCTTTCCAGCAATATATGATAGTCCATACTTTGCCCAAGATTTGATGGCCCAAACCGGCGTTCAAAGTCACCTCAAGAAATTCCAGCGTTAAACGCCGGAACTGGCACCTAAATGGGAGTTAAACGCCCAAACTGGCATAAAAGCTGGCGTTTAACTCCAAGAAGGGTCTCTACACGAAATTGCTTCATTGCTCAGCCCAAGCACACACCAAGTGGGCCCGGAAGTGGATTTTTATGTCATTTACTCATCTCTGTACACCCTAGGCTACTAGTTCTCTATATATAGGACCTTTTATTATTGTATTAGGGAGCTTTTGATCATGTTTTATGATTGAACTCACTTTGGGAGGCTGGCCATTCGGCCATGCCTAGACCTTGTTCTTATGTATTTTCAACGGTGGAGTTTCTACACACCATAGATTAAGGTGTGGAGCTCTGCTGTACCTCGAGTATTAATGCAATTACTATTGTTCTTCTATTCAATTCCGCTTGTTCTTTGTCCAAGATATCACTTGTTCTTCAACTTGATGAATGTGATGATCCGTGACACTCATCATCATTCTCACTCATGAACAAGGTGACTGACAACCACTCTTGTTCTACAAGCAACCAAGGCTCTAGTGAATATCTCTTGGATTCCTGATAACACGATGCATGGTTGATCGCCTGACAAACGAGCCAACCATTCCGTGAGATCAGAGTCTTCGTGGTATAGGCGAGAACTGATGGCGGCATTCAAGAGAATCCGGAAGGTCTAACCTTGTCTGTGGTATTCTGAGTAGGATTCAATGATTGAATGACTGTGACGTGCTTCAAACTCCTGAAGGCGGGGCGTTAGTGACAGACGCAAAAGAATCACTGGATTCTATTCCGGCCTGATTGAGAACCGACAGATGGATAGCCGTGCCGTGACAGGGTGCGTTGAACATTTCCAATGAGAGGATGGGAGGTAGCCACTGACAACGGTGAAACCCTTGCATAAGCTTGCCATGGAAAGGAGTAAGAAGGATTGGATGAAGACTGTAGGAAAGCAGAGAGACGGAAGGGAAGGCATCTTCATTCGCTTGTCTGAAGCTCTCACCAATGATATACATAAGTATCTCTATCTTTATCTTTTATGTTATTTTCGTTTATCATCATACCCATTTGAGTCTGCCTGACTGAGATTTACAAGGTGACCATAGCTTGCTTCATACCAACAATCTCCGTGGGATCGACCCTTACTCGCGTAAGGTTTATTACTTGGACGACCCAGTGCACTTGCTGGTTAGTTGTGCGAAGTTGTGTAATGCCATGGAATTGAGCTACCATGTTTTTGGAGTTCATGACCGGGGATTATGAGAGTTGTGAAAAGTATTGTTCACAATTTCGCGCACCAGTGGCCTTTGTGTTTTTGTCATCTAAATATATATATATATATATATATATATATATATATAATAATAATAATAATAATAATAATAATAATAATAATAATAATAATTAAAACTTTTTTCAAAAATAGCTTTTCTCTATTTAATCCTTGCATTTGTTGAATGTGTCTATGTTCTTATGAATAGTTGCTCCTTTGAGTCTTCCTTTCTAAAATCTTTTTGAAAATAATTTTTCATTGTTTAAATCTTGCTTAAATTTTTAAGTTTAGTGTTTTCTTGTTACTTTCCATGTGATTCTCGAAAATTTTATTTTAGTTTTCTAAAAATTTTAAGTTTGGTGTTCCTTTTTATGTTCTTCGTGTTCTTGTGAATCTTCAAGGTATTCTTGAGTCTTGTATGTGTTTTGATCCTAAAATTTTTAAGTTTGGTGTCCCTTAGTTTTCCCTCAAAAAATTTTCGAAAAATAAGGGAGCTAGATCTAAAAGTTTTTAAGTCTTGTGTCTTTTGTGTGTTTTTCTCTTTCCTCATTAAGTTCAAACATAAATCTTTTCCTTTATTTACTCATTAATTTTTGAATCCCTTGGGTTGACTTGGTCAAAATTTTTTAAATCATATCTTTTTAAGATTTTTAAAATCATATCTTTTTCAAAAACTTCCTAACCACTATCTCTCTCCTCACTTTTTAAAAATCCTCATAAAAAATTTTTCAAATCTCTTTTTTTATTTTAGTTTTTTTAGTTTTTTTATTATTTTATTATTTCAAAAAAATTATATAAATAAATAAATAAATATAAAATAAATTTTTTATCCACATCATCTCCCTTACTCCATCATGGACATAAGTGGAAATGAATAGTCCAGAAGGACTCTGGGGTCATATGCTAACCCCACTACTGCTTCATATGGGAGTAGTATCTGTATACCCCCCATAAGAGCCAACACCTTTGAGCTGAACCCTCAGATCATTATCATGGTGCAATAAAATTGCCAGTATTCCGATCTTTCATAGGAAGAACCTACAGAGTTTCTGGCACAATTCTTACAAATTGCTAACACAGTACGTGATAAGGAAGTGGATCAGGATGTCTACCGATTATTTTTGTTTTTATTTGCTATAAAAGACCAAGCTAAGAGGTGGTTAAATAACCAACCCAAAGCCAGCATAAGAACATGGAAACAGTTGTCAGACAAATTCCTGAATCAATATTTCCCTCCAACGAGGATTACACAGCTAAGGCTGGACATCCAAGGCTTTAAACAAAGGAATAGTGAATCTCTTTATGATGCCTGGGAGAGGTATAGAGAGATGCTAAGGAAGTACCCCTCTGAAATGTTTTCAGAGTGGGTGCAGTTAAACATCTTCTACTACGGGCTTACAGAAAAAGCTCAAATATCTCTAGACCACTCAGCTGGTGGATCTATACACATGAGAAAGATGATTGAAGAGGCTCAAGAGCTTATAGATACGGTTGCTAGAAATCAGCATCTGTACTTAAATGGTGTGTCCTCCATTAAAGAAGAAGCTAAGGCAGTATCAACTGACTTTAGTCCTCAAGAACAAGTTGCTAAACTCAATCAGCAACTATCTCCTATAACAAAATAGTTAGCAGAATTTAAGGAGATGCTACAAGAAACCAAAAATTCTAATAAGGATATGAAATCACAATTGAATCAGACAAAACAATAGTTATCAAAACAGATAATAGATAAGTGCCAAGTAGTTCAATTAAGAAGTGGAAAAACATTAAATACCTCAACTCAAAGCAGCATGAAGCCAAGAAAAGAACAACTAACAGAGGATGAGCAAATTGCCACCCAAAATCCCTCTGAGGATAGTAAGAGCCCAGAGAGGAATGATTCTGGCGTTCAAACGCCAGAAAAGGGTGAAAAACTGGCATTAAACGCCCAGTCCATGTCCAGTTCTAGCGTTCAAATGCCAGAAAGGGGTGGGAATCTGGCGTTAAACGCCCATCCACTCCCCAATCCTGGTGTTCAAACGCCAATGAGGGATCAGACACCTACAAGTGCTGATAGTAACCCCTCTAAGAAGGCTTCTCCAACCACCTCTGTAGGAAATAAACCTGCAGCAAATAAGGTTGAAGAATATAAAGCCAAGATGCTTTATCCTCAGAAGCTCCGCCAAGCGGAATAGGATAAACAATTTGCCCGCTTTTCAGACTATCTCAGGAATCTTAAAATCAAGATTCTGTTTGTGGAGGCACTTGAGCAAATACCCTCTTATGCTAAGTTCATGAAAGAGATCTTAAGTCATAAGAAAGATTGGAGAGAAACTGAAAAGGTTTTTCTCACTGAAGAATGCAGTGCAGTCATTTTAAAGAGCTTACCAGAGAAGCTCAAGGATCCTGGGAGCTTTATGATACCATGCACATTAGAGGGTACTTGTACCAAGACAGCTCTATGTGATATTGGGGCAAGTATCAACCTAATCCCTGCATCCACTATCAGAAAGCTTGGCTTGAATGAAGAGGTCAAACCAACCCAGATCTGTCTTCAACTTGCTAATGGCTCCATTAAATATCCATCAGGCATAATTGAGGACATGATTATCACAGTTGGGCCATTTGCCTTTCCCACTGACTTTGTAGTGCTGGAGATGGAGGAGTGATGAGCAGATAATTTATACGCTTTTTGGCATTGTTTTTAGTATGTTTTAGTTATTTTTTATTATATTTTTATTAGTTTTTAGTGAAAATTCACTTTTCTGGACTTTACTATGAGTTTGTGTATTTTTCTGTGATTTCAGGTATTTTCTGGCTGAAATTGAGGGATCTGAGCAAAAATCTGATTCAGAGGCTGAAAAGGACTGCAGATGCTGTTGGATTCTGACCTCCCTGCACTCGAAGTAGATTTTATGGAGCTACAGAAGCCCAATTGGCGCGCTCTCAACTGCGTTGGAAAGTAGACATTCTAGGCTTTCCAGCAATCTATAATAGTCCATACTTTGCCCAAGATTTGATGGCCCAAACCGGCGTTCCAAATCAGCTCAAAACTGCCCGGCGTTAAACGCCGGAACTGGCACAAGAATGGGAGTTAAACGCCCAAACTGGCACAAAAGCTGGCGTTTAACTCCAAGAAAAGTCTCTACACATGAAAGCTTCAATGCTCAGCCCAAGCACACACCAAGTGGGCTCGGAAGTGGATTTTTATGTCATTTACTCATTTCTGTAAACCATAGGCTACTAGTTCTCTACAAATAGGACCTTTTGCTATTGTATTTTAATCTTTAGATCTTTGAATCTTTTGATCACATTTTAGGGGCTGGCCATTTGGCCATGCCTAGACCTTGTTCTTATGTATTTTCAACGGTGGAGTTTCTACACACCATAGATTAAGGTGTGGAGCTCTGCTGTACCTCGAGTATTAATGCAATTACTATTGTTCTTCTATTCAATTTAGCTTGTTCTTGTTCTAAGATATCACTTGTTCCTCAACTTGATGAATGTGATGATCTGTGACACTCATCATCATTCTCAACGGTGATGCCCAACATACAGCTTGCCATGGAAAGGAGTAAGAAGGATTGGATGAAGACAGTAGGAAAGCAGAGAGACGGAAGGGACAGAGCATCTCCATACGCTTATCTGAAATTCTCACCAATGAATTACATAAGTATCTCTATCTTTATTTTATGCTTTATTCATAAATCACCCATAACCATTTGAATATGCCTGACTGAGATTTACAAGATGACCATGGCTTGCTTCATACCAACAATCTCCGTGGGATCGACCCTTACTCGCGTAAGGTTTATTACTTGGACGACCCAGTGCACTTGCTGGTTAGTTGTGCGAAGTTGTGATAAAGAGTTGAGATTGCAATTGAGCGTACCATGTTGATGGCGCCATTGATGATCACAATTTCGTGCACCAAGTTTTTGGCGCCATTGCCGGGGATTATTTGAGTTTGGACAACTGACGGTTCATCTTGTTGCTTAGCTTAGGTATTTTTTCAGAGTACTTAAGAATGAATTCTAGTGTTTCAAGGTGATGTTCTTATCATCACCAAAGCTGATTGATTCTCATCAATTTAGCTCTTGAATGCAATGTCCTGCTGAAGCTTGGCTAGCCATGTCTAATTTCTTTAAACTAAAGCTTTAGACTAACATTGCATGATTCCTGGAATTCTCATTAAGAATTTTGATATCCTTTTTTTCATTCAATTTTCGAAAAAAAAAATCCAAAAAAATTACAAAATCATAAAAACCAAAAATATTTTATGTTTTTTGTTGTGTCTAGTGTCTCATTTTAAGTTTGGTGTCAATTGCATGTTTCTGTTCTTCTTGCATTTTTTTTCGAATTCATTCACGTGTCTTAATTGATCTTCAAGTTGTTCTTGATGATTTCCTTGTTCTGATCTTTAAATTCTCTTGTCTTGAGTGTTTTGTTGTTTCTCATATGCATTCTCATTTTGTTAGTGTCAATAGTATACAAACTTCTAAGTTTGGTGTCTTGCATGCATTGTTTATTTGATTTTAGTTGCATTTTGATTATTCCTCATTATTAAAAATCCAAGAAATTTTTAATTTGTGTCTTTTCAAGTCAATAATACAGAGAATTGAAGATTCAGAACATACAGCAGAGGAATTACACAGAAAAAGCTGGGCGTTCAAAACGCCCAGTGAAGAAGGAAAACTGGCGTTTAAATGCTAGCCAGGGTGCCTGGCTGGGCGTTAAACGCCAGAATGAATACCATTCTGGGTGTTTAACGCCAGGATGGCACAAGAGGGAAGATTTTGTTTTTAACTCAAAATTTTTTCAAGTTTTTCAAAATTTTTCAAAATCAAATCTTTTTCAAATCATATCTTTTCAATCATATATTTTCAAAATCAATTTCTTTCTTTTTCAAAGATACTTGCTAACAATTAATGATTTGATTCAACATTTCAAGTATGTTGCCTTTTCTATTGAGAAAGGTTTAATGTTTGAATCATATCTTTTCTTGTTAGCCAAGTCATTAATTTTCAAAATCAAATCTTTTTAAATTGTCTTTCAAATCATATCTTCTCAATCACATCTTTTTAAAAACCACATCTTTTCAATCATATTTTCTTAATCACATCTTTTTCAAAATAGTTTTCAATCATATCTTTTTGATTTCTAATTTCAAAATCTTTTTCAAAAATCACTTAATTTCTTTTCCACTCTTAGTTTTCGAAAATCAATTAGTATTTTTCATAATGTTTTTAAAATCTTTTTAATTAATTCTTCCTCTCTTCTCACATCCTTCTATTTATGGACTAACACTCCTCCTCAATGCACAATTCGAACTCTATCTTTCTTGATAAGTTCAAATTCTTCTACCTCTTCCTTCTATTTTTCTTTTCCTCTGACACCTCAAGGAATCTCTATACTGTGACATAGAGGATTCCATATTTTATTGTTCTTTTCTCTTTCATATGAGCAGGAGCAAAGACAAAAGCATTCTTGTTGAGGCTGACCCTGAACCTGAAAGGACCTTGAAGCGAAAGCTAAGAGAAGCAAAAGCACAACTCTCTGTAGAGGACCTAACATAAATCTTCAAAGAAGAAGAACCCATGGCAGCCGAAAATAACAACAATGCCAACAATGCAAGGAAGGTGTTGGGTGACTTTACTGCACCTACTCCTGACTTCTATGGGAGAAGCATCTCTATCCCTGCCATTGGAGCAAGCACTTTGAGCTTAAGCCTCAATTAGTTTATCTAATGCAACAGAATTGCAAGTTCCATGGACTTCCATTGGAAGATCCTCATCAGTTTTTAGCTGAATTCTTGCAAATCTGTGACACTGTCAAGACCAATGAGGTTGACCCTGAGGTCTACAGACTTATGCTATTCCCTTTTTCTGTAAGAGACAGAGCTAGGATATGGTTGGATTCACAACCTAAAGAAAGCCTGAACTCTTGGGAAAAGCTAGTCAATGCCTTCTTGGCAAAGTTCTTTCCACCTCAAAAATTAAGTAAGCTTAGAGTGGAAGTCCAAACCTTCAGACAAAAGGAAGGAGAATCCCTCTATGAAGCTTGGGAAAGATACAAACAATTGATCAGAAAGTGTCCTTCTGATATGCTTTCTGAATGGAGCATCATAGGTATCTTCTATGATGGTCTGTCTAAACTGTCCAAGATGTCATTGGATAGCTCTGCTGGAGGATGTCTTCATCTGAAGAAGATGCCTGCAGAAGCTCAAGAACTCATTGAAATGGTTGCAAATAACCAATTCATGTACACTTCTGAAAGGAATCCTGTGAACAATGAGACGAATCAGAAGAAATGAGTTCTTGAGATTGATACTCTGAATGTCATATTGGCTCAGAACAAAATATTGACTTAGCAAGTCAATATGATCTCTCAAAGTCTATCTGGAATGCAAGCTGCACCAGGCAGTACTAAGGATGCTTCATCTGAAGAAGAAGCTTATGATCCTGAGAACCCTTCAATGGAAGAAGTGGATTACATGGGAGAACCCTATGGAAACACCTATAATCCTTCATGGAGAAATCATCCAAATCTCTCATGGAAGGATCAACAGAGACCTCAACAAGGTTTCAACAACAATAATGGTGGAAGAAACAGGTTTAGCAATGGCAAGCCTTTTCTATCATCTTCTCAGCAATAGACAGAGAATTCTGAGCAGAGCCACTCTGACTTAGCAACCATGGTCTCTGATCTAATCAAAACCACTCAAAATTTTATGACTGAAACAAGGTCCTCCATTAGAAACTTGGAGGCACAAGTGGGACAGCTGAGCAAAAAAATTACTAAACTCCCTCCTAGTACTCTTCCAAGCAATACAGAAAAGAATCCAAAAGGAGAATGCAAGGCTATTAACATGACCCACATGGCCGAACTTGGAGAGGGGGAAGAGGCAGTGATCACCACTGAGGAAGACCTCAATGGACGTCCACTGGCCTCCAATGAGTTCCCTAATGAGGAACCATGGGAATCTGAGGCTCATAATGAGACCGTAGAGATTCCATTGGATTTACTTCTGCCATTCATTAGCTCTGATGAGTATTCTTCCTCTGAAGAGGATGAAGATGTCATTGAAGAGCAAGTTGCCAAGTACCTTGGAGCAATCATGAAGCTAAATGACAAGTTATTTGGTAATGAGACTTGGGAGGATGAACCCCCTTTGCTCACCAAAGAACTGGATGACTTGACTAGGCATAGATTACCTCAAAAGAGACAGGATCTTGGGAAGTTTTCAATACCTTGTACCATAGGCACCATGACCTTTAAGAAGGCTCTGTGTGACTTAGGGTCAAGTATAAACCTCATGCCTCTCTCTGTAATGGAGAAGCTAAGGATCTTTGAGGTACAAGCTGCAAGAATCTCACTAGAGATGGCAGATAATTCAAGAAAACAAGCTTATAGACTTGTAGAGGATGTTTTGGTGAAAGTTGAAGACCATTACATCCTTGCTGATTTTATAGTCCTAGAGACTGGGAAGTGCATGGATGAATCCATCATCCTTGGCAAACCCTTCCTAGCCATAGCAAAGGCTGTGATTGATGTTGACAGAGGTGAACTGATCATTCAAGTGAATGAAGAATCCTTTGTGTTTAAGGCTCAAGGATATCCCTCTGTAACTATGGAGAGGAAGCATGAAGAGCTTCTCTCAAAACAAAGTCAAACAGAGCCCCCACAGTCCAACTCTAAGTTTGGTGTTGGGAGGCCACAACCAACTTCTAAGTTTGGTGTTGAACCCCCACATTCAAACTCTAAGTTTGGTGTTGGGAGGTTCCAACATTGCTCTGAGTATCTGTGAGGTTCCATGAGAGCCCACTGTCAAGCTACTGACATTAAAGAAGCGCTTGTTGGGAGGCAACCCAATGTTATATTTATCTATTTTCCTTTGTTATTTTATGTTTTCTGTAGGTTGATAATCATGGAAAGTCACAAAATCAATTGAAAAAGCAAAAAAAGAATGAAAAACAGAAAGAAAAATAATACACCCTAGAGGAAAACCTTGCTGGCGTTTAAACGCCAGTAAGGGCAGCAAATGGGCGTTTAACGCCCAGTCTGGCACCATTCTGGGCGTTTAACGCCAGAAAGGGGCACCAGACTGGCGTTAAATGCCAGGAAAGGGCAAGAAGCTGGCGTTAAACGCCAGAAATGGGCACCAGCCCGGCGTTTAACGCCAGAATTGGCATAAAGAGCATTTTTGCTCGCCACTTGGTGCAGGGATGAATTTTTCTTGACACCTCAGGATCTGTGGACCCCACAGGATCCCCACCTACCCCAATACTCTCTCTCTCTTCTTCACCCATTCACCAATCACCTCAACACCTCTTCCCCAAAAACCCCTCACCTATCAAATCCCACTCTTCTCTTCACCACTCACATCCATCCTTCATAAAACCCCACCTACCTCACCATTCAAATTCAAACCACTTTCCCTCCCAAACCCACTGATAAACCCCATTTGTAGGGTTTATCTTGTGCTTCATTTAAGGGATTTTATGACCTTTTACCCACATTTACCCATTGAAATAGCATGGTTTTATAACTTCTCCTTTAATTGTGCTTAAGAGTGAAAACATGCTTTTTAAGACTTAAAATAGCTAAATCTAATTCTCCTTGAGTCCATTAGATGCCTTGATATGTTTGTTAGTGATTTCAGAGTGGAGAGGCTAGGAATGGATCAAAGGAGTGAAGAGGAAAGCATGCAAAGTGGAGAAATCATGGAAAAAGCCAAAGATTTGGATTCGCCCATGGACGCGCCAGCGCACTATACGCTCACGCGCACCTTGCGAAATGGGCCATGGACGAGTGCGCGTGCCATGCGCGTACGCATCGGTGCTGAAATATGATTTTTAATGAAAACGTGCCCAGCGACTTCTGAAGGCTGTGGGGCCCAATCTCAACCAACTTTGGCGCCAGAAATGCTATTTAAAGCCAAGGATTGAAGAGCAAGGGGGATGATCTCAATTTAGTTTATTTTCTCTCATTAGGATTAGTTGTAGAAGTAGTTTCTAGAGAGAGAAGCTCTCACTTCACTCTAGGATTAGGATTAGGATTAGGTTTAGTTCTTAGATCTAGGTTTTAATCTTTGTTTTCTTCTACTTCTATCTCTCAATTCCTTGTAGTTGTATTCATCTTTCTTCCATTCTTTTGTTGCAATTTCCTTTATGTTGTTGTTATGTTTTATTGTAGATCTAGTGTTGTTCCTTCTACTTTCTTTCAATTCAATCAAGGTAATTCATAATAAATGTGTTTCTTTTGATTGTTGTTGTTAATTCCTTGCAATTGAGTAGTGTAGATTTACTTTTCTTGCAATTTTACTATGCTTTCCTTCTATGCCTTCCAAGTGTTTGATGAAATGCTTGGTTGGATTTTAGAGTAAAATTTTATACACTTGACGTGGAAAGGTAACTTAGGAACTCTTGAGTTACTAATGTCCAAGTAATTGATGATATGGATCCATTGACTCTAGTTCTCACTAATTGAATTAGTGGAGAGTTAGGACTTATGGAGTAGGATTGATATAGCTCATTTGACTTTCCTTTACTACTAGTTAGAGGATGATTTAATGAGATTAATCCTTGCCAATTCTCATATTGTGGTTAGTGATTAGGATAGAGATCCTTGACCACCAACCCTTGCCAAGATCTTTTTAGCCATTAGTTTACTTTCTTGCCATTTATCTTTCATGCCCCTTATCAAAACCCCAAAAATAACTCATAACCAATAACAAGACATTTTATTGTAATTCCTAGGGAGAACGACCCAAGGTTCAATACTTTGGTTTATAAAATTAGGGGTTTGTTACTTGTGAAAGGATTATTGTTGGTTTAGAAACTATACTTGCAACGAGATTTCATTAGTGAAATTCTAAGCCATCAAAAATCCAAATCATCAAAATGGCGCCGTTGCCGGAGAATTGCAATGGTGTTATGTTATTGGTTATTGTACATATGTGAATAGTGTGAATATCTTGCTTTTTTTTTTTGCTTTGTTTGCTATTTGTAGAATTTGTTTCTCTTATTTTCTATTAGCTTTTGATTTTTGTTTTCTCTTTTCACCATGAATTTTCATTTTGGCTATGAGTGTGATTACAACTATGTTGTAGGTAATGGGAACTTTGATGAGAATGTGCGTCAAGGATGGGATAACTAAAGGTGGGAGGAGCCATATGCATATGATCAATCCTCATGGCAACAACCTCCACAAATGCACTATGAAGAAGAGCCATTCTATGATGCATATCAATCCAATGGCTTTGGTGAATCTCCTTGTGATTTTCAAGAACCACCACCATATGCCTATGAGTCATATCCTCAACATGACCCTCAACCACACTCACAAGCCTATTTTCAACAAACACCTCCATATGACTCTAATCCTTATCCACCACACCAACCACCTTTTGAACCATATGAGCCATATATGGAACCACAATTCCAAGATTACTACTCCCAAGAACCACCTTAATACACACCACCACCTTACCAAGAAGAACCACCTTCCTATAATGAACCATTTCTCCAAGACAATGAACCCTCTTATCCACTCCAATCCTCAATGGATGAAATCCTTAGCCTCATACTTCAAGGGCAAGGAGAAATGCAAAGGGAGACACTAGAATTTATGGCTACCTTGACCAAGGTAGTAAGCATTTTAGCCTCCCAATGCTTGAGCACTCAAAGCACTCCCATGGTCACATGTGCAAAATCAATTAAAGAGCATAGCATGAAGGAGAGATTGGAAACTCCGGTGGAAAATGAGGAATGCCACTTTGTATTAGAACAATTGGAGAAGCCTATGATTATTGAAGAAAAGGAAGAAGTGGTTGAAGACTTAGGAGATGCGGAACCTCCATGGGAAGCTAAAATCAAAGAAAATCCCTCTAAGAAGAGTAAATTTGATGTTGAGGAGGAATGTGCACAACATCTGATGTATATTCTATATGAAGACTTGGAGAGAATGAAGCAAAAATTGAGTTCCCTTGGTGATGAAGATCATGCATCCAATCTTCTTGGTGAAGAATCCTTTGAATTTGAAGAACCTTCTCCCAATGAATTTGAAAGTGATGTGGAGGTAGATTTCTCTCAACCTCCCATTTATGACTTGAGTGATGGAGAAGAGTTAGATGAAGTTGATGAACAAAGGATTGAGAATGAAGAAGTTTATGAAGAGGTGGAGATTGACAATGAAGCAAACAAGGGAGTAGAGCTTGCAAGCACATTGGAGATACCTCTCCCCAAGCCACCACCATCCATTCTCTCATTCAAGTGGGTCAATCCCTTATACTTAAGCTTTGTTATTCCCCTTGAATATGGTTTGCTTAAGATGGATGGTCAACTTAGAAAAATTAGTGGCTTTAAGAGTAAAAAAGAGACGGTTAGTGATTGGAAGCATCATTCTAGGTTCATTATGGTCACATGTCCAAAGCTTGATAGCAAAGGTTGGTGTATAACTAGAGTACATGGGTCTAGAAGGATGTTTGGTCACTTTGTTGAGAATTCACCTTGCTCACCACCCACATGGATTAATGATAATCAACTTGGAGATGGGTGTGAAGACAAAATATGGGATCTGGGAACACATGAGGATCAACATTGGGAGCCCATGGTTTGTGAAGAACTCCATCAAAGCATGGAGATATTAATCTTGAATAATGGAGTTTATTGGAAGTCCAAGTATTGGTGGAAGTTACAAGATGAATACAAGCACAAGCCACCTTGAAAGAAGCTCCCCATAAGTCCAACTTAAGGACAATAAACAAAAGTGCTAGGTGGGAGACACCCCACCAAGGTAACTTCTTTTCATTTTCTCTTTTTGTACATATTGATAGAATTAGTTTAAATTCTTGTTTTGATTGATTTGATGAGTTTAATTGGTATTTTAGTATGTTAAATAAGGTTTTATGGTATTTTGGTAGCTGTTTGGAGGTTTGGAATGCTTGGATTGGTGCAAAAACATAGCAAAAATTTTTGAAAAAAAAAATAAAGCACCATCCACACGTACGCGCATTGTACGCATACGCGTGCATCAAGCGTTTTCGACCATCCATGCGAGCGCGCCATGCGTGCGTACGCGTGGATTGAGAAGTTCCACATTCCATACATTTTCCAGAGAGTTATGCCTACGCCACGCCAACGTTGTGCCTCTGGCACAAACCCCACTCGCGCGCACGCGTATATGACGCGTACGCGTCACTCTCGAAATAAGCCATCCGCGCGCGCGCGGCATGCGCGCGTACGCGTGGATTCCCTTCCTTCAATCCACTTCTTTTCTTCTCCTCTTTCCATTTCTTTCCTCCTCCTTTCTTCTTTCCCTCTCCTACCCTTCATCCAACACTCCCAAACACCATTGATAACCATTTATTTTAGTTAGTCAATTAGTTAGCTTTTGTTTAATTTTCATTTCAATTTCTCTTTTCCATTGTAAGTGTTGGATTGTTATTCTTGTTTACCATTAATTGCTGCTAAGCATTAAAAAGGGATGTTTTCTTAACATCATTATGTTTACAATCTTTGTTGGATTCTATGATTGAGGTTATATTTTGCTACTTGGTTTTGAGTTTTTCATGCTTACCTTTTGAAAAAAAAAATACCAAGTGATGAGAATTGCCTTCGAGCTTGTAACTCTTTTTGAATTGCATGATTTGGCCACCATGTGATTTAAACCGTATTCTTTGATTAGGCAATCTCTTGATGGATGATGTTGAGCATTTACCTTAATGCAATGTATTTCATGATTATATCCATCCATATGTTTGACTTGAATACTTTTATGCTTCTTCAATGCTTGTCTTACCTTACAAGTTTACCTAAAGCATCTCAAGCACACTAGGATAAGTGATGTACATGCTTCTTTTGTGACATGACTTTTATGCTAATGTGTGTTCTAAAAGGCGCCTAATTTAGAATTGACACACTTATTTGTCATTAATGTCATACTCACCTCATTCTAGTGATTTACCTTATTCCAACAATGTATGCTTCCTTGCTTTTGTTTTCTCATCTTATGGTGTTATATTTTTGTTTTTCATGATGAATGCACCACAAGCAAACATGGAAGCAAGACTAAGAACACGCAGCAACCCGGAGAGTCGCCATACCCCCTTGCTCATCTTTGAATGCACCGAGGGCAGTGCAAACTTTTAAGTGTGGGGAGGTCGTCCGACCGGTCGGCGATTTTGGGTGACAAATTTCTAATCCCAACACTTTTGCATTTCAATCTAGGATTTTAGGATTTTTACTTGCATTTTCTTATTTTTGCATATATATACACAATAAGCTTAGAATAAGCTTAGTCAAAATAATGAAAATTTTTAAGATTCCTATCTATAGGGCACACCAATTAATTTGAGTGAAAACTTTTCATAGAACTTGCTTGAATTATATATATTATGGATCATGTTTTGAGCTAAGAACACAAGCAAGTGAGATTTGAGCCTAATGATGTGGTTACATCTTATAACCACCTATTTTTCCTTCTTGTGTGCATTATTCTCTTTTTATGATTGTAATCTTTGATTTGTTTGATTCTTTATATCCATTATTTTGTGTATTCATGCATTTATATGATTGAGGCCATCAATTCATTTAACTCACTTACCCAAAAAGCCTTACCCCTCATCTTCCTTTGTTAGCCAAATTTGAGCCTACGCTTAACCCACTTGTTCTTAATTTAGCACATTACAAGCCTTAAAGCGGAAAATAATAAAAGTCCGTATTTGGATCTTTGATTAGCTTAGGCTAGTGTTTGTGAGTATCATTCAAGTGTGGGAACCTTGGGACATTGGGTGAATAAAAGGGTAATTTCGTATTATTATTGAAAATATTGGGAATTGGGTACATACTCATGTATTGATCAAATGTAAAACCTTATGCATTGATGCTCTTGTATATAGAAAGAAAAAAAATGAGAAAAACAAAAGAAAAAGAAAAACAATATGGAAAAGAAAAGAAAAAAATAGAAAAAGAAAGAAAAAGAAGAAAAATAATAAAAGGGGACAAAATGCCCCCAAAGTGAAGCTCAATAAGATCAATGCATAAGTGTTGTGAAATAAAAAAGAAAATGCACGAGTATGTGAAAAAGTGAGAAAAATGGGTAGTTAGAGTAGAACTTAATTGTATAGGTTATTATATAGGTTAAGTGGAAAGTTTAAGCTTATCAAAGATTCAATTTCCAAGCTCACTTAACCAAATATGCATCCTACCTTGACCCTAGCCCCATTACAACCAAAGAAAAGACCTCATGATACTTGTATGCATGCATGAAATATATGTTGATTATTAGAAGAAAAACAAATCTTAGAAAGCATGATTAGGAGAGAATTGAGAGAATCAACCCTAAACACTTGAGCGAATAGAGTGCAAACACTACCGGTGAGGGTTTGATGCTCAATTACATATTTTCACCTATGATCATAATTTTCATGCAAGTTTGTAAAAATATTTAATAACTCGATTCAATTGTGGATTAGACTTGCTAATCCTTAGCCCTTCTGCATATATGCTTCTTGGGAAATGATTTATTTTAACCAAGCAATTTCATTCATTCAGATAGTTGCATATAGGTAGATTGCATTTAGTTAGTTTCCATCGAATAAATGTCATACCCTTGCTTTCTCTTGGTTTTAGCATGAGGACATGCTTGGTTTAAGTGTGGGGAGGTTGATAAACCCCATTTGTAGGGTTTATCTTGTGCTTCATTTAAGGGATTTTATGACCTTTTACCCACATTTACCCATTGAAATAGAATGGTTTTATAACTTCTCTTTTAATTGTGCTTAAGAGTGAAAACATGCTTTTTAAGACTTAAAATAGCTAAATCTAATTCTCTTTGAGACCATTAGATGCCTTGATATATTTGTTAATGATTTCAGAGTGGAGAGACTAGGAATGGATCAAAGGAGTGAAGAGGAAAGCATGAAAAGTGGAGAAATCATGGAAAAAGCCAAAGATTTGGATTCGCCCATGGACGTGCCAGCGCACTGTACGCTCACGCGCACCTTGCGAAATGAGCCAAGGACGCGTGCGCGTGCCATGTGCGTACGCGTCGGTGCTGAAATATGATTTTTAATGAAAATGTGCCCAGCGACTTCTGAAGGCTATGGGGCCCAATCTCAACCAACTTTGGCGCCAGAAATGCTATTTAAAGCCAAGGATTGAAGAGCAAGGGGGATGATCTCACTTTAGTTCATTTTCACTCATTAGGATTAGTTGTAGAAGTAGTTTCTAGAGAGAGAAGCTCTCACTTCTCTCTAGGATTAGGATTAGGATTAGGTTTAGTTCTTAGATCTAGGTTTTAATCTTTGTTTTCTTCTACTTCTATCTCTTAATTCCTTGTAGTTGCATTCATCTTTCTTCCATTCTTTTGTTGCAATTTCCTTTATGTTGTTCTTATGTTTTGTTGTAGATCTAGTGTTGTTCCTTCTACTTTCTTTCAATTCAATCAAGGTAATTCATAATAAATGTGTTTCTTTTGATTGTTGTTGTTAATTCCTTGAAATTGAGTAGTGTAGATTTACTTTTCTTGCAATTTTACTATGCTTTCCTTCTATGCCTTCCAAGTGTTTGATGAAATGCTTGGTTGGATTTTAGAGTATAATTTTATACTCTTGGCTTGGAAAGGTAACTTAGGAACTCTTGAGTTACTAATGTCCAAGTAATTGATGATTGGGATCCATTGACTCTAGTTCTCACTAATTGAATTAGTGGAGAGTTAGGACTTATGGAGTAGGATTGATATAGCTCATTTGACTTTCCTTTACTACTAATTAGAGGATGATTTAATGAGATTAATCCTTGCCAATTCTCATATTGTGGTTAGTGATTAGGATAGAGATCCTTGACCACCAACCCTTGCCAAGATCTTTTTAGACATTAGTTTACTTTCTTGCCATTTATCTTTCATGCCCCTTATCAAAACCTCAAAAATAACTCATAACCAATAACAAGACATTTTATTGTAATTCCTAGGGAGAACGACCCAAGGTTCAATACTTCGGTTTATAAAATTAGGGGTTTGTTACTTGTGACAAACAATCTTTTGCATGAAAGGATATTGTTGGTTTAGAAACTATACTTGCAACGAGATTTCATTAGTGAAATTCTAAGCCATCAAAAATCCAGTCATCACCCACCATAATGGCCGAACCCTACCCCTCTCTCCACCCCTATATAAACCCATCTTCACTCCTTCATTTTCACACATCCTAAACACTACTTCTCCCCCTTGGCCGAACCACAAATCCTCCTCCATCTCCTCCATTTCTTCTTCTTCTACTATCTTCTTTCTTCTTTTGCTCGAGGACGAGCAAACCTTCTAAGTTTGGTGTGGTAAAAGCATTGCTTTTTGTTTTTCCATAACCATTTATGGCACCTAAGGACGGAGAAACCTCTAGAAAGAGGAAAGGGAAGGCAAAAGCTTCCACCTCCGAGTCATGGGAGATGGAGAGATTCATCTCAAGGCTACATCAAGACCACTTCTATGAAGTTGTGGTCATGAAGAAGGTGATCCCCAAGGTCCCTTTTAAACTCAAAAAGAGTGAATATCCGGAGATCCGACATGAGATCCGAATAAGAGGTTGGGAAGTTATTACCAACCCCATTCAACAAGTCGGAATCTTAATGGTTCAAGAGTTCTATGCCAATGCATGCATCACCAAGAACCATGATCAAAGTGTGAACTCGGACCCAAAGAATTGGCTTACAATGGTTCGGGGGAAATGCTTAGATTTTAGTTCGGAAAATATAAGGTTGGCATTCAACTTGCCCATGATGCAAGGAGATGAACACCCTTACACTAGAAGGGTCAACTTTGATCAAAGGTTGGACCAAGTCCTCATAGACATTTGTGAAGAGGGTGCTCAATGGAAGAGAGATTCAAGAGGGAAGCCGGTTCAACTGAGAAGGCATGACCTCAAGCCCGTGGCTAGGGGATGGTTGGAGTTTATCCAACGCTCAATTTTTTCCACTAGCAACCGGTCTGAAGTTACTATAGACCGGGCTATCATGATTCATAGCATCATGATTGGAGAGGAGGTAGAAGTTCATGAGGTTATAGCCCAAGAACTTTATAAGGTGGCGGACAAGTCCTCTACCTTGGCAAGGTTAGCCTTTCCTCATCTCATTTGTCACCTCTGTTATTCAGTTGGAATTGACATAGAGGGAGACATCCTCATTGATGAGGACAAGCCCATCACTAAGAAAAGGATGGAGCAAACAAGAGATCCCACTCATCATGAAATCCCTGAGATGCCTCAAGGGATGCACTTTCCTCCACAAAACTATTGGGAGCAAATCAACACCTCCCTAGGAGAATTGAGTTCCAACATGACTAAGGGCGGAGCACCAAGAACATTCCATCCTCCTCCATGAAATTAGAGAAGACCAAAGAATCATGAGAGAGGAGCAACAAAGGCAAGAAAGAGACATTGAGGAGCTCAAGCACTCCATAAGATCTTCAAGAGGAAGAACAAGCCGCCATCACTAAGGTGGACCCGTTCTTTAATTTCCTTGTTCTTTATTTTCCTGTTTTTCAAATTTTATGCTTATGTTTATCTATATTTGTGCCTTATTACATGATCATTAGTGTCTTAGTGTCTATACCTTAAAGTTATGAATGTCCTATGAATCCATCACCTTTCTTAAATAAAAAAATGTTCTTAATTGAAAAAGAGAAGAATTGCATGAATTTTGAATTTTATAACAGATTAATTATTTTGATGTGGTGGCAATATTTTGGTTTCTGAATGTATGCTTGAACAGTGCATATGTCTTTTGAATTTGTTGTTCATGAATGATTGGCTCTTGAAAGAATGATGAAAAAGGAGACATGTTACTGAGGATCTGAAAAATCATAAAAATGATTCTTGAAGCAAGAAAAAGCAGTGAATATTCAAAAAAAATGAAAAGAAAAAAAAAGGAAGAGAAAGAAATAAAGTTGTGATCCAAGGCAAAAAGAGTGTGCTTAAGAACCCTGGACACCTCTAATTGGGGACTTTAGCAAAGCAGAGTCACAATCTGAAAAGGTTCACCCAATTATGTGTCTGTGGCATGTATGTATCCGGTGGTAATACTGGAAGACAGAGTGCTTTGGGCCACGGCCAAGACTCATAAAGTAGCTGTGTTCAAGAATCATCATACTTAACTAGGAGAATCAATAACACTATCTGGATTCTGAGTTCCTATAAAAGCCAATCATTCTGAATTTCAAAGGATAGAGTGAGATGCCAAAACTGTTCAGAGGCAAAAAGCTAAAAGCCCCGCTTATCTAATTAATACTGATCTTTATAGATGTTTTTGGAATTTATTGCATATTCTCTTCTTTTTTATCTTATTTGATTTTCAGTTGCTTGGGGACAAGCAACAATTTAAGTTTGGTGTTGTGATGAGCGGATAATTTATACGTTTTTTGGCATTGTTTTTAGTATGTTTTTAGTATGTTTTAGTTAGTTTTTATTATATTTTTATTAGTTTGAAAATTCACTTTTCTGGACTTTACTATGAGTTTGTGTGTTTTTCTGTGATTTCAGGTATTTTCTAGCTGAAATTGAAGGATCTGAGCAAAAATCTGTTTCAGAGGCTGAAAAGGACTGTAGATGCTGTTGGATTCTGACCTCCCTGCACTCGAAGTGACCTTTATGGAGGTACATAAGCCCAATTGGCGCGCTCTCAATTGAGTTGGAAAGTAGACATCCTGGGCTTTCCAGAAATGTATAATAGTCCATACTTTGCTCGAGATTTGATGGCCCAAACCGGCGTTCCAATTCAGCTCAAAACTGCCCGGCGTTAAACGCTGGAACTGGCACAAGAATGGGAGTTAAACGCCCAATCTGGCACAAAAGCTGGCGTTTAACTCCAAGAAAAGTCTCTACACATGAAAGCTTCAATGCTCAGCCCAAGCACACACCAAGTGGTCCCGGAAGTGGATTTTTATGTCATTTACTCATTTCTGTAAACCCTAGGCTACTAGTTCTCTACAAATAGGACCTTTTGCTATTGTATTTTAATCTCTAGATCTTTGAATCTTTTGATCACGTTTTGGGGGTGGCCATTTGGCCATGCCTAGACCTTGTTCTTATGTATTTTTAACGGTGGAGTTTCTACACACCATAGATTAAGGTGTGGAGCTCTGCTGTACCTCGAGTATTAATGCAATTACTATTGTTCTTCTATTCAATTTAGCTTGTTCTTGTTCTAAAATATCACTTGTTCCTCAACTTGATGAATGTGATGATTTGTGACACTCATCATCATTCTCACCTATGAACGTGTGTCTGACAACCACCTCCGTTCAACCTTAGATTGAGTGGATATCTCTTGGATCCCTTAATCGGAATCTTCGTGGTATAAGCTAGAATTGATGGCGGCATTCAAGAGAATCCGGAAGGTCTAAACCTTGCCTGTGGTATTCTGAGTAGGATTCAAGGTTTGAATGACTGTGACGAGCTTCAAACTCCTGAAGGCTGGGCGTTAGTGATAGATGCAAAAGAATCAATGGATTCTATTCCAATCTGATTGAGAACCGACAGATGATTAGCCGTGCTGTGACAGAGCACGTTGAACATTTTCACTGAGAGGATGGGACTGTAGCCACTGACAACGGTGATGCCCAACATACAGCTTGCCATGGAAAGGAGTAAGAAGAATTGGATGAAGACAGTAGGAAAGCAGAGAGACGGAAGGGACAGAGCATCTCCATACGCTTATCTGAAATTCTCACCAATGAATTACATAAGTATCTCTATCTTTATTTTATGCTTTATTCATAAATCACCCATAACCATTTGAATCTGCCTGACTGAGATTTACAAGATGACCATAGCTTGCTTCATACCAACAATCTCCGTGGGATCGACTCTTACTCGCGTAAGGTTTATTACTTGGACGACCCAGCGCACTTGCTGGTTAGTTGTGCGAAGTTGTGATAAAGAGTTGAGATTGCAATTGAGCGTACCATGTTGATGGCGCCATTGATGATCACAATTTCGTGCACCAAGGAGCACAAGAGTGCAACTCTCATTCTAGGAAGACCTTTCCTACCAACTAGACGAACCCTCATTGATGTCCAAAAAGGGGAAGTGACCCTGAGAGTCAATGAAGATGAGTTTAGACTGAATGCTGTTGAAGCAATGAAGCATCCAGACACATCAAAAGATTGTATGAGTGTTGATATTATTGACTCCCTAGTAGAGGAGATCAATATGGCTGAGAGTCTCGAATCAGAGCTAGAGGACATCTTTAAAGATGTTCAGCCTAATCTGAAGGAACCAGAGGAAACAAAAGAACCTCTGAAACCTCCTCAGGAAAAGGAGAAACCTCCTAAATCCGAGCTCAAACCACTGCCACCATCCTTGAAATATGCATTTCTGGGAGAAGGTGATACTTTTCCTGTAATCATAAGCTCTGCTTTAGAGCCATAGGAAGAGAAAGCACTAATTCAGGTATTAAGGACATACAAGACAGCTCTTGGGTGGTCCATAAGTGATCTTAAGGGCATTAGCCCAGCCAGATGCATGCACAAGATCCTATTGGAGGATAATGCTAAGCCAGTGGTTCAACCACAAAGGCAGCTTAGTCCAGCCATGAAGGAGGTGGTGCAGAAAGAGGTCACTAAATTACTGGAGATTGGGATTATTTATCCCATTTCTGATAGCCCCTGGGTGATCCCTGTCCAAGTTGTACCAAAAAAGGGAGGCATGACAGTGTTTCATAATGAAAAGAACGAACTGGTCCCTACAAGAACAGTTACAGGGTGGCGTATGTGTATTGACTACAGAAGGCTCAATACAGCCGCCAGAAATGATCATTTTCCTTTACCATTCGTAGACCAGATGGTAGAAAGACTAGCCAGTCATGACTATTATTGCTTTTTAGATGGCTATTCAGGCTATAACCAAATTGCAGTAGATCCTCAGGATCAAGAGAAAATAGCATTCACATGTCTATCTGGAGTATTTGCCTACAGAAGGATGCCATTTGGTCTGTGTAATGCACCAGCAACCTTTCAGAAATGCATGCTCTCTATCTTCTCTGATATAGTGGAAAAAATCCTGGACTTCATGGATGACTTCTTAGTATTTGGAGACTCATTCAGCTCCTGTCTTAATCATCTAGCACTTGTTCTGAAAAGGTGCCAAGAGACTAGCCTGGTTTTAAACTGGGAAAAATGTCACTTTATGGTGACTGAAGAAATTGTCCTTGGGCATAAAATTTTGAACAAAGGAATAGAGGTGGATCAAGCTAAGGTAGAGGTAATTGAAAAATTACCACTACCTACTAATGTTAAGGCAATAAGAAGTTTTCTGGGACATGCAAGATTCTACAGGAGGTTTATAAAGGATTTTTCAAAAATCGCAAAACCTTTGAGTAACCTGCTAGCTGCTGATACACCATTTGTCTTTGACACAGAGTGTTTGCAGGCCTTTGAGACTCTGAAGGCTATGTTGGTCACAGCACCTATCATTTCTGCACCAGACTGGACATTACCATTCGAACTAATGTGTGATGCTAGTGATCATGCTATTGGTGCAATATTGGGATAGAGGCATAACAAACTTCTGCATGTCTGATGAGCGGATAATTTGTACGCTTTTTGGCATTGTTTTTATATAGTTTTTAGTAAGTTTAAGCTACTTTTAGGGATGTTTTCATTAGTTTTTATGTTAAATTCACATTTCTGGACTTTACTATGAGTTTGTGTGTTTTTCTGTGATTTCAGGTAAATTCTGACTGAAATTGAGGGATTTGAGCAAAACTCTGAAAAAGGCTGACAAAAGGACTGCTGATGCTGTTGGATTCTGACCTCCCTGCACTCGAAATGGATTTTCTGGAGCTACAGAACTCCAAATGGCGCGCTCTCAACGGCGTTGGAAAGTAGACATCCAGGGCTTTCCAGAAATATATAATAGTCTATACTTTATTCGAAGAATGACGACGTAACTTGGCGTTGAACGCCAAGTACACGCTCCTTTCTGGAGTTAAACGCCAGAAAAACGTCATGATCCGGAGTTAAACGCCCAAAACAAGTCATAACTCAAAGTTCAACTCCAAGAGAGGCCTTAGCTCGTGTATTGATCAAGCTCAGCCCAAGCACACACCAAGTGGGCCCCGGAAGTGGATTTATGCATCAATTACTTACTCATGTAAACCCTAGGAGCTAGTCTAGTATATATAGGACATTTATCTATTGTATTAGACATCTTTTGACCTCAGTTTTGTTTTAACCTTCATCTTAGGGGATCATTGATCACGTTTAGGGGGCTGGCCATTCGGCCATGCCTGAACCCTTTGCTTATGTATTTTCAACGGTGGAGTTTCTGCACACCATAGATTAAGGGTGTGGAGCTCTGCTGTACCTCAAAGATTAATGAAGTTCTATTTTCTTTTATTCAAATCTCTCTTATTCTTATTCCAAGATATTCATTCGTACCCAAGAACATGATGAATGTGATGAGTTACATAACCCTCATCGTCATTCTCACTTATGAACGCGCGAGATTGACAACCACTTCCGTTCTACATGCAACAAGGCTTGAATGTGTATCTCTTAGATTCTCCAACAGAATCTTCGTGGTATAAGCTAGATAGATGGCGGCATTTATGAGGATCCGGAAAGTCCAACCTTGTCTGTGGTGTTCCGAGTAGGATCCTGGGAATCCGGAAAGTCTACCTTGTCTGTGGTGTCCGAGTAGGATTCCGGTAATGAATGACTGTGACGTGCTTCAAACTTGTAACCTGCTGGGCGTAGTGACAATGCAAAAGAATCAATGGATTCTATTCCAGTAGGGGAGGGAACCAACCGGTGATTGGCCGTACTGTGACAGAGTGCGTGAGCATTAGCTTTCACTGCGAGGATGGGATGTAGCCATCAGCCATGGGTGATGCCTCCAGACTGGTTAGCTGTGCGAGTGACAGCCGCATAGGATATTTCCCCGAGAGGAATGAAAGTAGCCACAGTTGATGGTGAACCCCTATACAAAGCTTGCCATGGAAAGGAGTAAGAAGGATTGAATAGAAGGAATAGGAGAGCAGGCGTCCGAGAGCTCTACAGCATCTCCATTCAGCTTATCTGAAATTCCTACCAATGAATCTACATAAGTATTTCTATCCCTTTATTATTTATTTTCTTATTTCTATTTTCGAAACCCATAAATCAATATTTAATCTGCCTAACTGAGATTTACAAGGTGACCATAGCTTGCTTCATACCAACAATCTCTGTGGATTCGACCCTTACTCACGTAAGGTTATTACTTGGACGACCCAGTACACTTGCTGGTTAGTTGAACGGAGTTGTGAAAGAAGGTCAATTTCTAAAAGGAATAATTTCACAATGCTGCCAAAAGGCACAAAATAGGAATCACAATTTCGTCCACCAAGTTTTTGGCGCCGTTGCCGGGGATTGTTCGAGTATGGACAACTGACGGTTCATCTTGTTGCTCAGATTAGGTAATTTTCTTTTCAAAAATCTTTTTCAAAATTTTTCTTTTCTTTTTCGTTTTTCCAACTTTATTTTCGAAAAATAATAATAAAAATACAAAAAAATTAAAAATCATAAAAATCAAAAATATTGTGTTTCTTGTTTGAGTCTTGTGTTAATTTTTAAGTTTGGTGTTAATTGCATGCTTTTAAAATTTTTCTTGCATTTTTTTTCGAAAATCCCATGCATTCATAGTGTTCATCATGATCTTCAAGTTGTTCTTGATAAGTCCTCTTGTTTGATCTTGATGATTTCTTGTTTTGTGTTGTTTCTTGTTTTTCATGTGCATTTTTGCATTCATATTTTCCATGCATTAAAGATTTCTAAGTTTGGTGTCTTGCATGTTTCTTTGCATTAAAAATTTTTCAAAAATATGTTCTTGATGTTCATCATGACCTTCAAAGTGTTCTTGGTGTTCATCTTGACATTCATAACATTCTTGCATGCATTCATTGTTTTGATCTAAAAATTTCATGCATAAAGTGTTTTTGTTGTTTTTCTCTTTCATAACTAAAAATTCAAAAATCAAAAAAATATCTTTTCCTTATTTCCCTCCAAATTTTCGAAATTGTGGGTTGACTTGGTCAAAAATTTTCAAAATTAGTTATTTCTTACAAGTCAAGTCAAAATTTCAATTTTAAAAATCTTATCTTTTCAAAATCTTTTTCAAAATCATATCTTTTTCAATTTTTTTTTTATTTTCAAAAATTTCAAAAATATTTTTCAAATTATTTTCAAAATCTTTTTCTTATCTTTATATGTAATTTTCGAAAATTCACTAATAATTAATGTGATTGGTTCAAAAATTTGAAGTTTGTTACTTTCTTGTTAAGAAAGGTTCAATCTTTAAGTTCTAAGAATCTTATCTTGTAGTTTCTTGTTAGTGAAGTAAATAATTTCAAAATTTTTGAATTAAATCTTTTTATCTTTTATTTTATCTTTTTCAAAAATTTTATATTTTTTCAAAATTTGATTTTAAAATATCTTATCTAACTTCTTATCTTCTTATCCTTTTCAAATTTTGATTTCAAATCTTTTTCAATCAACTAACTAACTTTTTGTTTGTTTCTTATCTTTTTCAAAACTACCTAACTACTTTTCCCTCTTCTATTTTCGAAAATATCTCATCTCTTTTTCAAAACTTCTTTCTAATTAATTAATTGTTTCATGTTTTAATTTTAATTATAATTTATTTCTAATTTTCGAAAATCACTAACTCTTTTTCAAAATTATTTTCGAAATCCCTCTTCTCTTTTCTTCTTCTATTTAATTATTTAATTACTAACACTTTTCTTCATTCTTCTACCCCCTTTCTTCTTCTACTAACATAAAGGAATCTCTATACTGTGACATAGAGGCTTCCTTTTCTTTTCTTGTTTTCTTCTCTCTCATATGAGCAGGAACAGGGATAAAGGCACTCTTGTTGAAATTGATCCAGAACCTGAAAGGACTCTGAAGAGAAGATTAAGAGAAGCTAAATTACAACAATCCAAAAACATCTTTAAGAGAAACAACCTTTCAGAAATTTTCGAACAAGAGAAGGACATGGCAGAAGAAAATAATAATAATAATGCAAGGAGAATGCTTGGTGACTTCACTAAGCCAACGTCCAAGTTTGATGGAAGAAGCATCTCCATTCCTGCCATTGGAGCCAATAACTTTGAGCTTAAGCCTCAACTAGTTGCTTTAATGCAACAAAACTGCAAGTTTTATGGACTTCCATCTGAAGATCCTTACCAGTTTTTAACTGAGTTCTTGCAGATCTGTGACACTGTAAAGACAAATGGAGTTAATCCTGAAGTCTACAGACTCTTGCTTTTCCCTTTTGCTGTAAGAGACAGAGCTAGAGTATGGTTGGATTCACAACCCAAGGATAGCCTGGACTCATGGGATAAGCTTGTCACTGCATTCTTAGATAAGTTCTTTCCTCCTCAAAAGCTGAGCAAGCTGAGAGTGGATGTTCAAACCTTCAAACAAAAAGATGGTGAATCCCTTTATGAAGCTTGGGAAAGATACAAGCAGCTGACCAAAAGATGTCCATCTGACATGTTTTCAGAATGGACCATATTAGATATATTCTATTATGGTCTCTCTGAATTTTCGAAAATGTCATTGGACCACTCTGCAGGTGGATCTATTCACCTGAAGAAAACGCCTGAAGAGGCTCAAGAACTCATTGACATGGTTGCAAACAACCAGTTCATGTACACCTCTGAGAGGAATTCTGTAAATAATGGGGTACCTCAAAAGAAAGGAGTTCTTGAAATTGATGCTCTGAATGCCATATTGGCTCAGAACAAAGTGTTGACTCAACAGGTCAACATGATCTCTCAAAATCTGAATGGATTGCAACATGCATCCAACAGTACTAGAGAGGCAGCTTCTGAAGAAGCTTATGATCCTGAGAACCCTGACATGGCAGAGGTTAATTACATGGGTGAACCTTATGGAAACACCTATAACTCATCATGGAGAAATCATCCAAATTTCTCCTGGAAGGATCAGCAAAAGCCTCAACAAGGCTTTGACAATGGTAGACGCAATAGACTGAACAATAGTAAGCCATATCCATCATCTTCTCAGCAACAGACAGAGAACTCTGAACAAAATAATTCTAGTTTAGCCAATATAGTCTCTGATCTGTCAAAGGCCACTTTCAGTTTCATGAATGAAACCAGATCTTCCATCAGAAATCTGGAAGCACAAGTGGGCCAGCTGAGTAAGAAAGTTATTGAAACTCCTCCCAGTATTCTCCCAAGCAATACAGAAGAGAATCCAAAAGGAGAGTGCAAGGCCATTGACATAGTCAATATGGCCGAATGCACAAGGGAGGAGGAGGACGAAAATCCTAAGGAGGAAGACCTCCTGGGACGTCCCTCAAGCATGAAGGAGTTTCCTATTAAGGATCCAAAGGAATCTGAGGCTCATACAGAGATCATAGAGATTCCATTGAACCTCCTTCTGCCATTCATGAGCTCTGAGGACTATTCTTCCTCTGAAGAGGATGAAGATGTGACTGGAGAGCAAGTTGCTCAATATTTAGGAGCTATCATGAAGCTGAATGCCAAACTGTTTGGTAATGAGACTTGGGAAAGTGAACCTCCCTTGCTCATTAGTGAACTAGATACTTGGATTCAGAAAACTCTACCTCAAAAGAAACAAGATCCTAGCAAGTTCTTAATACCTTGCACCATAGGCACCATGAGCTTTGAAAAAGCTCTATGTGACCTTGGGTCAGGAATAAATCTTATGCCACTCTCTGTAATGGAGAAGCTGGGAATCATTGAGGTACAACCTGCCTTGTTCTCATTACAATTGGCAGACAAGTCCATAAGACAAGCATATGGAGTAGTGGAGGACGTGCTAGTAAAGGTTGAAGGCCTTTACATCCCCACTGATTTCATAATCCTAGACACTAGGAAGGAAGATGATGAATGCATCATCCTAGGAAGACCTTTCCTAGCCACAGCAGGAGCTGTGATAGATGTCAACAGAGGTGAGTTAGTCCTTCAATTGAATGGGGACTACCTTGTGTTTCAGGCACATGGCCATCCCTCTATGACAAAAGAGAGTAAGCATGAAGAGCTTCTCTCAGTTCAGAGTCAAGAAGAGCCCACACAGTCAAACTCTAAGTTTGGTGTTGTGAGGCCACAACCAAACTCTAAGTTTGGTGTCCAAACCCCACATCCAAACTCTAAGTTTGGTGTTGGGAATACCACACTTAAGTTGACCTGATCACCTTGTGGCTCCATGAGAGCCACTGTCAAGCTATTGACATTAAAGAAGCGCTTGTTGGGAGGCAACCCAATTTTATTTATCTAATTTTATTTTATTTTGTTTCTTTGTTATTTTTGTGTTTAATTAGGTACATGATCATGAGGAGTCACGAAAAAAATTAAAAAAATTAAAAACAGAGTCAAAAAACAGAAGAAAAAAATTTTTCACCCTGGAGGACGCACGGGCTGGCGTTCAACGCCCAGAAGGTGCATCTGGCCGGCGTTCAACGCCAGAACAGAGCACCATTCTGGCGCTGAACGCCCAAAACAAGAAACAACCTGGCGTTAAACGCCAGGATGCGCACACAGAGGACAATCTGGCGCTGAACGCCAGAAACAAGCATGGAACTGGCGTTCAACGCCAGAAACATGCATTACATGGGCGTTTAACGCCCAGAACATGCACCAATGGGCGTTTGAACGCCAGAATGATGCATGAAGGCATTTTACATGCCTATTTGGTGCAAGGATGGAATTCCTTGACACCTCAGGATCTGTGGACCCCCACAGGATCACCTCAAGGATCTGTGAACCTCACAGGATCCCCACATACCTCACCCTATCTCTCTATATTCATGGTCATCCCTTCTGTTTTTCATTCACCACTCACCCTTTCCCATAAACCCCACTCACCTTCAAAATTCAAAATTCTTTCCCACCCAATCCCACCCATATAGCAAAATCCATCTCCCCTCACTCACCTCTATTTTTCTTCTTCTTCTTCTTCTCTTCTTTCTTCTTCTCTTGCTCGAGGGCGAGCAATATTTTAAGTTTGGTGTGGTAAAAGCATAGCTTTTTTTGCTTTTCCATTACCATTAATGGCACCTAAGGCCAGAGAAACCTCAAAGGAAAGACAAAAGCTTCCACCTCTGAGTTATGGGAGATGGAAAGACTAAAAATATAAGCCGTCATAGCTCAGTGGTAGAACATGTGGCTGCAAATCAAGAGATCCCTGAGATACCTCAGGGGATAAGTTATCCTCCACACAAATATTGGAAGCAACTAAGGGTGGAACATCATGAGCACTCCATCATTCTCCAAGAAATAAGAGAAGAGCAAAAAGCAATGAGGGAGGAGCAACAGAGACAAGGAAGAGACATAAAGGAGCTCAAAAAGCACCATTGGACCTTCAAAAAGGCGCCACCTTCACTCAGGTGGATTCATTCCTTGTTCTTATTTCTTTCTGTTTTTTGGTTTTTAATTATTGTGTTTATATATGTTTTGTGTCTTTATTTCATGATCATTAGTATGTAACCATGCCTTAAAGCTATCAATAAAATCCATTAGTCCTTCACCTCTCTTAAAAGAAAAATGTTTTAATTCAAAAGAACAAGAAGTACATAATTTTCGAAATTATTATTGAATTTAGTTTAATTATATTGATGTGGTGACAATGCTTTTTGTTTTCTGAATGAATGATTGAACAGTGCATATGTCTTTGGATATTGTTGTTTATGAGTGTTAAAATTGTTGGCTCTTGAAAGAATGATGAACAAAGAGAAATGTTATTGATGATCTGAAAAAATTCATGAAATTGATTCTTGAAGCAAGAAAAAGCAGTGAAAAAAAATGGCTAAAAAGAGTATATAGAAAAAGAAGGAGCAATAGAAAAAGCCAATAGCCCTTAAAACCAAAAGGCAAGGGTAAAAAGGATCCAAGGCTTTGAGCATCAATGGATAGGAGGGCCCAAGGAATTAAAATCCAGGCCTAAGCGGCTAAATCAAGCTGTCCCTAACCATGTGCTTGTGTCATGAAGGTCCAAGTGAAAAGCTTGAGACTGAGTGGTTAAAGTCGTGATCCAAGGCAAAAGAGTGTGCTTAAGAGCTCTGGACACCACTAACTGAGGACTTTAGCAAAGCTAAGTCACAATCTGAAAAGGTTCACCCAGTTATGTGTCTGTGGCATTTATGTATCCGGTGGTAATACTGGAAGACAAAGTGCTTAGGGCCACAGCCAAGACTCATAAGTAGCTGTGTTCAAGAATCAACATGCTTAACTAGGAAAGTCAATAACACTATCCGAAATTCTAAGTTCCTAGAGAAGCCAATCATTCATAAACTTCAAAGGAAAAAGTGAGATGCCAAAACTGTTCAGAAGCAAAAAGCTACAAGTCCCGCTCATGTAATTAAATTAATATTCATTGATATTTTGGACTTTATAGTATATTCTCTTCTTTTTATCCTATTTGATTTTCAGTTGCTTGGGGACAAGCAACAATTTAAGTTTGGTGTTGTGATGAGCGGATACTTTGTACGCTTTTTGGCATTGTTTTTATATAGTTTTTAGTAAGTTTAAGCTACTTTTAGGGATGTTTTCATTAGTTTTTTATGTAAATTCACATTTCTGGACTTTACTATGAGTTTGTGTGTTTTTCTGTGATTTCAGGTAAATTCTGACTGAAATTGAGGGATTTGAGCAAAACTCTGAAAAAGGCTGACAAAAGGACTGCTGATGCTGTTGGATTCTGACCTCCCTGCACTCGAAATGGATTTTCTGGAGCTACAGAACTCCAAATGGCGCGCTCTCAACGGCGTTGGAAAGTGGACATCCAGGGCTTTCCAACAATATATAATAGTCCATACTTTATTCGAAGAATGACGACGTAACTTGGCGTTGAACGCCAAGTACACGCTCCTTTCTGGAGTTAAACGCCAGAAAAACGTCATGATCCGGAGTTAAACGCCCAAAACAAGTCATAACTCAAAGTTCAACTCCAAGAGAGGCCTTAGCTCGTGTATTGATCAAGCTCAGCCCAAGCACACACCAAGTGGGCCCCGGAAGTGGATTTATGCATCAATTACTTACTCATGTAAACCCTAGGAGCTAGTCTAGTATATATAGGACATTTATCTATTGTATTAGACATCTTTTGACCTCAGTTTTGTTTTAACCTTCATCTTAGGGGATCATTGATCACGTTTAGGGGGCTGGCCATTCGGCCATGCCTGAACCCTTTGCTTATGTATTTTCAACGGTGGAGTTTCTGCACACCATAGATTAAGGGTGTGGAGCTCTGCTGTACCTCAAAGATTAATGAAGTTCTATTTTCTTTTATTCAAATCTCTCTTATTCTTATTCCAAGATATTCATTCGTACCCAAGAACATGATGAATGTGATGAGTTACATAACCCTCATCATCATTCTCACTTATGAACGCGCGTGATTGACAACCACTTCCGTTCTACATGCAACAAGGCTTGAATGTGTATCTCTTAGATTCCCCAACAGAATCTTCGTGGTATAAGCTAGATAGATGGCGGCATTTATGAGGATCCGAAAAGTCCAACCTTGTCTGTGGTGTTCCGAGTAGGATCCTGGGAATCCGGAAAGTCTACCTTGTCTGTGGTGTCCGAGTAGGATTCCGGTAATGAATGACTGTGACGTGCTTCAAACTTGTAACCTGCTGGGCGTAGTGACAACGCAAAAGAATCAATGGATTCTATTCCAGTAGGGGAGGGAACCAACCGGTGATTGGCCGTACTGTGACAGAGTGCGTGAGCATTAGCTTTCACTGCGAGGATGGGATGTAGCCATCAGCCATGGGTGATGCCTCCAGACTGGTTAGCTGTGCGAGTGACAGCCGCATAGGATATTTCCCCGAGAGGAATGAAAGTAGCCACAGTTGATGGTGAACCCCTATACAAAGCTTGCCATGGAAAGGAGTAAGAAGGATTGAATAGAAGGAATAGGAGAGCAGGCGTCCGAGAGCTCTACAGCATCTCCATTCAGCTTATCTGAAATTCCTACCAATGAATCTACATAAGTATTTCTATCCCTTTATTATTTATTTTCTTATTTCTATTTTCGAAACCCATAAATCAATATTTAATCCGCCTAACTGAGATTTACAAGGTGACCATAGCTTGCTTCATACCAACAATCTCTGTGGATTCGACCCTTACTCACGTAAGGTTATTACTTGGACGACCCAGTACACTTGCTGGTTAGTTGAACGGAGTTGTGAAAGAAGGTCAATTTCTAAAAGGAATAATTTCACAATGCTGCCAAAAGGCACAAAATAGGAATCACAATTTCGTCCACCAATGTCATTTACTATGCCAACCATGTTCTAAATGATGCACAGAAGAACTACACAACGACAGAAAAGGAACTGCTTGCAGTGGTTTATGCCATTAACAAGTTTAGATCGTATTTAGTAGGATCAAAAGTGATTGTGTATACTGACCATGCTGCTTTTAAATATCTACTCACAAAGCAGGATTCAAAGCCCAGACTCATAAGATGGGTGTTGCTTCTGCAAGAGTTTGATATAGAAATAAGAGACAAAAAAGGGACAGAAAACCAAGTGGTTAATCACTTGTCCCGGATAGAACCAGTGGCAGGAGCATCCTTCCCTTCCATTGAGATCTCTGAAACCTTCCCCGATGAGCAACTCTTTGCCATTCAAGAAGTACCATGGTTTGAAGACATTACAAACTATAAAGCTGTGAGATTCATACCCAAGGAGTAGAGCAGGTAGCAAACAAAAAAATTTATCTCTGATGCAAAGTACTACTTATGGGATGAGCCATATCTTTTTAAGAGATGTGCAGACGGAATAATCCGTAGATGCGTGCCTAGAGAAGAGGCACAGAAGATCCTATGGCATTGCCATGGATCACAATATAGAGGATATTTCGGAGGTGAGCGAACAGCCACAAAAGTCCTCCAATGTGGCTTCTACTGGCCTACCCTCTATAGAGACTCCCGAGAGTTTGTACGTAACTGTGACAGTTGCCAGAGAGCTGGTAATCTGCCTCATGGTTACGCCATGCCTCAACAAGGGATCTTAGAGATTGAGTTGTTTGACGTATGGGGTATTGACTTTATGGGGCCTTTCCTACCATCATACTCAAACACTTATATTCTGGTGGCTGTAGACTATGTATCTAAATGGATAGAGGCAATTGCAACACCCACTAATGATACTAAGACAGTGCTAAAGTTCCTCCTGAAATATATCTTTAGCAGATTTGGTGTCCCTATAGTACTAATCAGTGATGGATGCATTCATTTCTGCAATAAACAGCTTTACTCTGCTATGGTCAGATATGGAATCAGCCACAAGGTGGCAACTCCATATCACCCACAGACAAATGGGCAAGCTGAAGTCTCTAATAGAGAACTAAAAAGAATCCTAGAACAGATTGTAATTGCCCGTAGAAAGGATCGGGCAAAGAGCTTGGATGATGCTCTATGGTATATAGAACAGCATTCAAGACTCCTATAGGAACTTCTCCATACCAGCTTGTGTTTGGGAAGGCATGTCACCTGCCCATGGAACTGGAGCGTAAAGCCTACTGGGCAACCAGATTCTTAAACCTTGATGCCAAATCAGCTGGAGAGAAAAGATTGCTCCAGCTGAATGAGCTAGAGAAATTCAGACTCAATGCTTTCGAAAATACAAAAATTTACAAGGAGAAAGCAAAAAGGTGTCATGACAAAAAACTGTCATCTAGAGACTTTGAGCCAGGACAAAAGGTTCTGCTATTTAACTCTAGGCTTAGACTATTCCCTGGAAAATTAAAATCCCGGTGGAGAGGACCATATGTGATTACAAGTGTGTCACCATATGGATATGTAGAGCTTCAGGATATTGACTCTGACAAAAAGTTCATTGTTAATGGACAGAGAGTCAAGCATTATCTTGAAAGTAATGTTGAGCGAGAATGCTCAAAACTGAGACTAGACTAAAGCTCAGTAAGGTCCAGCTAAAGACAATAAAGAAGAGCTTGCTGTGAGGCAACCCAGCCAATGGCATAGTTTATTTGTTATTTAAATAATAATTATAAGAGTTTGATATAAATTATCTTCAAGATTAATTCTCAATTACAAGAGTTCACAGAGTTACAGAAGGATTCAGAGCAAGAAGCAGAGAAAAGGAGCTCACTGGCACGAAAACGCCAGTAAGAGACATCTTTGGGCGTTAAACGCCAGAATGGGCACTATTCTGGACGTTTAACGCCATTAAAAATACTTTTCTGGCCATTAAACGCCCAGAATGGTAATAGGTGTTTAACGCCAGAATTGCAGCATCCTGGGCATTTAGAAAAACGCCTAGTGACAAAGGCTTTCTGGCGTTTAACGCCAGCCAGGTGGCATTAAACGCCGAAAACAAGCAACAATTGGGCGTTAAACGCCAGAATGGATGCCATTCTGGGCGTTTAACGCTAGGAATGTGGAGGGGAGGAAGTTTTGTTTCCAACTCAATTTTTTTTTTTCAAATTTTCATGTTTTCATCCACAATTTCTTGCATGAACATGTTACAAATTCTCATTTTTTAATTTCAATTTCAAAAAAAATCTTAATCCTAAAAATCTTTCTTCATTCTTCTTCAACTTCTTTTCAAATCTTTTTCCAAAGTCATATATCTTTTTAATTTCTTTTCAAATCTTTTCTAAAACTCATTTATCTTTTTAATATCTTTTCAATTCCTTTTCAACTCATCATACAATCTTTTCAAATTTAGATTTATCTTTTTCAAAATTCTCTCATATCTTTTCAATTTTAAAATTTCATCTTTTGCATATCATACTTATCTTTTACAAATTATATCTTCTATCATATCTTTTTTTTTTCAAAATTTTCGCCCACCCCCTCCCTTTTAAATTCACATTCAGCCACCCCCTCTCCTCTACAACTCAAATTTGACTCTCCTTCTATTCCTCTCCTTTCCTTTCTTTTGCTTGAGGACAAGCAAACCTCTAAGTTTGGTGTGTTTTTTGTGATCACTGAGCTAAGATTCACTAATATCATGGCTCCTAAGGGAAAACAAACCACTTCAAGAGGCAAGAAAGAGAATACTCCAAAACCACTTTGGAATCAAGAGAGGTTCTTAACCAAAGAACATGCAGACCATTACCACAAAATAATGGGTCTAAGGTCAGTGATCCCGGAAGTTAAACTCGATCTGAAAGAAGACGAATATCTGGAGATCCAAGAGCAGATTCGAAACAAGGGCTGGGAAATTCTAGCTAATCCTGAGACAAAGGTGGGTAGAAATATGGTTTAGGAATTCTACTCAAATCTGTGGCAAACAGATAAGCAGAGAATGATTGGAACCGCCTTCTATACCTTTCGAACTATGGTCAGAGGGAAGATTATCTACTTCCACCTGGACAAAATAAGAGAGGTCTTCAAGCTGCCACAACTATAAGATGATCCAGAATCCTTTAACAGGAGAATGGTGAGATTGGATAAGCACTTGGACCAGGTTCTAGAGGACATATGCATCCCTAGAACAAGTGGATAACCAACACAAAGGGTGTCCCAAATCAACTCAAGAGAGGAGACCTCAAACCAGTCGTTAGAGGCTGGCTGGACTTCATTGGACGCTCTATACTCCCCACCAGCAACCGCTCTGAAGTCACTGTCAAAAGAGCAGTGATGATCCATTATATTATGCTGGGAAACGAAGTGGAGATTCATCATGTAATCTCTTGTGAGCTTTACACAATTGCAAATAAGAACTCCACTGATGCCAAATTGGCTTACCCAAGCTTAATCTCTCTGCTATGTAAAGATGCTGGGATAAAGATGGGAGTGGATGAATATATCTCAGTCGAGCACCCAATCACCAAAAAGTCAATGGAAGAACAACAAGTGCAAGATAACTCCATCAAGAGGAGGGCGCAGAAGTTCCTCCCAGAAATCCCTCAGATTGACTACTGGACCTGCCTAGAAGCATCTATCACCAAGCTGCAAGAAGCTATGGATCAACTGAATGAAGAACAGCAAAATCAAAATAGCATGCTCTGCAAACTGCTTAAGGAACAAGAGAAGCAAGGGCGTGAGCTACAGGAGCTAAAGCACCAGAAGCTGTCTCTTGAAGGGTCAGACACCCCACAGATTGAAGGAGCATCCATCTCCCAAAATAAAGGTTGTTGAGTCCTAACTCTGTGATAACTTTTACTATTAGGAACCTATTTTAAGAATTACATGAGCATTAGTATTATTAGCATTTATTTTTAATTTTCGAATTGCATGAGTAGTATTTTATTTTTTTTCCAATATAGCTATAATTTACTCCTCTTATCATCATTAAACATGAATAAAATAACAGATTTTGTTTAGAAGAGCAAGGGTGCAAATATCTCAAGTATAAAATAAGAAAAATTCAAATTATTTATATATGGTAGCATTACTTTAGCTCTCTGAATGAATGCTTGAACAGTGCATATTTTTTATAGTGGAGTCTATGAATGTTAAAATTTGTTGGCTCTTGAAAGAATGATGGAAAAAGAGAAATGTTATTGATGATCTGTGATGCACGGAAACTTGTCTCTCAACAAATCTCCCTTCGGTAAGTATACCGAATTGTTGTCAAGTAAAAACTCACAATAAAGTGAGGTCGAATCCACAGGGATTAACGGATTAAACAATCAATGGTTAATTGATTATCCTAGTTAGACGAATCATATTAGAGTGATAAGTAACAAGGAAATGTAAATGGCACAAAAGTAAAGAAAGAGATAAAGTGCAGAAAAGTAAATGTAAGAACTAAAAATAAAATGAACATTGGGATCAAGAGATATTGCAATCCTCCGGATCAAGTTCATTCTCATCTCTTCCTCAATCAATCCATTCATTGAACTCCTTGGCAATCTTAAGTGATTGGATCCCAATTCCTTGGCAATCCAATCTCTCTAAGCTTGAACAATTTTCCAATTCCTTGATTTAATTGCTCATGGGAAGAGATGAAGTTTGGTCACTGATTATACCACACACATTCATAGATCAAAGTATTGGGAGGATTACATGTCACTATATCTACCCAACCCTAACCTAATCCAATGTGAGAGAGCATTTCTAGCATGATCTCCTCATCCCTTTTCCAAGGCTCAGAGGAGATCCAATTATGGAGAGTTTCTTTTCCAAGACAACTAACCAATTAGTTTAAGATCGAAAGCTTTCTAGTAAAATCAAGAGAAAAGAAAGAAGAAGAAGAATAAGAACTACAATTGATCCATTGAATCACAATAGAGCTCTCTAACCCAATGAAAAGAGTTAGTTGATCATTGCTCTACCAAAATAGAAAAGAAAGAAAGTGCAGAAAAGTAAAGATGAAGATTAAAACTAAAATTGAAACTTCAAAATTCATAAATAAAAATTACAACTAAAATGAAACTACTCCTAAGAAAGAAAAGAAGAGAAAAGGAAGAAGAGTGGTTGAGGGGAGGGGTCCGAAGACCTACTCCCCTTGGAGTGTGCCAATTCACAGAAGTTTGAATTGGTCTTCACTCTCTCCCCCTTCCTTCAATTCTCTGTTCCAGAATGTCTTGAATGTAAAAATTAAGGCCCTTATATAGGCTCTCCTAAATTACAAAATGAAATGAAATTAAAAGCAAATTACAATTAAATGAAAATTCCTATTCTAGATGCTTCATGTGGCCTTGATTGGTTGACAATTTTGGGCTTGCTTGCTTGAGATTTGAAGTGGACTTGAGAGAGAAGTGAATCAAGTTGAGGTCTAGGTGCTTAGCGTTAATGCTGCCGTTAGCCACACTAACGCTACAAGTGTGGCGTTAGTGCTAAAGTTATTGTGGCTAACGTTGCACTTGCTACCCAGTTGGTGTTTTTGGGGCTTAAAAGATGCCTCTTGTTTGTGCTCCAATTTCATGTCCACTATAGACTATTATATATCTTTGGAAAGCTCTAAATGTCAGATTTCTAACACAACTGAAATCACCTCAATTGGACCTCTGTAACTCAAGTTATGCTCCTTTAAAGTGGACAAGGTCGCTAGCATAGTCGCTAGCGTTACTGGAAAAGGTGAGTCACGATAACGCTAGCGATCAAGGCTTAATATTGCCAGGTTCTGGAGCTCAAACTTAATGTCCACTGATGTGTGGAAAATGATCGGACACGAAACTCACCGGCAGGTGTACCGGGTCGCATCAAGTAATAATAACTCACATGAGTGAGGTCGATCCCACAAGGATTGAAGGATTAAGCAATTTTAGTTTAGTGGTTGATTTAGTCAAGCGAATCAAATGTTGGTTGAGTGGTTTGTAACTGACAGAAGCTAAATTGCTTGAAATGTAAAGGGAGAGGGGAAATTGTAGTAAATTAAAGAGCAAATGAAGCAAAGAAGCTGAATCTTAAAGAACAAGTAAATGAAATTGCAGAAACTTAGATTGCAAGAAATCTAAATGGCTGAAGCTTAAAGTGCAAGAAATGTAAATTGCTTGAATCATAAAAGGAGTTGGGAGTTGGGATTGCAGAAATTAAACAAGAACAAGTAAATTTCATTAAACATAAAAGAGAAAATTGAATTGTAGTGAAGTAGATCTCAAACAGAAGAGTAAAATGCCTTAAAGAATTTAGAACAGAAAAGCAATGCTTAATTTGCAACAAATTAAAAGTGGTTGAAGATCTCAGGAGTGGAAGAGACTAGATAACAAGTCTAAATCTCAAATCCTTCCTTGATCCAACAAGAACAATTGCAAAAGAAATAAAGGAAAGCAAATTGCAGAAATAGCAGAAGAAGAAGCAATAAACAGAAAGTAAAATTCAATTATGCAGAAAGAGTAAACAAGAGATCTCAAGGTGAGATTGAAACAGAAGTTCTTCAATTCTTCACCCAAGATTCAAAACAAGAAAATTAAAGAGTGCTCAAGCAAGAACAAGGAAGAAGAGAGATCAATTCTCCTTCCCAATTCTCTAAGAACTAAATTCCAAAGTAAAAGCTAAAAATGAAAGTGTTCATACCCTGGGTCAACCTGTCCGACCCGGGATGTTTAGCGACAAGCCGACCGACCTCTTCAGGTCAGACTATCCGACCTCTTCTAGAGCTCGGCTAAATGCCCGACCTCTTCTCAAAGAGCTCGGCTAAATGCCCGACCTCTTCTTAGAGAGCTCGGCTAAATGCCCGACCTCTTCTTAGAGAGCTCGGCTAAATGCCCGACCTCTTCTCAAAGAGCTCGGCTAAATGCCCGACCTCTTCTCAAAGAGCTCGGCTAAATGCCCGACCTCTTCTCAAAGAGCTCGGCTAAATGCCCGACCTCTTCTCAAAGAGCTCGGCTAAATGCCCGACCTCTTCTCAAAGAGCTCGGCCAACTCGCCAAAGGAGCCTAAAGCAGGCCCAAAACGAAGGAACACAGCCCAATCTAAAGGCAGCTAAAACCCAGAAAGATAAAGGCGGTTCCCTTGAAGATATGATGACCTCACTTAAAGATAAGATAAAGATAAGATAAGATAACTAAACTTATCTTATCCACAGGAGGCCACATCTCACCATTATAAATACACTGGAGTACCCAGGTATAACTCATACTCTGATTCTACATAAAACCTGTTTAATACCCATGCTAACTTAAGCATCGGAGTCTCTTGCAGGTACCCCCCACCCTCCGGTGACGAAGGATTAGCAGTGCAACCAGTCCAACAAGTCGGACGCGGCAGCTCTGGCCACCATCTACAAGTCGGACGCGGCGGCTCCGACCACCATCAACAAGTCGGACACAACAGCTTCGACCAGCACAGAAGATCTCGTCCGAGATCGACCTACAGTTTCAGAATTACCCTCGGAACATTGGCGCCGTTGCCGGGGAACCTGGAAGTCATCCCATCACCATGGCGGACAACCATGAAAACGACCATGATTCAGATCTAGAGGATAGAACACCGCACAAAGACGCGGATACTACACCAAAAGATACTCTTCAACCCACCAAAGGCGAGAATTCGCCAAAAGAGGAGGCTATGGAGGCACTTCAAGATCGCTTAAAGCAACTCGAAAAAAAAGGTGGAACATCAACAAGAAGCTGAGAGAGACCTACGAAGGGAAGTTAGGTGATGCCACGAGTTAAAGGACAAGCTCCTAAAACTCGAAGCAGATCTCAAGGCCAAAACAAATCCGGTCACGAAGACAGCCCCTACGAAGATCAAGACCCATTCACCAAAGATATCATGAAAGCTAAAGTCCCAAAGGACTTCAAGGCTCCCGACATGATCCCGTACGGTGGCACATTGAATCCAAGCCATCATCTCAGTAATTTCAGAAGAATGTACCTCACCGACACATCGGACGCCATTCGATGCAAAGTCTTCCCAACTACTCTAACGAAGACAGCAATATGGTGCTTCGACAGTTTTCCATCACAAGTTTGACGACCTTGTTAAGAAGATTCCTCGCCAGGTTCTCCATCCAGAAGGATAAAGCCAAACACACTTCAAGCTTGCTGGGAATTAAACAAGGAGATCAGAAAAGCCTTCACAGCTACATGGAAAGATTCAACAACGCATGCCTTGACATACAAAGTCTTCCAACAAAAGCGGCCATCATGGGACTCATCAATGGCCTAAGAGAAGGACCTCTCAGCCACTCAATATCCAAGAAGCACCCAACATCTCTGAACGAGGTACAGGAACGGGAACAGAAATACATCAACATGGAAGAGAACTCTCGACTAGGAGAAAGCTAAAAAACCGAATTCTCCTAACCCACCACGGGACAAGGATAAAGAGTCCAAGAAAAGAAGAAGATCAATCGGAGAAGATCCCACCACCTCGCCCAATCAAAAGCAAAAAGGAGAAAGAGGTCGGACGAATTGAAGGTCCACCTCACACCAAAGAGGTCGGACAAGTTGAAGGTCCACCTCACACGGAAGAGGTCGGGCGAGTTAAGGTCCACCTCACAACAAAGAGGTCGGACAAGTTGAAGGTCCATCTCACAACAAAGAGGTCGGACAAGGTGAAGGTCCACCTCACACCGAAGAGGTCGGGCGAGTTTAAGCTCCACCTCACACCAAAGAGGTCGGACAAGTTGAAGGTCCACCTCACACCGAAGATGTCGGGCGAATTGAAGGTCCACCTCACACCAAAGAGGTCGGACAAGTTGAAGGTCCACCTCACACGGAAGAGGTCGGGCGAGTTAAGGTCCACCTCACAACAAAGAGGTCGGACAAGGTGAAGGTCCACCTCACACCGAAGAGGTCGGGCGAGTTAAGGTCTACCTCACACCAAATAGGTCGGACAAGTTGAAGGTCCACCTCACACTGAAGATGTCGGGCGAGTTTAAGCTCCACCTCACACCAAAGAGGTCGGACAAGTTGAAGGTCCACCTCACACCGAAGATGTCGGGCGAATTGAAGGTCCACCTCACACCAAAGAGGTCGGACAAGTTGAAGGTCCACCTCACAACCAAGAGGTCGGACGAGTTAAAGGTCCACCTCATACCAAAGAGGTCGAACGAGTTAAACATCTACCTCACACCAAAGAGGTCGGACGAGTTGAACGTCCACCTCACGCCAAGGAGGTCGGACGAGTTGAAAAGGACAACGGAGTACGAACAAGCCTTCCGAGATTTCAAAATTCTTGGGGCAACCACCCATCCTTTCCAGACCACAGGAAAGTGAAGAACTCATTATACCTCGCAGTGGGAAGTCAGGCAATAGCCTCAGCACTAGTCAGAGAAGACGAAAGTGGGAAACAACCCGTCTACTTCATCAGCAAAGCTTTACAAGGGACTGAACTAACCTATCAACAGATAGAAAAAGTTCGCCTACACCCTCATACTCACCTCTCGACGACTCCACCCATACTTTCAAGCTCACACTATCAGAGTTCCAACCAACCAGCCAATAAAGGGCATCCTGCAGGAAACAAACTTAGCTGGAAGAATCCTACAAAGGACAGCTCGGATAATTCGGGAGACCTTGGACAAAACCAGAGAACATCTCGGACAATTCGGGGGACTCTGGACAAAAACAGAAAACAACTCGGACAAATCGGAGAAAAATGAAGTCCGACACATAGAATGCCCGAGCTTATACATTTTCAAAACCAGCCAGCACCAACAGCTCGGACAATTCGGGGATATGAGGTCCGACACATACCTTGAGAGCAGAATGCCCGAGCTGATGCATTTTCAAAACTAGCCAACCAAGGGGCAATAACAGAAGCCTCATCCGAGCTACATTACAAGACCACAACAAATCGGTCTCGAAGGCGGTATAAGGGATGTACTCAGGGTCAGCCACAGTAAACACGCATTTAAACTATGAAATCCAGCTAATCAGACACGCTGTCCGGGATCTTAGTAGACATCTCAAAGACATAGGTCGACTATGGAATTACTACCAAACAACTCGGGCAAATAAGGAAACAACTCGGACAATAACAGTAAAACATAAAGTGACAGATGTGGCAGTAAAAGGGAAACCCCAGGACTCACACAAAAGTCCAAGGGCACCCTTTGGAGGTAACAACAGAGCAAAAACCCAAATACAAAGTCAAAGCTTTACATCAAAAAGCATGCCAACTTCCACATTGCCCCACCAGAGGAGCTCATCAGTGTAACATCACCTTGGCCGTTCGCAAAGAGGGGACTCGACCTCCTCGGACTATTTTTCCAAGGATCGGGACAAGTCAAGTTCCTCATTGTAGGGGTGGATTACTTCACAAAATGGATTGAGGCAGAGCCCCTAGCTAATGCCACTGCTCAAAGAAGTCAGAAATTCTTGTACAAGAACATTATTACAAGGTTTGGGGTTTCTTACTCCATCACCACAAACAATGACACTCAATTCACGGACACAGGTTTCAAGAAAAGAGTGGCTAACTTGAAAATAAAGCACCAATTCACATCCGTAGAACACCCACAAGCCAATGGACAAGCAGAAGCTGCCAACAAAATCATACTAGCTAGGTTAAAACGGAGACTAAAGGACACAAAGGGAGCTTGGGCTGAAGAGCTCCCACAAGTCCTATGGGCATATCGGACAACTCCACACTTCACCACGGGGGAATCACCCTTCCGATTGATTTACGAAATAACTTAGAAGAGATCGACATAAAGAAGTCGGTCTCCTACAACAGACAAGTTATAAAAGTAATCCCTGAAAGAGATCTGACAAAGGTCCAAGAAAGAGGATTACAAAATAACTTGGAGAAGGGACTGACGTAAAGAAGTCGTCCCATAAACAAAAAGTTATAAAAAGTAATCCCTGAAAGAGACCTGGCAAAGGTCCAAGAAAGAGGGTTACGAAATAACTTAGAAGAGATCGACATAAAGAAGTCGGTCTCCTACAACGGACAAGTTATAAAAGTAATCCCTGAAAGAGATCTGACAAAGGTCCAAGAAAGAGGATTACAAAAATAACTTGGAGAAGGGACTGACGTAAAGAAGTCGTCCCATAAACAAAAAGTTATAAAAAGTAATCCCTGAAAGAGACCTGGCAAAGGTCCAAGAAAGAGGGTTACGAAATAACTTAGAAGAGATCGACATAAAGAAGTCGGTCTCCTACAACGGACAAGTTATAAAAGTAATCCCTGAAAGAGATCTGACAAAGGTCCAAGAAAGAGGATTACAAAAATAACTTGGAGAAGGGACTGACGTAAAGAAGTCGTCCCATAAACAAAAAGTTATAAAAAGTAATCCCTGAAAGAGACCTGGCAAAGGTCCAAGAAAGAGGGTTACGAAATAACTTAGAAGAGATCGACATAAAGAAGTCGGTCTCCTACAACGGACAAGTTATAAAAGTAATCCCTGAAAGAGATCTGACAAAGGTCCAAGAAAGAGGATTACAAAAATAACTTGGAGAAGGGACTGACGTAAAGAAGTCGTCCCATAAACAAAAAGTTATAAAAAGTAATCCCTGAAAGAGACCTGACAGAGGTCCAATAAAGAGGATTACTAGAAATAACTTAGAAGCGACCGACATGAAGAAGTCGGCCCAAAGCTACAGCTTGGAACAACAAGAAAAAGTCGGACCAAACAAAAGCTACAGCTTGGACCGACAGGAAGAAGTCGGACCAACGAAAACCACAGCTTGGACCGACAAGAAGTCGGACCAACGAAAGCTACAGCTCGTCGACACGAGAAATTGGACCAACGAAAAGCGTGCGCTAAAAGGGACATAGCTTTGCCCAAAAAGCCACGGCTCCATGACAAGGCTATCAAAATTGTTCAGACCAACTAAAAAGGTTCTACCAAAGAACACTAAAAAGTTGTCGGACAAGTTAGCCCCAAGGACCACCTCAACCAAGCAGGAAGTGGACAAAACCGGCAGTGATCAAAAGAGGTCGGACAACAAATACCGACACTCTACAAAGATCCACAAAGGGGACAAAGACATCTCGCAATGGCCAGAGGAATGCCAGGAATGCTTTGCTAAAAGGTACGAAGTCTTGAAAAAAGACACTACTTAAAAGGCAAAAGCACAAATCAAAACGGCGCTAAAAAGTCATCCAAACAGACTATAAAAGGTTTCCCATCAGGAACTATACCTAAAAAGTTGTTGGATTATGACTAAAAAGCCCGAACAGTGAAGACAAACAAGTCGGAAGAAGGCTGAAAAGACCTCTCAAACAAACTAAAAAAGGCAATGCCAAACTCGCACAAGATAAAACTACTCAAGATCGACCAAAGTCAGGATGCTTGAGTACGACTTCCCCCAAAGAGAGCACGATCTCACGGAAAGATCGAACTCAAGCAGGGGCAAAGTCGTACAGGTCGACGTCAGCTAAGAAGAGGCGCAAATACAATCTCAAAAAGAACAAGCCAAAAGGTTAAGAAAAAACCTTAAGGCTCAAAAGTGCTTAGCTAAAAGGGATACAACTCCACTCAAAGAAGGCACAATCTCAAACAGGGCTACGTACGTCATCCGAGACTAAAAAGGTTCTATACAAAGAACACTAAAAAGTCATCAGACAAGTCACTAAGAGTCCGGATATCAAGCCGCAAGGATAACTTCACCAAAGCAGAGGGTTGTCAACACAAAAGCAAGGCGTGATCCAGAAGGCAAGGGTAGAAAACCCACACTACTACTCAAAAGAGGACGGACTGTGAAGTACCAAACCTCTAGAAAATCTGCAAAAGATTTCAAAGCAATGAAGAATCAAAGCCAGACAGATGCTCGAGCACGACTTCCAAAGAGATCGAAGCTCTGAAAAGCATGATCTCATGGAAAGATCGAACTCAAGCAGGGGCACTGTTCATACCCTGGGTCAACCTGTCCGACCTGGGATGTTTAGCGACAAGCCGACCGACCTCTTCAGGTCAGACTATCCGACCTCTTCTAGAGCTCGGCTAAATGCCCGACCTCTTCTCAAAGAGCTCGGCTAAATGCCCGACCTCTTCTCAGAGAGCTCGGCTAAATGCCCGACCTCTTCTCAGAGAGCTCGGCTAAATGCCCGACCTCTTCTCAAAGAGCTCGGCTAAATGCCCGACCTCTTCTCAAAGAGCTCGGCTAAATGCCCGACCTCTTCTCAAAGAGCTCGGCCAACTCGCCAAAGGAGCCTAAAGCAGGCCCAAAACGAAGGAACACAGCCCAATCTAAAGGCAGCTAAAACCCAGAAAGATAAAGGCGGTTCCCTTGAAGATATGATGACCTCACTTAAAGATAAGATAAAGATAAGATAAGATAACTAAACTTATCTTATCCACAGGAGGCCACATCTCACCATTATAAATACACTGGAGCACCCAGGTATAACTCATACTCTGATTCTACATAAAACCTGTTTAATACCCATGCTAACTTAAGCATCGGAGTCTCTTGCAGGTACCCCCCACCCTCCGGTGACGAAGGATTAGCAGTGCAACCAGTCCAACAAGTCGGACGCGGCAGCTCTGGCCACCATCTACAAGTCGGACGCGGCGGCTCCGACCACCATCAACAAGTCGGACACAACAGCTTCGACCAGCACAGAAGATCTCGTCCGAGATCGACCTACAGTTTCAGAATTACCCTCGGAACAGAAAGTAAAAAGGAAAATTTAAAAGTGATTCTAGAGGTCTTAATTACATCAAACTAGCTCCTATTTATACACTTTCTATTCTTGGATTTTGGAATTTGGATGGGCTTTTGATTTGGTGAAGAAATGAATTAAGTTGGATTTTTAATTCAATTTTCAGCCAATGTAGAATTTGGTTCCAAGAGGATGCTCAGCTCACAAGTTGAGCTAAGCATTGAGGCCTTGTGTGGATTCCCTTGTAGCGTGCAATGCATCAGGGGAATGCTCAGCTCACAAAGTGAGCTGAGCATTGGTGCCTTAGTGCATGTCTTGTGCGCGCCTTGTGCTCCTTGCCTTGTGATGATGCGCGCTGCCCTCCCTTGGTCCGTGTCTTGGTGCTCGCGTGAAGCCCATGGGTAGCGCTCTGCTCACTAAGTGAGCTGAGCATTGGCTCTTCCAAGGGAAGGTCCTTGGTTCGAAACCCATGGGAAGCATGCGCTACCCATTTCTTTGATTGCCTTGCTTCCTTGCTTCCTCAAGGTGTGGGGTTCGAACCTTGGGGAATGCATTTGGCCATTTTTGGCTTATTTTTCCTTGTGAGTAGCGCCTCCCTCATCCCCCTTGGTCATGAGTTCAAGCCTTGGAGCATGCACTTGCAACTTATTTTCTTTGAATTATTTCTTTAGTGCTCTCGATAATGCTCACTTGGTGAGCTAAGCATTGTTTTTCCTTTCCTTGTTTCTTGGCTTCATATTGTGCTCAGCTCACAAAGTGAGCAGAGCATTGTGCCTTGGTTCCCTGGGAGTAAGTATAGCGCTCACTTAGTGAGCTTAGTGCTCTTGGAGAGAGCTTCATGGTTTGTTGCGCCACACTTCCTCCTTTTTTTGGCCACGCTTTTTCTTCCTTGAGCCACACTTCTTAGGCCACGTTTTCTTCTTTTCTTCTTTTTTTTCACCTTCAATTAATTAAAACAACAAATCAAAGTATCACCAAATTCACAAGGTTTATAAATCATTAAAACTCAATTAAACTTAGCCTAAACCTCATGATTTAGCATCAATTAGATTGTGGTAGTTTGATTCAAACAAGTCATGCATTTCCATTCCAAATCACTTACTTAGAATGCAAGAAAGTGCATAAAACCTAATGAAAACAAAGAAAAAGACTAGTGAAACTAGGCTAAGATGACTTGTCTTCACAACACCAAACTTAAAACTTGCTTGTCCCCAAGCAAGCATCAAACACAAGAGAAGATAGAATGAAATAGATAAGTATATATGTTCTTATTAAGCAGATAGTTGAATTTGGCTTAAGGGGTTTTATGCAGATTCAAAAGTAGCCCATTTATTACTTGCTGTCAAAACAAACAATGTTTCCTTAAGGGTCCACTAAGGTTGCTGCTACAATGTCTTACTTTTTGATCACTTCCCTTGTTAGCTTTTCTTCTTTCTTTTGCATATAGAGCTTATTACTTATTAAAGACTTGGTGGCAAATGTTGCAGTGGCCTTTGGCTCAATTTCTCTCAACATTTCTTCACCATAGACACATGGCTCATTCTTTCTTCCTAAGATCATTGATGCCCAGCATCTCTTTGGATAACTAAATGTTTTGTAGCTAGGTTGCTCTTTATTGTGGACTTTCAGTTGGCAATCCCAAATCAGTTGATCTAAGTTGCCAAGTTTTAAAATACTCCTTAGAACTTACTTGTCCATGCATATCCTAGTACATAAACACCACAGGCATATGTCCTAGGGTCCAAGCTATTGGTGTCTAGCCTTATTGTTTGTTTCTTTGCCAACTTTTGGCTTTTCTTCTTCTTTTTCTTTCTGTTTTGGTTTATTTTCAAGGGACTTTTAATAATTGAGAAAAAATAGCAGCAAACTAGCTTAGGCTTCAAGTAACAAGTCATTTTGCAGCATTTATTCTATGAGCTAACAATTTAATCAAACACATACCACCATTAACTCCCATTCTAACTTTTCCAACATTGAACAATTACTTTTCTAAATCAAATATCTCTCTTTTATTCAAACAGTAAGGGAAAACAAAATACAGTATTCAAGCTAATGAGTGATGACAATTATTATGCAAATTACTTATTCTTGACTAACTATTAATATAAACAAAAGAAGTAATTGAACATAAAGTATTTGGAGGCATTTCATGTTTCAGACATGCATCTTTCTTATTTAAATAATAGTAAGAAGAAGCTTTACCACCTCTATTTGTCAGGCATTTCCATTCTTTTGGATTTGCTGGATTCCCCCTTCTTCTTCTTCCTTTTCTGTGTATAATCTTGAGCTTCTTCACGACGACATCTTCTATCCCAAACAGAATCTGTGAGACCTGAAAGCCCAACTTCCTCTAATCTTTGAAGTGTTACATGGGCATAATGATGAGACTTTGCTGCCTGCCGGTCTCTCAGTTCTTGGCACTGCTCAAATGATTTGATCTGTGGATTCAGTGTTGGCATGCTCTGGGTTAAGTACTCCAACCTTGCTTGCACATCCTCATTACACTCTGATTGATGCACAAATCTAACCTCTCCAATAGTGTGATGAATGTTCTTCCATTGATACAGGTTGTGACTATACTCCCCATATTTGGCTTGGGTCAGGAACATCTTACTATATGACTCTTGAAGTCCTGTTGTTAGTTCCCTTTGTCCCTCAAGAATCTTGGCTTGAAATTCTTGTTGTTGGGCAATTGATTGTTGCTGCCAGCTCTCCATTCTTTCCTCTATTCTGTGCTGCCAAGCTTCATTCTGCTCTTTGTCTTTCAGGTATTGCTCCCGGTGCTCTAGATATTGCGCTTGTGCTATCACATTTTGCTGTGATATTTCCTCAAGAGCTCTTTGCAGTTGACTCATGTCTATGACACTGTGAGCTTGTTCTCCTCCTTCCTCTGATCTTCTTCTTCTTTGGGGTCTTTCTTCTTGATCATCATCCTCAGCAGTTCCTTCCATGCTTTTCTTTGAGATTCCAAATCCCCTTCTTACTTTTTCTGTGTCCTTATCTTCAAAAATTACCCCAACTTTATCACACAGCCTTAGAATTGTGCTTGCATGGCCGAGCATAGTAGATTTGTTTGAGCTCTCAGCTATCTCTTGAATACTGTTGGCTGTGAGTTGTGCAAGGTTGATTTCTCCTCCATGTAGGATACAGTATGTCAAAAGTGCTCGCTTGATTGTGACCCTTGAGGTGTTTCCAGTAGGGAGTATGGATCTCCTTACTATCTCATACCACCCTTTTGCCTCAGCGATGAGATTTATTCTTTTCAATCTGCGTGGGACTCCTTTCGAATCCCTCTCCCAGTCTGTGCCCTCCAAGCATATCCCTTGTAAGATTTCATCCGGGTCATTTTCTCTCTGCAATCTGTCCTCATAGCTGGGCTCGTCATAAGTTATAGTTCTCAACTTCAAGGCCCTTGTAATGGATGCTGGACTGAAATCTACTTCACTTCCTCTAACATAGCTTTTGTAAGGGGTGCTGTCTTTACTTTCCTTCACAGCATTTGCATAGAACTCTCTGATCATGACTGCACTGATCTTGGGGAGGGGGTCGCATAGAAGATCCCACCTTCTTTCACTGGTGATTTGCTTCATGATGGGATATTCTCCGTCCTTAAGCTCAAAGCCCCTTTCATGAATGATGAGCTTTGTTTTCATGAATCTATGGTATTTTCTTTCATGAAATTGAGATCTGAACTTTCTTGCATCATAAGCTGGGGGTTCGGCTACCATGGGCTCCTTGCCTGGCCTTCTTCTTGTGCTTGATGAAGCCATGAGTGCGATCAGAAAGACAAGACAAGGGTGGATTTGAGGTTGGTTGAGGTATGATTTTGAGGTATAAAAAGATTGAAGAAATAAGTATTGCTGTTATGAGAGGAGTGGTGTGTGTATATAGGATGGCACAATGTGGGAACAGAGGCTTCTGTTTGTAAGGAAGGCTTGTAGGTACGTATGATGCAGGAGGTGCCTTGTCTTATTTATAGGCCGACTATCGAGATGTTGGGCGAAGACCACACTTGAAGAATAATTCGGTCATGGCTTTTGAAGGGTGGAGATTGAATTGAACATCATGGCAACTTCATGAGATGAACGGCTTTCATGTTCTCTTGAGGATTGACAAGGATTCTCTTCCCATTGGTTGCATGTAGTTCGTCCTTCAAGATGAGTAGCATGCAGATTTTTACTTTCCAAGATTGGCACACCTCTCTAGGCACATGTGATCCTTCTCTTGACTTGTTATAGCCGTTCCTTTCTCTTGTCTTTTTCTCAAACTTTCTTTTCTAATTAAATCAAAATGAAATGCTTCAGAACTCATTTAAAGCACGGTGGTAAGGTGGTGAATGCTTACATTCTATCTTATGGCCCTTAGTTATGAAAGATCAATTGTATCCCTTACTTAGTGAATCAAGGTTTGGAGAACCAAACTTGTTTCTTGCTTAGTAATTAAAATAAACATTTGCCACAATTGATACTTTCATCATAAGTGTCCTATTTATTTCTTAGCATAAACTCTTAAAATGAAACAATGCATGATCCATCTCTGCATGATTTTGACTTCCTGAACAAAAGTTGATTTTTCTTAAAATTCGTACACATGCAGACACCAAACTTAGTGTTTGGTCATATACGTCACCAAGATGACTAAGCATATGATCTAAGAATGCTTGAACTGTTAACTTTGGTGTGCTGTCTAGCACACCAAACTTAGAAGTCTGGCATGTATTTCAAAACAGTGTATGCATCTGTTAAGGGTGTCTAGAAAGATTCAAAATCATGCTAAAGTGATCACACTTTATTGAATTCAAAAGCAAACAGGAATCATAAAGCATGGGTTGCCTCCCATGGAGCGCTCTTTTATTGTCATTAGCTTGACATTGACCCTCCCTTTTTTATGGTGGTTGATGACTGTAGTGCCTCAACTTTTCCCCTCTAATTGTGAGCTTCTTCTTTGTTCCTTGGTGCTCTACTTCAGCATGCTCTAGTGAGAGTATTTTGCTCACAGTATAGTAATCATCAGTCTGTTGACTTGCTCCCAGTTATTGATAGACCAATTGCACTTTGTCACCTTTGGAAAGCCCTTCTGTTGGAATTTTTTTGTTCTTCCATCCCTTTTTGATTTTGTTTGTCTTTCTTCTCTCCTTTTTTTGATCCTTCTTTTTTTTACAACAGGCTTCTTCTTGAGATTTCTTTTCTTAGTTGCCAACACTCCAATGTCTTCTTGAACTTCTTCATTATTTTGCATAGTCTCTTCCTCTTTTTGATCTGCTGTATCATCTATCTCTTGCTTGGGAATGCAGCTGCTGTTTGTCTTGCTAGTTCCCTCTATCCATTGCAGATTTTCTCTGCTAGTTTTCGTATCTTCCTTCTTTTCATTACTGAACTGTGTTTCTGGCAGTACACTCAGGGTTACACTTTTATCATGCATTCTGAGGGTTACTTCTCCTTGCTCTACGTCTATAATGGCCCTAGCAGTGGCCAAGAACGGTCTTTCCAGTATAATGGAGTCACCCTCGTCTTGATCTGATTCTAAGATTACAAAATCTGTAGGGAAGATGAATTTGTCTACCTTGACTAGAAGATTCTCAATTACACCCCTGGTATATATCACTGACTTGTCCACCAATTCTAGAGACATTTGTACTGGTTTCACCTCTTTTATGCACAGCTTTTTCACTAGAGAGGTAGGCATTAGATTGATGCTAGCTCCTAAGTCATACATCGCCTTGTTGATAGTCATACTTCCAATGGTGCAAGGTAGAAGGTAACTTCCAGGATCTCCAAGTTTAAGGGAAAGTCCTTTCTGGATTAGTGCTCTGCATTCTTCAGTAAGCAGTATGGTTTCATTAACTTGCCAACTCCTCTTCTTGTTGATAAGTTCTTTCAAGAATTTAGCATACAAGGGCATCTGCTCAAGTGCTTCAGCTAAGGGAATATTGATCTCCAACTTCTTGAAGACTTCAAAAAATTTTGGGAAGTGTTGGTCCTTAGCCTCTTTGCTGAATCTTTGAGGATATGGCAATGGAGGTGTGAAGTTCACTTCCTGCCTTTATTCCTTCGTTGACTCTCCCATTGCTTCCTTCTCTTTTCTTAATTTTGGTGCCTAGTCTTCCTTTTCTTGAGGCTGATTCTGAGGCTGCTTACTTGCTGTTGCATCTTCATCATTGGCTTTCTCTCCTTCAGCTTGTTTCTCGTCACTTTCCTTTGGCTTCTTGGTTGCTTCTTCATTTTTCACCAGGATTTTTCCACTCCTTAACTATATTACCTTGCACTCCTCTTTTGGATTAGGAATGGTGTCACTTGGTAGTGAGCTTGATGGTCTCTCAACAGAAATCTGCTTGGAGATTTGCCTAATCTGCCTCTCTAGGCTCTTCATAGAGGCTTCTTAGTTCCTTGTTGTCATCTCTTGATGCTTCATAAATTTTTCCATCAAGAGCTCCAAGTTGGTAATTCTCTGTGAGTCTTGTGAGATTGGTTGATTGTGGGGTGTTGAGGGTTGAGAATGAGTGTTTTGGTTAGAGGCTTGGTTATTGGATGGATGATGGTTTTGTGGTCTTCTGTATGTGGTTTGGTTATTATTCGGCTGGTTGTTGTGGTTTGTGTTTTTCCAATTATTTTGAGTTGAGTTTCTTTGCCATGGCTGCTGAGTTTGATTGTGATTGTCTCCCCATCTAAGGTTGGGATAGTTCTTCCAAGAGGGATTGTAAGGATCACCATAGACTTCATTTGATCCAGAATTTTGGTTGTGCATATACTGGACTTGTTCTTGCTGTTGCTCCTCTTGAATTTCTTCATTTTACCCCCAAGTGGTTGATGGTTGGCTTATGTTGACTGCTGCAACTTGGAGATTGTCAATCCTCTTGGCCATTTGCTCAAATTGTTGTTGAATCTGCTGTTGCATCATTTTGTTTTGAGCTAGAATTGAATCCACTCCTTCCAACTCTATCACTTATTTCCTTTGTGATGGTTGACGTTGCCTTTGGTGAGCAAAGAAGTACTAGTTGTTGGCCACCATATCAATGAGATTCTGGGCTTCCTCTGTAGTTTTCATGAGTTACAAAGAGCCTCCAGCTGAGTGATCCAATGCTTCCTAAGATTTCAATGTTAATCCTTCATAAAAATTTTGCAACTTATCCCATTCAGTGAACATTTCAGGAGGACACTTCCTGATTAGAGCCTTGTATCTCTCCCATGCCTCATAGATGGGTTCAGCCTCCATTTGTGTGAATGTTTGTACCTCAGTCTTCAACCTAATGACCCTTTGAGGTGGGTAAAATTTGGCAAGGAACTTGGTTACCAAATCATCCCAATTGTTGATGCTGTCTCTTGGGAAGGATTCCAACCATTGAGTGACTTTGTCTCTGAGAGAGAATGGGAAGAGCAGTAACTTGTAGCTGTCAGGAGGCACACCATTGGTTTTGACAGTGTCACAAATCCTCAAGAAGGTAGACAAGTGTTGGTTGGGGTCTTTAAGTGGTCCTCCTCCATAAGAGCAATTATTTTGAACCAAGGTGATGAGTTGTGGCTTTAGTTCGAAGTTGTTTGCATTTACATTTGGAGTTAAAATACTGCTTCCACAATGTCTGGGATTTGCAAATGTGTAGGAGGCCAAAACTCTCCTCTGTGGTAGATTGTTGTTGTTGTTGGCTGCTCCTCCTGGTGGATTGGTTGAATGTTCCTCCATGTCTTGAAATTCTTCTTCTGACTCCTCCTCTCCAACAATGTTTTTCCCTCTTTCAGCTCTTCTTAATCTCCTGAGGGTTCGTTTGTCTTGTTCATGAAAGGTGGGTGTAGCTCTTCTTGTATCTGTCATATAAACAAAACACAAGAAACACACAAAACCAGTGACACTTCAATCTATTGCTAGAGTGAAGTTTTAGTTAGCTTAAGCAAAAATTCAAACAGTTAGTAGGTTAATCAAAAATTAAAGAAACAAAAACGAAAAAGTGCTTGATCTAGACCTCCACTTCACTTAATCATTATCAATCTATTTCAATCCCCGGCAACGGCGTCAAAAACTTGATGTGCGGAAAACGATCCGACACGAAACTCACCGGCAAGTGTACTGGGTCGCATCAAGTAATAATAACTCACATGAGTGAGGTCGATCCCACAGGGATTGAAGGATTGAGCAATTTTAGTTTAGTGGTTGATTTAGTCAAGCGAATCAAATATTGGTTGAGTGGTTTGTAACTGACAGAAGCTAAATTGCTTGAAATGTAAAGGGAGAGGGGAAATTGTAGTAAATTAAAGAGCAAATGAAGCAAAGAAGCTGAATCTTAAAGAACAAGTAAATGAAATTGCAGAAACTTAGATTGCAAGAAATGTAAATGGCTGAAGCTTAAAGTGCAAGAAATGTAAATTGCTTGAATCATAAAAGGAGTTGGGAGTTGGGATTGCAGAAATTAAACAAGAACAAGTAAATTTCATTAAACATAAAAGAGAAAATTGAATTGTAGTGAAGTAGATCTCAAACAGAAGAGTAAAATGCCTTGAAGAATTTAGAACAGAAAAGCAATGCTTAATTTGCGGCAAATTAAAAGTGGTTGAAGATCTCAGGAGTGGAAGAGACAAGATAACAAGTCTAGATCTCAAATCCTTCCTTGATCCAACAAGAACAATTGCAAAAGAAATAAAGGAAAGCAAATTGCAGAAATAGCAGAAGAAGAAGCAATAAACAGAAAGTAAAATTCAATTATGCAGAAAGAGTAAACAAGAGATCTCAAGGTGAGATTGAAACAGAAGTTCTTCAATTCTTCACCCAAGATTCAAAACAAGAAAATTAAAGAGTGCTCAAGCAAGAACAAGGAAGAAGAGAGATCAATTCTCCTCCCCAATTCTCTAAGAACTAAATTCCAAAGTAAAAGCTCAAAATGAAAGTAAAAAGGAAAATTTAAAAGTGATTCTAGAGGTCCTAATTACATCAAACTAGCTCCTATTTATACACTTTCTATTCTTGGATTTTGGAATTTGGATGGGCTTTTGATTTGGTGAAGAAATGAATTAAGTTTGATTTTTAATTCAATTTTCAGCCCATGTAGAATTTGGTTCTAAGAGGATGCTCAGCTCACAAGTTGAGCTGAGCATTGAGGCCTTGTGTGGATTCCCTTGTAGCATGCAATGCATCAGGGGAATGCTCAGCTCACAAAGTGAGCTGAGCATTGGTGCCTTGGTGCATGTCTTGTGCGCGCCTTGTGCTCCTTGCCTTGTGATGATGCGCGCTGCCCTCCCTTGGTCCGTGTCTTGGTGCTCGCGTCATGCCCATGGGTAGCGCTCTGCTCACTAAGTGAGCTGAGCATTGGCTCTTCCAAGGGAAGGTCCTTGGTTCGAAACCCATGGGAAGCATGCGCTACCCATTTCTTTGATTGCCTTGCTTCCTTGCTTCCTCAAGGTGTGGGGTTCGAACCTTGGGGAATGCATTTGGCCATTTTTGGCTTATTTTTCCTTGTGAGTAGCGCCTCCCTCATCCCCCTTGGTCATGAGTTCAAGCCTTGGAGCATGCACTTGCAACTTATTTTCTTTGAATTATTTCTTTAGTGCTCTCGATAATGCTCACTTGGTGAGCTGAGCATTGTTTTTCCTTTCCTTGTTTCTTGGCTTCATATTGTGCTCAGCTCACAAAGTGAGTAGAGCATTGTGCCTTGGTTCCCTGGGAGTAAGTATAGCGCTCACTTAGTGAGCTTAGTGCTCTTGGAGAGAGCTTCATGATTTGTTGCGCCACACTTCCTCCTTTTTTTGGCCACGCTTTTTCTTCCTTGAGCCACACTTCTTAGGCCACGTTTTCTTCTTTTCTTCTTTTCTTCACCTACAATTAATCAAAACAACCAGTCAAAGTATCACCAAATTCACAAGGTTTATAAATCATTAAAACTCAATTAAATTTAGCCTAAACCTCATGATTTAGCATCAATTAGATGGTGGTTGTTTGATTCAAAGAAGTCATGCATTTCCATTCCAAATCACTTACTTAGAATGCAAGAAAGTGCATAAAACCTAATGAAAACAAAGAAAAAGACTAGTGAAACTAGGCTAAGATGACTTGTCATCATCCACCCCATACTATTATATATTGTTGGAAAGCCCTGGATGTACACTTTCCAACTCTTTTGAAAGCGCATTATTTGGAGCTCTGCAGATCGAGTTAGAGGTCAGCTGGCCTTACTACAGGTTGATACCATGTTCATCCTTGCACTTTCGGGGCAGGTTTTCTCCCTCAAATTTAGCATCCACCATGTAGTGCCATATAGAAAGCTCTGGAATCCTACTTTCCAATTCCACTAGAATCACCTCAATTGGAGATTTGTGGCTCAAGTTATTCTTGTTTGAAGAAAGCATGGTCAGGCTGCCAGGTGTGACTTTTGCCCACGTTAGTGTCCACGTTAGTGTAACTAACGTGGCCATTAATGTGGGTCTTCCTTTGCTTCGCTAGCATTAGTGGCGTTCACCTTTTCCACTATTGTTGGCGTCTCCCTTTCCCTCTACATTAGTTCCCACGTTAATGTAACTAACATGGAAGCTAACGTGGGTCTTCTTGGCCTTCGCTAGCATTATTGGCACTCACTTTTGCCACTAACGCTGCTCCTTCTTCAAAGTTGATGCCATTAACATTCCCACTAACGTTCCAATTTTCCTTCATTCCACGTTAGTGGTCACGTTAATTAGATTAACGTAGCCACTAATGTGGCTCTTCTCTGCTTTTTTTTTTGCCTGAAATCAAACAAACAAAGTGCATCAAGGTAACATACAAGATGATCTTTATATGCTAAGTGTGCTAATAATACTCAAAATCAAAACTTCACTTAGTGTGATCTATTTTATCATTTTTACCTTGTATATTAGCTAAAATTCACCTATGCTTGAGATTTTATTTCATGCAGAGATTTTTCATGCTATTACTCATATTTTAGCAAAATTTGTATGAAAACTAAACAGAAATCTACTGAAATGACTACTAAAAGTAGGCAATGATGCATGCGCATCAATCTGAAAAATCATAAAATTGATTCTTGAAGCAAGAAAAAACAGTGAAAAATACAAAGATTGCAAAAAAAAGAAAAAAAAGCAAGTAGAAAAAGCCAATAGCCCTTTAAACCAAAAGGCAAGGGTAAAAAGGATCCAAGACTTTGAGCATTAATGGATTGGAGGGCCCAAAGGAATGAAATCCTGGCCTAAGCGGCTAAATCAAGTTGTCCCTAACCATGTGCTTGTGGCATGAAGGTCCAAGTGAAAAGCTTGAGACTTAGTGGTTAAAGTCGTGATCCAAAATAAGAAGAGTGTGCTTAAGAACTCTGGACACCTCTAACTGGGGACTTTAGCAAAGCTGAGTCTCAATCTGAAAAGGTTCACCCAGTTATGTGTCTGTGGCATTTATGTATCCAGTGGTAATACTGGAAAACAAAGTGCTTAGGGCCACGGCCAAGACTCATAAAGTAACTGTGTCCAAGAATCAACATACTAAACTAGGAGAATCAATAACACTATCTGAATTCTAAATTCCTATAGATGCTAATCATTCTGGATTTCAAAAGATAAAGTGAGATACCAAAACTATTCGGAGGCAAAAAGCTACAGGTCCTGCTGGTGGACGAAATTGTGATTCAACATCCTTAAGTTTGTATGGAATCTATCTTTTGAGCTTTAGTATGAATATACCCTTAGGACACTGTTTATTTTGAGATGAAGGCTTCTAAGGGGCAGCACCTGTGTGAGGTTTTCTTTATTGGAATTCACAACTCCGTTCAACTAACCAGCAAGTGTACTGGGTCGTCCAAGTAATAACCTTACGTGAGTAAGGGTCGAATCCACAGAGATTGTTGGTATGAAGCAAGCTATGGTCACCTTGCAAATCTCAGTTAGGCGGATTAAACATTTGTAATAGTGATAATTGGATTGTTCTAATAAAAAGGAATAATAAAAGGGATAGAGATACTTATGCAGATTCATTGGTAGGAATTTCAGATAAGCGGAATGGAGATGCTGTAGAGCTCTCGGACGCCTGCTATCCCATTGCTTCTACTCAATCCTTCTTATTCCTCTCCATGGCAAGCTTTGTATAGGGGTTCACTATCAGCTGTGGCTACTTTCATTCCTCTCGGGGAAATAACCTGTGCGGCTGTCACTCGCACAGCTAACCAGTCTGGAGGCATCACCCATGGTTGATAGCTACATCCCATCCTCGCAGTGAAAGCTAATGCACGCACTCTGTCACAGTACGGCCAATCACCGGTTGGTTCCCGCTCCTACTGGAATAGAATCCCTCTTTTGCGTTTGTCACTAACGCCCAGCAGGTTAAAGTTTGAAGCACGTCACAGTCATTCATGAACGGAATCCTACTCGGAATACCACAGACAAGGTGAGACTTTCCGGATTCCCAGGATCCTACTCGGAACACCACAGACAAGGTTGGACTTTCCGGATCCAGATGAATGCCGCCATCTATCTAGCTTATACCACGAAGATTCTGTTGGGGAATCTAAGAGATACACATTCAAGCTTGTGTTGCATGTAGAACGTAAGTGGTTGTCAGTCACGCGCGCTCATAAGTGAGAATGATGATGAGAGTTATTAGCTCATCACATTCATCATGTTCTTGGGTACGAATGAATATCTTGGAATAAGAATAAGATAGAGAATTGAATAAAAGAAAATAGAACTTCATTAATCTTTGAGGTACAGCAGAGCTCCACACCCTTAATCTATGGTGTGCAGAAACTCCACCGTTGAAAATACATAAGTAAAAGAAGGTTCAGGCATGGCCGAATGGCCAGCCCTCCTAAACGTGATCAATGATCTCCTAAGATGAAGAATAAAACAAAACTGAGATCAAAAGATGATTGATACATTAGTAAATCATCCTATTTATAATAAACTAGCTCCTAGGGTTTACATGAGTAAGTAATTGATGCATAAATCCACTTCCGGGGCCCACTTGGTGTGTGTTTGGGCTGAGCTTGATCAATCCACGTGTAGAGGCATTTCTTGGCGTCAAACTTCAGGTTATGACGTGTTTTGGGCGTTTGACTCCGGATCATGACGTTTTTCTGGCGTTTTACTCCAGACAGCAGCATGAACTTGGCGTTTAACGCCAAGTTACGTCATCAATCTTCGAATAAAGTATGGACTATTATATATTGTTGGAAAGCCCTGGATGTCTACTTTCCAACGCCGTTGAGAACGTGCCAATTGGAGGTCTGTAGCTCCAGAAAATCCATTTCGAGTGCAGGGAGGTCAGAATCCAACAGCATCAGCAGTCCTTTTGTCAGCCTTCTTCAGAGTTTTGCTCAAATCCCTCAATTTCAGTCAGAATTTACCTGAAATCACAGAAAAACACACAAACTCATAGTAAAGTCCAGAAATGTGAATTTAACATAAAAACTAAGGAAAACATCCCTAAAAGTAGCTCAAACTTACTAAAAACTATATAAAAACAATGCCAAAAAGCGTATAAATTATCCGCTCATCACAACACCAAACTTAAATTGTTGCTTGTCCCCAAGCAACTGAAAATCAAATAGGATAAAAAGAAGAGAATATACTATAAAGTCCAAAATATCAATGAATATTAATTTAATTACATGAGCGGGACTTGTAGCTTTTTGCTTCTGAACAGTTTTGGCATCTCGCTTTTTCCTTTGAAGTTCAGAGTGATTGGCATCTTTAGGAACTTAGAATTTCAGATAGTGTTATTGACTTTCCTAGTTAAGCATGTTGATTCTTGAACACAGCTACTTTTGAGTCTTGGCCGTGGCCCTAAGCACTTTGTCTTCCAGTATTACCACCGGATACACAAATGCCACAGACACATAACTGGGTGAACCTTTTCAGATTGTGACTCAGCTTTGCTAGAGTCCCCAGTTAGTGGTGTCCAGAGCTCTTAAGCACACTCTTTTGCCTTGGATCACGACTTTAACCACTCAGTCTCAAGCTTTTCACTTGGACCTTCATGACACAAGCACATGGTTAGGGACAGCTTGGTTTAGCCGCTTAGGCCTGGATTTTATTTCCTTGGGCCCTCCTATCCATTGATGCTCAAAGCCTTGGATCTTCTGCTTGGCTTTTACTCCTTTTGATTGTAATTATAAATTTTTTTTTTTTCACTGCTTTTTCTTGCTTCAAGAATCAATTTCATGATGTTTTTCAGATCATCAATAACATTTCTCTTTGTTCATCATTCTTTCAAGAACCAACAATTTTAAACACTCATAAACAACAAGATCAAAAGACATATGCACTGTTCATTCATTCATTCAGAAAACAAAAGCATTGTCACCACATCAATATAATTAAACTAAATTCACTAATAATTTCGAAAATTATGCACTTCTTGTTCTTTTGAATTAAAACATTTTTCTTTTAAGAGAGGTGAAGGACTAATGGATTTTATTTCATAGCTTTAAGGCATGGTTTACATACTAATGATCATGAAGTAGAGACAAAAACATAAATAAACATAGCATTAAAAACCGAAAACAGAAAGAGATAAAGAACAAGGAATGAATCCACCTTAGTGGCGTCTTCTTCTTGAAGGACCAATGATGTTCTTCAACTCTTCTATGTCCCTTCCTTGCCTTTGTTGCTCCTCCCTCATTGCTCTTTGATCTTCTCTTATTTCTTGGAGAATGATGGAGTGCTCATGATGTTCCACCCTTAGTTGTTCAACATTATGACTCAAATCCTCTAAGGAGGTGTTGAGTTGCTCCCAATAGTTGTTGGGAGGAAAGTGCATTCCTTGAGGCATTTGTTGATGATGCACTTCCTCATGTTCTTCTTGGAGGCCGTGAGGAGCTTCCCTTGTTTGCTCCATCTTTTTCTTGGTAATGGGCTTGTCTTCTTCAATGGAGACATCTCCATCTATGATAACTCCAGCTGAGTAACATAGATGGCATATAAGGTGGGGGAAGGCTAACCGTGCCATGTATGAAGGCTTGTCAGCTATTTTGTAGAGTTCATTGGAGATGACTTCATGAACCTCTACTTCTTCACCAATCATGATGCTATGAACCATGATGGCCCGATCCACAGTAACTTCAGATCGGTTGCTTGTAGGGATGATGGATCTTTGAATGAACTCCAACCATCCTCTAGCTACAGGCTTGAGGTCCAGTCTTCTTAGTTGGACTGGCTTGCCTTTGGAGTCTACTCTCCATTGGGCGCCTTCCACACATATGTCCGTAAGGACTTGGTCCAACCTTTGGTTAAAGTTGACCCTTCTTGTGTAGGGGTGTTCATCACCTTGCATCATAGGCAAATGAAACGCCAACCTCACATTCTCCGGACTAAAATCCAAGTATTTCCCCCTAACCATGGTGATATAGTTTTTCGGACTTGGGTTCATACCTTGGTCATGGTTTCTAGTGATCCATGCATTGGCATAGAACTCTTGAACCATTAAAATTCCAACTTGTTGTATGGGGTTGGCTATGACTTCCCAACCTCTTCTTTGAATTTCATGTCGGATTTCCGGATACTCATTCTTCTTGAGCTTGAAAGGGACCTCAGGGATCACTTTCTTCTTTGCCACAACATCATAGAAGTGGTCTTGATGGCTCTTGGAGATGAATCTCTCCTTCTCCCATGACTCGGAGGAAGAAGCTTTTGCTTTCCCTTTTCCTTTTCTTGAGGAAACTCCGGCCTCGGGTGCCATTGATGGTGAATGAAAAATAAAAAGCTTAGGCTTTTTACCACACCAAACTTAAAGTTTTCTCGCCCTCGAGCAAAAAAAGAAAAGAAGAGTAGAAGAAGAAGAGAATATTGGAAGAGAGGGAGAAGAGAGGGTTCGGCTATATGAGAGAAGAAGGTGTTTGTGTTGTGTGAAAATGATGAAGAATGGAAGGGTATTTATAGGGAGAGGGGAGGGTATAGGTTCGGCCATATTGGGTGGGAAAGGGTGGGAAATTGAATTTGAAAGTAGTGGGGGTAGGTGGGGTGTATGGGGAAGAGGGGTTGATGTGAATGGTGAATGGGGAAGTTGGGAAGAGGAATTGAGGTGATTGGTGAAGGTTTTTGGGAAGTGTGACATTGAGAATGAGATTTGGATTAGGAGAGTGTGAATAGGATTAAAAGAAATGTGGTAGGTGGGGATCCTGTGGGGTCCACAGATCCTAAGGTGAGGATCCTGTGGGGTCCACAGATCCTGAGGTGAAAACAAATACCATTCCTTCACCATATAGGCATGTAACATGCCTTGATGCATCATTCTGGCGTTCAAACGCCCATTGATGCTAGTTCTGGGCGTTAAACGCCCATGTTATGCATGTTTCTGGCGTTGAACGCCAGTTTCATGCTTGTTTCTGGCGTTCAGCGCCAGATTGTCCTCTGTGTGCGTATCCTGGCGTTAAACGCCAGGTTGTTGCTTGTTTTGGGTGTTCAGCGCCAGAATGGTGCTCTGTTCTGGCGTTGAACGCCAGAAAGATGCTCCTTCTGGGCGTTGAACGCCAGCCCGTGCGTCCTCCAGGGTGAAAAATTTTTTCTTCTGTTTTTGACTCTGTTTTTAATTTTTTTGATTTTTTCGTGACTCCTCATGATCATGTACCTAATAAAACACAAAAATAACAAAGAAACAAAATAAAATAAAATTAGATGAATAAAATTGGGTTGCCTCCCAACAAGCGCTTCTTTAATGTCAATAGCTTGACAGTGGCTCTCATGGAGCCACAAGGTGATCAGGTCAATTTAAGTGTGGTATTCCCAACACCAAACTTAGAGTTTGGATATGGGGTTTGGACACCAAACTTAGAGTTTGGTTGTGGCCTCACAACACCAAACTTAGAGTTTGACTGTGTGGGCTCTTCTTGACTCTGAACTGAGAGAAGCTCTTCATGCTTGCTCTCTTTGTCACAGAGGGATAGCCATGTGCTTGAAACACAAGATATTCTCCATTCAATTGAAGGACTAATTCACCTCTGTTGACATCTATCACAGCTCCTGCTGTGGCTAGGAAAGGTCTTCCTAGGATGATGCATTCATCATCTTCCTTCCTAGTGTCTAGGATTATGAAATCAGTAGGGATGTAAAGGCCTTCAACCTTTACTAGCACGTCCTCTACTAACCCATAAGCTTGTCTTATGGACTTATCTGCCAATTGTAATGAGAACAAGGCAGGTTGTACCTCAATGATCCCCATCTTCTCCATTACAGAGAGTGGCATAAGATTTATCCCTGACCCCAGGTCACATAGAGCTTTTTCAAAGCTCATGGTGCCAATGGTACAAGGTATTAAGAACTTGCCAGGATCTTGTTTCTTTTGAGGTAGAGTTTTCTGAATCCAAGTATCTAGTTCACTAATGAGCAAGGGAGGTTTTCTTTCCCAAGTCTCATTACCAAACAGCTTGGCATTCAGCTTCATGATAGCTCCCAAATATAGAGCAGCTTGCTCTCCAGTCACATCTTCATCCTCTTCTGAGGATGAATAGTCTTCAGAGCTCATGAATGGCAGAAGGAGGTTTAATGGAATCTCTATGGTCTCTAGATGAGCCTCAGATTCCTTTGGATCCTTAATAGGAAACTCCTTCTTGCTTAAGGGACGTCCCAGGAGGTCTTCCTCATTAGGATTTTCGTCCTCCTCCTCCCTAGTGCATTCGGCCTCTTTGATTAAATCAATGGCCTTGCACTCTCCTTTTGGATTTTCTTCAGTATTGCTTGGGAGAGTACTGGGAGGGGTTTCAATAACTTTCTTACTCAGCTGGCCCACTTGTGCTTCCAGATTTCTGCTGGAAGATCTGGTTTCATTCATGAAACTGAAAGTGGCCTTTGACAGATCAGAGACTATATTGGCTAAATTAGAATTATTTTGTTCAGAGTTCTCTGTCTGTTGCTGAGAAGATGATGGATATGGCTTACTATTGTTCAGCCTGTTGCGTCCACCATTGTTAAAACCTTGTTGAGGTTTTTGTTGATCCTTCCAGGAGAAATTTGGATGATTTCTCCATGATGAGTTATAGGTGTTTCCATAAGGTTCACCTAAGTAATTAACCTCTGCCATGGCAGGGTTTTCAGGATCATAAGCTTCTTCAGAAGCTGCCTCTCTATTACTGTTGGATGCATGTTGCAATCCATTCAGATTCTGAGAGATCATGTTGACCTGTTGAGTCAACACTTTGTTCTGAGCCAATATGGCATTCAGAGCATCAATTTCAAGAACTCCTTTCTTCTGAGGTACCCCATTGTTCACGGAATTCCTCTCAGAAGTATACATGAACTGGTTGTTTGCAACCATGTCAATGAGTTCTTGAGCCTCTTCAGGCGTTTTCTTCAGGTGAATAGATCTACCTGCAGAATGGTCCAATGACATTTTCGAAAATTCAGAGAGACCATAATAGAATATATCTAATATGGTCCATTCTGAAAACATGTCAGATGGACATCTTTTAGTCAGCTGCTTGTATCTTTCCCAAGCTTCATAGAGGGATTCACCATCTTTTTGTTTGAAGGTTTGAACATCCACTCTCAGCTTGCTCAGCTTTTGAGGAGGAAAGAATTTGTCCAAGAATGCAGTGACAAGCTTATCCCATGAGTCCAGGCTATCCTTAGGTTGTGAATCCAACCATACTCTAGCTCTGTCTCTTACAGCAAAAGGGAAAAGCAAGAGTCTGTAGACTTCAGGATTAACTCCATTTGTCTTTACAGTGTCACAGATCTGCAAGAACTCAGTTAAAAACTGGTAAGGATCTTCAGATAGAAGTCCATAAAACTTGCAGTTTTGTTGCATTAAAGCAACTAGTTGAGGCTTAAGCTCAAAGTTATTGGCTCCAATGGCAGGAATGGAGATGCTTCTTCCATCAAACTTGGATGTTGGCTTTGTGAAGTCACCAAGCATTCTCCTTGCATTATTATTATTATTTCGGCCATCACCTCTTGTGCTAATGTTTCTGAAAGGTTGTTTCTGGATTGTTGTAATTTAGCTTCTTTTAATTTTCTCTTCAGAGTCCTTTCAGGTTCTGGATCAATTTCAACAAGAGTGCCTTTATCCTTGTTCCTGCTCATATGAAAGAGAAGAAAACAAGAAAAGAAAAAGGAATCCTCTATGTCACAGTATAGAGATTCCTTTATGTTAGTAGAAAAAGAAAGGTGGTAGAAGAATGAAGAATGAGGTTCGGTTTTATGGATGAAGAGAGGTGAAGAGAAGTGTTAGTAATTAAATAATTAAATAGGATAAGAAAAGAGAAAAGAAAATTCGAAAATAATTTTTGAAAAGGGGTTAGTGATTTTCGAAAATTAGAGATAAAATGTAATTAAAATTAAAACATGAAACAATTAATTAATTAAAAAGAATTTTTGAAAAAGAGAGAGGTATTTTCGAAAATAGGAAAGAGAAAAGTAGTTAGGTGGTTTTGAAAAAGATAAGAAACAAACAAAAAGTTAGTTAGTTAATTGAAAAAGATTTGAAATCAAATTTGAAAAAGATAAGAAGATAGTAAGTTAGATAAGATATTTTGAAATCAAATTTTGAAAAATATAAAATTTTTGAAAAAAAGATAGAATAAAAGTTAAAAAGATTTTTAAGAAAAAGATATTTTGAAAAAGATTTAATTTTTAAAATTACTTAACTAACAAGAAACTACAAGATAAGATTCTAGAACTTTAAAGATTGAACCTTTCTTAACAAGAAAGTAACAAACTTCAAATTTTTGAACCAATCACATTAATTGTTAGCTAATTTTCGAAAATTACATATAAAGATAAGAAAAAGATTTTGAAAATATTTTGAAAAATATTTTTGAAATTTTCGAAAATAAATAAAAAATTTTGAGAAAGATATGATTTTGAAAAAGATTTTGAAAAGTTAAGATTTTTAAAATTGAAATTTTGACTTGACTTGTAAGAAACAACTAATTTTGAAAATTTTTGACCAAGTCAATCCCAAAATTTCGAAAATTTGGAGAGAAATAAGGAAAAGATATTTTTTTTTTTTTTGATTTTTGAATTTTTAATTATGAAAGAGAAAAACAACAAACACATTTTATGCATGAAATTTTTGGATCAAAACAATGAATGCATGCAAGAATGCTATGAATGTCAAGATGAACACCAAGAACACTTTGAAGATCATGATGAACACCAAGAACATAATTTTGAAAAATTTTTGATGTAAAGGAAACATGCAAGACTCCAAACTTAGAAATTTTTAATGCATGGAAAATATGAATGAAAAAATGCACATGAAAAACAAGAAAAGACACAAAACAAGAAATCATCAAGATCAAACAAGAAGACTTATCAAGAACAACTTGAAGATCATGAAGAACACTATGAATGCATGAGATTTTTGAAAAAATGCAAGAAAAAAATTTTTAAAGCATGCGATTGACACCAAACTTAAAAATTAACACAAGACTCAAACAAGAAACACAAAATATTTTTGGATTTTATGATTTTCTAATTTTTTTTGGATTTTATTAATTATTTTCGAAAATAATGTGAAGAAAAACGAAAAATAAAAGAAAAATTTTGAAAAAGATTTTTGAAAAGAAAATTACCTAATCTGAGCAACAAGATGAACCGTCAGTTGTCCATACTCGAACAATCCCCGGCAACGGCGCCAAAAACTTGGTGGACGAAATTGTGATTCAACATCCTTAAGTTTGTATGGAATCTATCTTTTGAGCTTTAGTATGAATATACCCTTAGGACACTGTTTATTTTGAGATGAAGGCTTCTAAGGGGCAGCACCTGTGTGAGGTTTTCTTTATTGGAATTCACAACTCCGTTCAACTAACCAGCAAGTGTACTGGGTCGTCCAAGTAATAACCTTACGTGAGTAAGGGTCGTATCCACAGAGATTGTTGGTATGAAGCAAGCTATGGTCACCTTGCAAATCTCAGTTAGGCGGATTAAACATTTGTAATAGTGATAATTGGATTGTTCTAATAAAAAGGAATAATAAAAGGGATAGAGATACTTATGCAGATTCATTGGTAGGAATTTCAGATAAGCGGAATGGAGATGCTGTAGAGCTCTCGGACGCCTGCTATCCCATTGCTTCTACTCAATCCTTCTTATTCCTCTCCATGGCAAGCTTTGTATAGGGGTTCACTATCAGCTGTGGCTACTTTCATTCCTCTCGGGGAAATAACCTGTGCGGCTGTCACTCGCACAGCTAACCAGTCTGGAGGCATCACCCATGGTTGATAGCTACATCCCATCCTCGCAGTGAAAGCTAATGCACGCACTCTGTCACAGTACGGCCAATCACCGGTTGGTTCCCGCTCCTACTGGAATAGAATCCCTCTTTTGCGTTTGTCACTAACGCCCAGCAGGTTAAAGTTTGAAGCACGTCACAGTCATTCATGAACGGAATCCTACTCGGAATACCACAGACAAGGTGAGACTTTCCGGATTCCCAGGATCCTACTCGGAACACCACAGACAAGGTTGGACTTTCCGGATCCAGATGAATGCCGCCATCTATCTAGCTTATACCACGAAGATTCTGTTGGGGAATCTAAGAGATACACATTCAAGCTTGTGTTGCATGTAGAACGTAAGTGGTTGTCAGTCACGCGCGCTCATAAGTGAGAATGATGATGAGAGTTATTAGCTCATCACATTCATCATGTTCTTGGGTACGAATGAATATCTTGGAATAAGAATAAGATAGAGAATTGAATAAAAGAAATAGAACTTCATTAATCTTTGAGGTACAGCAGAGCTCCACACCCTTAATCTATGGTGTGCAGAAACTCCACCGTTGAAAATACATAAGTAAAAGAAGGTTCAGGCATGGCCGAATGGCCAGCCCTCCTAAACGTGATCAATGATCTCCTAAGATGAAGAATAAAACAAAACTGAGATCAAAAGATGATTGATACATTAGTAAATCATCCTATTTATAATAAACTAGCTCCTAGGGTTTACATGAGTAAGTAATTGATGCATAAATCCACTTCCGGGGCCCACTTGGTGTGTGTTTGGGCTGAGCTTGATCAATCCACGTGTAGAGGCATTTCTTGGCGTCAAACTTCAGGTTATGACGTGTTTTGGGCGTTTGACTCCGGATCATGACGTTTTTCTGGCGTTTTACTCCAGACAGCAGCATGAACTTGGCGTTTAACGCCAAGTTACGTCATCAATCTTCGAATAAAGTATGGACTATTATATATTGTTGGAAAGCCCTGGATGTCTACTTTCCAACGCCGTTGAGAACGTGCCAATTGGAGGTCTGTAGCTCCAGAAAATCCATTTCGAGTGCAGGGAGGTCAGAATCCAACAGCATCAGCAGTCCTTTTGTCAGCCTTCTTCAGAGTTTTGCTCAAATCCCTCAATTTCAGTCAGAATTTACCTGAAATCACAGAAAAACACACAAACTCATAGTAAAGTCCAGAAATGTGAATTTAACATAAAAACTAAGGAAAACATCCCTAAAAGTAGCTCAAACTTACTAAAAACTATATAAAACAATGCCAAAAAGCGTATAAATTATCCGCTCATCACAACACCAAACTTAAATTGTTGCTTGTCCCCAAGCAACTGAAAATCAAATAGGATAAAAGAAGAGAATATACTATAAAGTCCAAAATATCAATGAATATTAATTTAATTACATGAGCGGGACTTGTAGCTTTTTGCTTCTGAACAGTTTTGGCATCTCGCTTTTTCCTTTGAAGTTCAGAGTGATTGGCATCTTTAGGAACTTAGAATTTCAGATAGTGTTATTGACTTTCCTAGTTAAGCATGTTGATTCTTGAACACAGCTACTTTTGAGTCTTGGCCGTGGCCCTAAGCACTTTGTCTTCCAGTATTACCACCGGATACACAAATGCCACAGACACATAACTGGGTGAACCTTTTCAGATTGTGACTCAGCTTTGCTAGAGTCCCCAGTTAGTGGTGTCCAGAGCTCTTAAGCACACTCTTTTGCCTTGGATCACGACTTTAACCACTCAGTCTCAAGCTTTTCACTTGGACCTTCATGACACAAGCACATGGTTAGGGACAGCTTGGTTTAGCCGCTTAGGCCTGGATTTTATTTCCTTGGGCCCTCCTATCCATTGATGCTCAAAGCCTTGGATCTTCTGCTTGGCTTTTACTCCTTTTGATTGTAATTATAAATTTTTTTTTTTCACTGCTTTTTCTTGCTTCAAGAATCAATTTCATGATGTTTTTCAGATCATCAATAACATTTCTCTTTGTTCATCATTCTTTCAAGAACCAACAATTTTAAACACTCATAAACAACAAGATCAAAAGACATATGCACTGTTCATTCATTCATTCAGAAAACAAAAGCATTGTCACCACATCAATATAATTAAACTAAATTCACTAATAATTTCGAAAATTATGCACTTCTTGTTCTTTTGAATTAAAACATTTTTCTTTTAAGAGAGGTGAAGGACTAATGGATTTTATTTCATAGCTTTAAGGCATGGTTTACATACTAATGATCATGAAGTAGAGACACAAAAACATAAATAAACATAGCATTAAAAACCGAAAACAGAAAGAGATAAAGAACAAGGAATGAATCCACCTTAGTGGCGTCTTCTTCTTGAAGGACCAATGATGTTCTTCAACTCTTCTATGTCCCTTCCTTGCCTTTGTTGCTCCTCCCTCATTGCTCTTTGATCTTCTCTTATTTCTTGGAGAATGATGGAGTGCTCATGATATTCCACCCTTAGTTGTTCAACATTATGACTCAAATCCTCTAAGGAGGTGTTGAGTTGCTCCCAATAGTTGTTGGGAGGAAAGTGCATTCCTTGAGGCATTTGTTGATGATGCACTTCCTCATGTTCTTCTTGGAGGCCGTGAGGAGCTTCCCTTGTTTGCTCCATCTTTTTCTTGGTAATGGGCTTGTCTTCTTCAATGGAGACATCTCCATCTATGATAACTCCAGCTGAGTAACATAGATGGCATATAAGGTGGGGGAAGGCTAACCGTGCCATGTATGAAGGCTTGTCAGCTATTTTGTAGAGTTCATTGGAGATGACTTCATGAACCTCTACTTCTTCACCAATCATGATGCTATGAACCATGATGGCCCGATCCACAGTAACTTCAGATCGGTTGCTTGTAGGGATGATGGATCTTTGAATGAACTCCAACCATCCTCTAGCTACAGGCTTGAGGTCCAGTCTTCTTAGTTGGACTGGCTTGCCTTTGGAGTCTACTCTCCATTGGGCGCCTTCCACACATATGTCCGTAAGGACTTGGTCCAACCTTTGGTTAAAGTTGACCCTTCTTGTGTAGGGGTGTTCATCACCTTGCATCATAGGCAAATGAAACGCCAACCTCACATTCTCCGGACTAAAATCCAAGTATTTCCCCCTAACCATGGTGATATAGTTTTTCGGACTTGGGTTCATACCTTGGTCATGGTTTCTAGTGATCCATGCATTGGCATAGAACTCTTGAACCATTAAAATTCCAACTTGTTGTATGGGGTTGGCTATGACTTCCCAACCTCTTCTTTGAATTTCATGTCGGATTTCCGGATACTCATTCTTCTTGAGCTTGAAAGGGACCTCAGGGATCACTTTCTTCTTTGCCACAACATCATAGAAGTGGTCTTGATGGCTCTTGGAGATGAATCTCTCCTTCTCCCATGACTCGGAGGAAGAAGCTTTTGCTTTCCCTTTTCCTTTTCTTGAGGAAACTCCGGCCTTGGGTGCCATTGATGGTGAATGAAAAATAAAAAGCTTAGGCTTTTTACCACACCAAACTTAAAGTTTGCTCGCCCTCGAGCAAAAAAGAAAAGAAGAGTAGAAGAAGAAGAGAATATTGGAAGAGAGGGAGAAGAGAGGGTTCGGCTATATGAGAGAAGAAGGTGTTTGTGTTGTGTGAAAATGATGAAGAATGGAAGGGTATTTATAGGGAGAGGGGAGGGTATAGGTTCGGCCATATTGGGTGGGAAAGGGTGGGAAATTGAATTTGAAAGTAGTGGGGGTAGGTGGGGTGTATGGGGAAGAGGGGTTGATGTGAATGGTGAATGGGGAAGTTGGGAAGAGGAATTGAGGTGATTGGTGAAGGTTTTTGGGAAGTGTGACATTGAGAATGAGATTTGGATTAGGAGAGTGTGAATAGGATTAAAAGAAATGTGGTAGGTGGGGATCCTGTGGGGTCCACAGATCCTAAGGTGAGGATCCTGTGGGGTCCACAGATCCTGAGGTGAAAACAAATACCATTCCTTCACCATATAGGCATGTAACATGCCTTGATGCATCATTCTGGCGTTCAAACGCCCATTGATGCTAGTTCTGGGCGTTAAACGCCCATGTTATGCATGTTTCTGGCGTTGAACGCCAGTTTCATGCTTGTTTCTGGCGTTCAGCGCCAGATTGTCCTCTGTGTGCGTATCCTGGCGTTAAACGCCAGGTTGTTGCTTGTTTTGGGTGTTCAGCGCCAGAATGGTGCTCTGTTCTGGCGTTGAACGCCAGAAAGATGCTCCTTCTGGGCGTTGAACGCCAGCCCGTGCGTCCTCCAGGGTGAAAAATTTTTTTCTTCTGTTTTTGACTCTGTTTTTAATTTTTTTGATTTTTTCGTGACTCCTCATGATCATGTACCTAATAAAACACAAAAATAACAAAGAAACAAAATAAAATAAAATTAGATGAATAAAATTGGGTTGCCTCCCAACAAGCGCTTCTTTAATGTCAATAGCTTGACAGTGGCTCTCATGGAGCCACAAGGTGATCAGGTCAATTTAAGTGTGGTATTCCCAACACCAAACTTAGAGTTTGGATATGGGGTTTGGACACCAAACTTAGAGTTTGGTTGTGGCCTCACAACACCAAACTTAGAGTTTGACTGTGTGGGCTCTTCTTGACTCTGAACTGAGAGAAGCTCTTCATGCTTGCTCTCTTTTGTCACAGAGGGATAGCCATGTGCTTGAAACACAAGATATTCTCCATTCAATTGAAGGACTAATTCACCTCTGTTGACATCTATCACAGCTCCTGCTGTGGCTAGGAAAGGTCTTCCTAGGATGATGCATTCATCATCTTCCTTCCTAGTGTCTAGGATTATGAAATCAGTAGGGATGTAAAGGCCTTCAACCTTTACTAGCACGTCCTCTACTAACCCATAAGCTTGTCTTATGGACTTATCTGCCAATTGTAATGAGAACAAGGCAGGTTGTACCTCAATGATCCCCATCTTCTCCATTACAGAGAGTGGCATAAGATTTATCCCTGACCCCAGGTCACATAGAGCTTTTTCAAAGCTCATGGTGCCAATGGTACAAGGTATTAAGAACTTGCCAGGATCTTGTTTCTTTTGAGGTAGAGTTTTCTGAATCCAAGTATCTAGTTCACTAATGAGCAAGGGAGGTTTTCTTTCCCAAGTCTCATTACCAAACAGCTTGGCATTCAGCTTCATGATAGCTCCCAAATATAGAGCAGCTTGCTCTCCAGTCACATCTTCATCCTCTTCTGAGGATGAATAGTCTTCAGAGCTCATGAATGGCAGAAGGAGGTTTAATGGAATCTCTATGGTCTCTAGATGAGCCTCAGATTCCTTTGGATCCTTAATAGGAAACTCCTTCTTGCTTAAGGGACGTCCCAGGAGGTCTTCCTCATTAGGATTTTCGTCCTCCTCCTCCCTAGTGCATTCGGCCTCTTTGATTAAATCAATGGCCTTGCACTCTCCTTTTGGATTTTCTTCAGTATTGCTTGGGAGAGTACTGGGAGGGGTTTCAATAACTTTCTTACTCAGCTGGCCCACTTGTGCTTCCAGATTTCTGCTGGAAGATCTGGTTTCATTCATGAAACTGAAAGTGGCCTTTGACAGATCAGAGACTATATTGGCTAAATTAGAATTATTTTGTTCAGAGTTCTCTGTCTGTTGCTGAGAAGATGATGGATATGGCTTACTATTGTTCAGCCTGTTGCGTCCACCATTGTTAAAACCTTGTTGAGGTTTTTGTTGATCCTTCCAGGAGAAATTTGGATGATTTCTCCATGATGAGTTATAGGTGTTTCCATAAGGTTCACCTAAGTAATTAACCTCTGCCATGGCAGGGTTTTCAGGATCATAAGCTTCTTCAGAAGCTGCCTCTCTATTACTGTTGGATGCATGTTGCAATCCATTCAGATTCTGAGAGATCATGTTGACCTGTTGAGTCAACACTTTGTTTGAGCCAATATGGCATTCAGAGCATCAATTTCAAGAACTCCTTTCTTCTGAGGTACCCCATTGTTCACGGAATTCCTCTCAGAAGTATACATGAACTGGTTGTTTGCAACCATGTCAATGAGTTCTTGAGCCTCTTCAGGCGTTTTCTTCAGGTGAATAGATCTACCTGCAGAATGGTCCAATGACATTTTCGAAAATTCAGAGAGACCATAATAGAATATATCTAATATGGTCCATTCTGAAAACATGTCAGATGGACATCTTTTAGTCAGCTGCTTGTATCTTTCCCAAGCTTCATAGAGGGATTCACCATCTTTTTGTTTGAAGGTTTGAACATCCACTCTCAGCTTGCTCAGCTTTTGAGGAGGAAAGAATTTGTCCAAGAATGCAGTGACAAGCTTATCCCATGAGTCCAGGCTATCCTTAGGTTGTGAATCCAACCATACTCTAGCTCTGTCTCTTACAGCAAAAGGGAAAAGCAAGAGTCTGTAGACTTCAGGATTAACTCCATTTGTCTTTACAGTGTCATAGATCTGCAAGAACTCAGTTAAAAACTGGTAAGGATCTTCAGATAGAAGTCCATAAAACTTGCAGTTTTGTTGCATTAAAGCAACTAGTTGAGGCTTAAGCTCAAAGTTATTGGCTCCAATGGCAGGAATGGAGATGCTTCTTCCATCAAACTTGGATGTTGGCTTTGTGAAGTCACCAAGCATTCTCCTTGCATTATTATTATTATTTTCGGCCATCACCTCTTGTGCTAATGTTTCTGAAAGGTTGTTTCTGGATTGTTGTAATTTAGCTTCTTTTAATTTTCTCTTCAGAGTCCTTTCAGGTTCTGGATCAATTTCAACAAGAGTGCCTTTATCCTTGTTCCTGCTCATATGAAAGAGAAGAAAACAAGAAAAGAAAAAGGAATCCTCTATGTCACAGTATAGAGATTCCTTTATGTTAGTAGAAAAAGAAAGGTGGTAGAAGAATGAAGAATGAGGTTCGGTTTTATGGATGAAGAGAGGTGAAGAGAAGTGTTAGTAATTAAATAATTAAATAGGATAAGAAAAGAGAAAAGAAAATTCGAAAATAATTTTTGAAAAGGGGTTAGTGATTTTCGAAAATTAGAGATAAAATGTAATTAAAATTAAAACATGAAACAATTAATTAATTAAAAAGAATTTTTGAAAAAGAGAGAGGTATTTTCGAAAATAGGAAAGAGAAAAGTAGTTAGGTGGTTTTGAAAAAGATAAGAAACAAACAAAAAGTTAGTTAGTTAATTGAAAAAGATTTGAAATCAAATTTGAAAAAGATAAGAAGATAGTAAGTTAGATAAGATATTTTGAAATCAAATTTTGAAAAATATAAAATTTTTGAAAAAAAGATAGAATAAAAGTTAAAAAGATTTTTAAGAAAAAGATATTTTGAAAAAGATTTAATTTTTAAAATTACTTAACTAACAAGAAACTACAAGATAAGATTCTAGAACTTTAAAGATTGAACCTTTCTTAACAAGAAAGTAACAAACTTCAAATTTTTGAACCAATCACATTAATTGTTAGCTAATTTTCGAAAATTACATATAAAGATAAGAAAAAGATTTTGAAAATATTTTGAAAAATATTTTTGAAATTTTCGAAAATAAATAAAAAATTTTGAGAAAGATATGATTTTGAAAAAGATTTTGAAAAGTTAAGATTTTTAAAATTGAAATTTTGACTTGACTTGTAAGAAACAACTAATTTTGAAAATTTTTGACCAAGTCAATCCCAAAATTTCGAAAATTTGGAGAGAAATAAGGAAAAGATATTTTTTTTTTTTTTGATTTTTGAATTTTTAATTATGAAAGAGAAAAACAACAAACACATTTTATGCATGAAATTTTTGGATCAAAACAATGAATGCATGCAAGAATGCTATGAATGTCAAGATGAACACCAAGAACACTTTGAAGATCATGATGAACACCAAGAACATAATTTTGAAAAATTTTTGATGTAAAGGAAACATGCAAGACTCCAAACTTAGAAATTTTTAATGCATGGAAAATATGAATGAAAAAATGCACATGAAAAACAAGAAAAGACACAAAACAAGAAATCATCAAGATCAAACAAGAAGACTTATCAAGAACAACTTGAAGATCATGAAGAACACTATGAATGCATGAGATTTTTGAAAAAATGCAAGAAAAAAATTTTTAAAGCATGCGATTGACACCAAACTTAAAAATTAACACAAGACTCAAACAAGAAACACAAAATATTTTTGGATTTTATGATTTTCTAATTTTTTTTTGATTTTTATTAATTATTTTCGAAAATAATGTGAAGAAAAACGAAAAATAAAAAGAAAAATTTTGAAAAAGATTTTTGAAAAGAAAATTACCTAATCTGAGCAACAAGATGAACCGTCAGTTGTCCATACTCGAACAATCCCCGGCAACGGCGCCAAAAACTTGGTGGACGAAATTGTGATTCAACATCCTTAAGTTTGTATGGAATCTATCTTTTGAGCTTTAGTATGAATATACCCTTAGGACACTGTTTATTTTGAGATGAAGGCTTCTAAGGGGCAGCACCTGTGTGAGGTTTTCTTTATTGGAATTCACAACTCCGTTCAACTAACCAGCAAGTGTACTGGGTCGTCCAAGTAATAACCTTACGTGAGTAAGGGTCGTATCCACAGAGATTGTTGGTATGAAGCAAGCTATGGTCACCTTGCAAATCTCAGTTAGGCGGATTAAACATTTGTAATAGTGATAATTGGATTATTCTAATAAAAAGGAATAATAAAAGGGATAGAGATACTTATGCAGATTCATTGGTAGGAATTTCAGATAAGCGGAATGGAGATGCTGTAGAGCTCTCGGACGCCTGCTATCCCATTGCTTCTACTCAATCCTTCTTATTCCTCTCCATGGCAAGCTTTGTATAGGGGTTCACTATCAGCTGTGGCTACTTTCATTCCTCTCGGGGAAATAACCTGTGCGGCTGTCACTCGCACAGCTAACCAGTCTGGAGGCATCACCCATGGTTGATAGCTACATCCCATCCTCGCAGTGAAAGCTAATGCACGCACTCTGTCACAGTACGGCCAATCACCGGTTGGTTCCCGCTCCTACTGGAATAGAATCCCTCTTTTGCGTTTGTCACTAACGCCCAGCAGGTTAAAGTTTGAAGCACGTCACAGTCATTCATGAACGGAATCCTACTCGGAATACCACAGACAAGGTGAGACTTTCCGGATTCCCAGGATCCTACTCGGAACACCACAGACAAGGTTGGACTTTCCGGATCCAGATGAATGCCGCCATCTATCTAGCTTATACCACGAAGATTCTGTTGGGGAATCTAAGAGATACACATTCAAGCTTGTGTTGCATGTAGAACGTAAGTGGTTGTCAGTCACGCGCGCTCATAAGTGAGAATGATGATGAGAGTTATTAGCTCATCACATTCATCATGTTCTTGGGTACGAATGAATATCTTGGAATAAGAATAAGATAGAGAATTGAATAAAAGAAAATAGAACTTCATTAATCTTTGAGGTACAGCAGAGCTCCACACCCTTAATCTATGGTGTGCAGAAACTCCACCGTTGAAAATACATAAGTAAAAGAAGGTTCAGGCATGGCCGAATGGCCAGCCCTCCTAAACGTGATCAATGATCTCCTAAGATGAAGAATAAAAAAAACTGAGATCAAAAGATGATTGATACATTAGTAAATCATCCTATTTATAATAAACTAGCTCCTAGGGTTTACATGAGTAAGTAATTGATGCATAAATCCACTTCCGGGGCCCACTTGGTGTGTGTTTGGGCTGAGCTTGATCAATCCACGTGTAGAGGCATTTCTTGGCGTCAAACTTCAGGTTATGACGTGTTTTGGGCGTTTGACTCCGGATCATGACGTTTTTCTGGCGTTTTACTCCAGACAGCAGCATGAACTTGGCGTTTAACGCCAAGTTACGTCATCAATCTTCGAATAAAGTATGGACTATTATATATTGCTGGAAAGCCCAGGATGTCTACTTTCCAACGCCGTTGAGAGCGTGCCAATTGGAGGTCTGTAGCTCCAGAAAATCCATTTCGAGTGCAGGGAGGTCAGAATCCAACAGCATCAGCAGTCCTTTTGTCAGCCTTCTTCAGAGTTTTGCTCAAATCCCTCAATTTCAGTCAGAATTTACCTGAAATCACAGAAAAACACACAAACTCATAGTAAAGTCCAGAAATGTGAATTTAACATAAAAACTAAGGAAAACATCCCTAAAAGTAGCTCAAACTTACTAAAAACTATATAAAAACAATGCCAAAAAGCGTATAAATTATCCGCTCATCACCTGCTCATCTAATTTGAAATTGAGCTTCATTAAAGACTCTGAGATTTTATTGTACCATAATCTTCTGTTCACCCTATTTTATTTGTCTAGTTACTTGGGGACAAGCAACAGTTTAAGTTTGGTGTTGTGATGAGCGGATATTTTATACGCTTTTTTGTGGTATTTTCATATAGTTTTTAGCATGTTTTATTCACTTTTTATTATGTTTTTATTAGTTTTTATATTTGGACTCTACTATGAGTTTGTGTGTTTTTCTATGATTTCAGGTATTTTCTTGCTGAAATTGAGGGACCTGAGCAAAAATCTGATTCAGAGGCTGAAAAAGGACTGCAGATGCTGTTGCATTCTGACCTCCCTACACTCAAAATGGATTTTCTGGAGCTACAAAAGTCCAATCGGCGCGCGCTCAATTGAGTTGAAAAGTAGACATCCAGGGCTTTCCAGCAATATATAATAGTTTATACATTGCCCGAGTTTTGATGATGCAAACTGGCATTTAAACGCCAACTTCCTGCCCTATTCTGGCGTTAAACGCCAAAACTGAGTTACAAGCTGGAGTCAAACGCCCAAACTGGCACTAAAGCTGGCGTTTAACTCCAAGAAAAGTTTCTACACGTGAAAGCTTCAATGCTCAGTCCAAACACACATGAAGTGGACCCCGTAAGGGGATTTCTGCACTATCTATCTTAGCTTACTCATTTTTTGTAAACCTAGGTTACTAATTTAGTATAAAAATTACTTTTAGAGATTCATTTTGTACCTCATGAAATTTTACATCTAAATTTGTATCTTCTATGGCATGAGTCTCTAAACTCCATGGTTGGGGGTGAGGAGCTCTGCTGTGTCTCGATGGATTAATGCAATTATTTCTGTTTTCTATTCAATCACGCTTGTTTCTGTTCTAAAATATTCATTCGCACTTCAACATGACGAATGTGATGATCCATGACACTCATCACCATTCTCAACTTATGAACACGTGCCTGACAACCACTTCCGTTCTATCTTATATTGAATGTGTATCTCTTGGATTCCTAGTTCACGAGTTTGATTCCCTCTCCTAACAACAGAGTGTTCAATTCTGTGAAACTAGAGTCTTCGTGGTATAAGCTAGAATCAGTTGGCAGCACTCTTGAGATCCAGAAAGTCTAAACCTTGTCTGTGGTATTCTGAGTAGGATCTGGGAAGGGGTTACTGTGACGAGCTTCAAACTCACAAATGTTGGGCGCAGTGACAGTGTGCAAAAGGATCAATGGATCCTATTCCGTCACGAGTGAAGAACCGACAAATGATTAGCCATGCGGGAAACCGTAGAGGACCATTTTTACTGAGAGGATGGATGGTAGCCATTGACAACGATGATCCACCAACATACAGCTTGCCATGGAAGGAGCCTTGTGTGCGTGAAGAAGACAACAGTAGGAAAGCAGAGATTCAGAAGATTGAGCATCTCCAAAACCTCAACCTGTTCTCCATTACTGCATAGCAAGTATTATTTAGTTCATGTTCTTTTACTTTTTTTATAAACAAAACTCTTCTCATCATTAATCTCCTGACTAAGGTTTACAAGATAACCATTGATTGCTTCAAGCCGACAATCTTCGTGGGATCGACCTTTATTCACGTAAGGTATTACTTGGACGACCCAGTGCACCTGCTGGTTAGTGGCACCGAAGTTATGAAAAGTGTGAATCACAATTTCGTACACCAATGCCTTTGACACTTTAAAAACCAAACTCACCATTGCACCAATCATCACACTCCCAGATTGGGGATTACCCTTTGAACTCATGTGTGATACAAGTGACATTGCAATTGGTGCTGTGTTGGGACAAAGGAAAGGGAACTTGTATCATGTCATCTATTATGCAAGCAAAGTATTGAATGAAGCTCAAAAAAATTACACCACAACAGAGAAGGAATTATTGGCTGTGGTTTATGCATTTGATAAGTTTAGATCATACTTGATTGGATCCAAAATTGTAGTTTATACTTACCATGCTGCCCTTAAGTATTTGATGTCAAAACAGGATGCTAAACCAAGACTTATCATATGGATATTGCTTCTACAAGAGTTTGACATTGAAATAAAGGACAGGAAGGGTAGTGAGAACCAAGTTGTTGATCATCTATCGAGATTGCCACAAGAAACAATTCAAGAAGCCTCACATCCAGTGAATGAAAGCTTTCCAGATGAACACCTTTTACAGATTCAACAAACCTCTTAGTTTGCAGACATTGCAAACTATAAGGTTGGAAGAAAGATTCCCAAGGAATTCACCAAGCAACAAGTGAAAAAGCTACTTAATGAAGCAAAGAAATTCCTATAGGATGAGCCATTCTTATTCAGAAGATGTTCAGATGGAATGATAAGGAAATGTGTTCCTAAAGGTGAGATGAGAAGCATATTATGGCACTGTCATGGTTCAGCTTATGGTGGACATTTTGGGCCAGAAAGAACAGCAGCCAAGATACTTCAAAGCGGATTTTATTGGCCTACCATATTTAAGGATGCTAGAGAGTTTGTTCATCAGTGCAATGAGTGCCAAAGGGGTAGGGGATTAACAAAAAGAAGTGAGATGCCTCAAAACTACATCCTGGAGGTAGAACTCTTTGATTTATGGGGCATTGATTTCATGGGTCCTTTTTCTCCTTCATATTCTTTCAAATACATACTTGTAGCAGTAGAATATGTCTCAAAGTGGGTGGAAGATATAACCACAACCACGTGTGATGCACAAGTTGTCCTTCAATTCCTAAAGAAGCACATATTCACTAGGTATGGAGTACCTAAGGGTCTGGTTAGTGACGGTGGCAGCCATTTCTGCAACAAATAGATGGAGAAACTACTCCACAAATATGGGGTGATGCATAAAGTAGCCACACCATATCACCCACAGACCAATGGCCAAGCAGAGCTTGCAAATAGGGAGTTGAAGAGGATTTTTGAAAAGACTGTGGGAGTAACCAGGAAAGATTGGGCCAGAAAACTAGAAGATGCAACTTGGGCATACATGACAGCATTCAAAACTCCTATTGGGAAGTCCCCTTTTCAGTCGTTATATGGCAAATCTTGTCACCTCCCTGTAGAGCTTGAACATAAATCTTTTTGGGCCACTAAACTCCTTGATGCACGAAAACTTGTCTCGCAACAAATTTCCCTTCGGCAAGTATACCGAATTATCGTCAAGTAAAAACTCACAATAGAGTGAAGTCGAATCCCACAGGGATTGATTGGTCAACCAAATTTAGTTGGAATAGTATGCTAGTTGAGCTAAACAGAATGTAGTATGAGAATTGCAGAAAATTAAATGGCGGGAAAGTAAATAGCAGAAAATAAAGTGCAGAATCTTATATGGGAATTTGGGGGAATAAGCATGGAAATAAATAACAGAAAGTAAAAAGAATGGGTAAGATCAGAAATGGGGAATTCATTGGGCTCAGGAGATGTTGTATTCTCCAGATCAAATTCATTTTCATTTCTTCCTCAATCAAAGCATCTATTGATCTCCTTGGCAATCTTAGGTGATTGGATTCCAATTCCTTGGCAACCCAATCTCTCTAAGCTTGAACAATTGCCCAATTCCTTTATTTAATTGCTCATGGGAAGAGATGAAGTTTGGTCACTGATTATACCACATGTATTTCCAAATCAAAGTGTTGGGAGGATTACATGTCACTATATCCGCCCATACCCCAATTTGGTCCAACATGAGAAAGCATTTCTAGCATGATCTCCTCATCCCTTTTCCAAGGCTCAGAGGAGATCCAATTATGGAGAGTTTCTTTTCCAAGACAACTAACCAATTGAATTAAGATTGAAAGCTTTCTAGTAAATCAAAAGAGAAGAAAGAAGAAGACGAATGAAAACTATAATTGATCCATCAAATTACAACAGAGCTCCCTAACCCAATGAAAAGGGTTTAGTTGTTCATGGCTCTGGAAATGGAAAATGGCAGAAAAGAATACATGCTAAAAGTGCAGAAAAGTAAATATACAGATGGTAGTTCTCCAAAGTGCCAAGCTTCTCTATAGTTTAAAGCTACTCCTATATATACTACTCTTCTTGATCTTCTAGTGAGTTCTCCAAATCCTGGATGTGGGCCTTATATCTTGAGTTGAAGCAGTTACAATCTTTAGTGGGCTTAGCTTGCAGAAAAGTGTGAGTTAGGCATGGGCGTTAGTGATGTTAACGTTAAGTAAGATTATGGGTTTGAGAACGTTAGTGGCAATGACCTTTTTCACTTCACTAACATTCCAACCCCATATAGCCCACGTTAACTCTAATGTTAGTGGCACTAACGTGACCACTAATGTTGCCTTATGAACCTTCACAAGCACTATTGGGACTCACCTTTCCCAATAAAGTTGCCTTGTTCATTCCCATTCCACGTTAGTGGTCGCGTTAACTAGGTTAACATGACTACTAACGTGGTTCTTCCTTGCTTTCTTTGTCCTGAAATCAAGCAAATAAAGTGCATCAAAGCTCTAGCCAAAGTCATGAGATTATGCATCATCAATTTGTCATGCAATCCTTGCAAGATCCTCATGAAATCATGTAATATTCATAATAGTTACTTGAATCAAGGTGTAAGTGCATTTTTATCCAAAACTTGCCTTATTCACTAAGAAAATGCATGAAACTACCCTAAACCAGTAAAGAAAAGGTCAGTGAAACTGGTCTAGATACCCTGGCATCACAACACCAAACTTAAAGCTTGCTTGTTCTTAAGCAAGTACTGAAACATAGGAATAATGAATGAAATAACAAGATGAACAATATAAAAGTAAAATTCCTAGTTTATGGGGTTTCATGCATAGCAACTTAGGTTCATTCCTTTACTAGGTTTTAGGCCTTTATCATGCCCTTGAACACTTGCTTGCTTGCATCCCTTGAGACTTCCTAGTTGTTGATCTTTCCTTCTTTTCCAAGGTTTATTGCATTCCTTTTTAGGCTAAGTGCTCTGTAAGAGGGCAACTGTTTATGATAAGCTTTCAGCCAACACTCTTGAACCAGTTGGTTCAAGGTGCTAGGTGTTAAGACACCCCTAAGGACTTACTCCCTCAAGTCTCTTTCCTTCATACATACACACCACAGGCACATGGTTTGTTATTTTTCTTTCTTGAGACCTTGGTGTCCAACACCTCTTTGGGTTGCTAAGTGCTTTGTAGCAAAGATTGCTCTTGATAGTGGATTTTCAGCTGATAATCCCGGATTAGTTAATCCAAGTTGCTAGGTGATAAGGCACCCCTAAGAGCTTATTCATCCAAGCATATCCCTTGCACATGAACACCACAGACACATGCCTCAATATTCAAACCCTTGGTGCCTAGCATTATTTTCTTATTGTTTTTCCTTTTCACTTTTATTGCTCTTTCTCTTTTCTTATTGGGATCTTATTATTTAGTTAGTCTCATAGGATGTGTTTCAAGCATAGGATTCAGGATAGATAGTTGCTTTCTTTCCTTGTTTGGTGAACCAACTTAGCTAACTAATCACCCTACCACAAACATTCAGAACTTACTTCACAAAATAACTCCACTCTTGCTCTTATCATAACATTTTCTTTCTGATTAACTTAAAGGACAGGCATACAAGTAAGAAAGATGAAGATGAAAACTAAGGACCTAGACTAGTGAGCATGGACCTAAGCAACACATTTTAAAGCATAATTGAAAATTCCTAAACTACTATGGAAGCATGTTCTGTTTCATACATGATTTTCCTTATTTAAAGCTTTGAAAAAGATCAAACTAAGAAGGAACTCCACCACCTTTTATTCATGGGGATGCCTATGTTCCTTTGTCTTGGGATCCTCCTTGATTGCTTGAGTCTCCATTCCCCTTGCGCTTTTCGATCAGCTTTTTCCAGAAACCAGCATCCTCCATCTTCTTCTTTAATGCCTTCTTTTGTTGTTTCACCTTTCCCTCTTTTTGTTCTGTCAAGTCCTTGCGGAATGCTTCATAACTTGGAATGGCAGGGTGCAGGTTATGCATATGCCCAGTCATATAGGTTAACTTAGCCTGAGTGTTTATGCTAAATTCTTCTCGATGCAATTGCCTTCCTTCGTTGAGCACACTGAATTCATTGAATGCTTTCATCTGGTTTATCTGGCGTTGGTTGAGTTCTTGAAGACATTTTTCCTGGCTCTCTTGTCTTTCGGACACTTGACTGATGGCTTGGGTGAGTTGGGAGTAATGCTCCTGTTGTAATTCTATTTGCTGTTTCTGCCATTCTCTTTGTTGATCCATCCAACTAGAGAGTAGTTTTTCTTGATGATCCATCCTTTGAGCTTGGACATGTAGTTACTGTTCTTGTCCCTCCATATAGCTACTTGCCATATACTCAATGGCTTCCTTGCTGTGAAACAAATTTATATTGGTTGGATCATATTGTCCTTTTTGCTGGTGCCCTGTTTGTTGGGGTTCTTCTTGGTGAGGTTCTTCTTGGTGGGACTCTTCTTGTGCAGTTCTTTTCTTTATCTGAGGCCTCCTTTGCTGTTGGGTGGGTGTCACATAATTTATGTGTCGAAGCGTGACTAACCTCCTAGGATTTACCCATTGTGGATTGTTGTCTTCGAATACCACTTTGGCTTTCATGCATAGCCTCAGCATGGTGCTGGGGTACCAAAGTCTAGCACCAAGATCATTCTTCTCGGCTAAATCCTAAATCCCTTCAGCTATAATTTCATGCACATTGATGCTTCCACCCTTTACTAAGCAATGTACCATGGTAGCTTAAGCAATATTGACCTCAGAATTGTTTGCGGCTGGAAGGATAGACCTCTTTACTAGCTCAAACTATCCCTTGGTTTCTGGGATGAGGTCTCCTCTCCTAATGAACCTCGGCCTCTTGTCTGAGTATCTTTCCCAATCAGACCCAATAACACACATATCATTCACAATTTCTTTAAGTTTATCTTCCTCGGTAGCATTACTTATTCTTACTTGATAGCTAAGCTCATCAAAATGTGGTGATTTCAGCTGAAGAGTCCTTGTTATAGCGTTGGGGTTGAAGTCCACCTCAATTCCTCTTACATAACTTTTGAAGGTGGGGGCCCTAGTACTGTCTTCTCTGACCGCATTTGCATAGAACTCTTTGATGAGATTTGCATTTATCTTTGTCTCTGGGTTGGTGAGCTTTTGCCAACCCCTCTGCACAATCTTTTCCCTGATCTTAGGACACTTATCCTCATTGAATTGGAATGTCAACCCTGGCAATATTTTCTTGTTCTTGATCCGTTCATATTGAAGCTCATGGAAGGCGGTCTTGAATCTCCCGGCGTCGAAAGGAAGCTGCTCCATGGGCTCCTTTCCTTTTTGCCTCTTGGAGCTTGAGGATGCCATGTAGGATGATTGATATGTTTTTTTCTCACAAGACGTGGCTATGAGGATGTGTATGGAACTTTTGGAGGAGGATGAAGTGTGTGTGTCCAAGAGAAGGAAGGGAGAGGAATGAGAGTAAGAAGTGTGTACGGAGAGATTGTAGAGTGGGGATCATTTATATAGAAGAGTGATGGGTGTTTGAAAGGTGTGGATTGATGGTGTTGTTTTGTGATGGACGATTGGGGCTTGACCTTGGATGAGCACAAGGATCACCTCTTTTATGAGATTCTTAGTTCAGTCTCCAAGGCTATCCACTTTCCAATGTTGCATGGCTACGCTTTCCAAGATACTCCCCTTGGAGACAAGTGTATAAGTTCCTTGGCATAGTGGCCGAATCTCCCTTCCTTGATTGTCCTATCAAGCACCATCAATACCCTTTTTTTATTTTCTATACAAGATAAAAGGAATGCAAACGATTAATTGAAATTATTGGTGGGAAAGATTAAGGTGTGAACTAACTGCTAAAACTTGTTTGTGATCATATGGTGCAACAAGATTCAGAAATAATCTCACATCATGAAGTGTGTTCAAGCCCTCTTGGTGTGCCTTGAACACCAAACTTATCATGTACTATATACTGCATGTAGAGGGTTTTATATTGTTTGTTGAAGTTGATTTAGAATCCATGAAATTTGCTTTATTACTACTATTAGAGATTAAAGAGATAGGGTATAGAACATGGGTTGCCTCCCTGAAGTTCTTCTTTAGCGTCATTAGCTTGACGTTTGATCCTTGTCAAGGTGGTTGGTAGTGCTTAAAATCTTCCCCCCTTGCAGTGAACATTGACATGCGAAATTGTGATCACTACTTTTCACAACTCAAATAATCCCTAGTAATGTCCCCAAAGACTTGGCGCTCAATACCATGGCATAAACACAACTTCGCACAACTAACCAGCAAGTGCACTGGGTCGTCCAAGTAATAAACCTTACGCGAGTAAGGGTCGATCCCACGGAGATTGTTGGTATGAAGCAAGCTATGGTCACCTTGTAAATCTCAGTCAGGCAGACTCAAATGGTTATGGATGATATATGAATAAAAGATAAAGATAGAGATACTTATGCAATTCATTGGTAAGAACTTCAGATAAGCGAATGGAGATGCTTTGTCCCTTCCGTCTCTCTGCTTTCCTACTGTCTTCGTCCAATCCTTCTTACTCCTTTCCATGGCAAGCTGTATGCAAGGGTTTCACCGTTGTCAGTGGCTACCTCCCATCCTCTCAGTGGAAATGTTCAACGCACCCTGTCACGGCACGGCTATCCAGCTGTCGGTTCTCGATCATGTCGGAATAGAATCCAGTAATTCTTTTGCGTCTGTCACTAACGCCCCACAATCGCGAGTTTGAAGCTCGTCACAGTCATTCAATCATTGAATCCTACTCAGAATACCACAGACAAGGTTTAGACCTTCCGGATTCTCTTGAATGCCGCCATCAATTCTAGCTTATACCACGAAGATTCCGGTTAAAGAACCCAAGAGATAAACATTAGAGCCTTGTTTGCTTGTAGAACAGAAGTGGTTGTCAGTCACTCGTTCATAGGTGAGAATGATGATGAGCGTCACATAATCATCACATTCATCAAGTTCTTGAGTGCGAATGAATATCTTGGAATAAGAACAAGCTGAATTGAATAGAAGAACAATAGTAATTGCATTAATACTCGAGGTACAGCAGAGCTCCACACCTTAATCTATGGTGTGTAGAAACTCCACCGTTGAAAATACATAAGAACAAAAGTGATCATTGGCTTCGGCCCCAGAGAGGGAACCAGAAAAACCCAGATGAAAATACAATAGTAAAAGGTCCTATTTATAGAGAACTAGTAGCTTAAGAATTACAAAGATGAGTAAATGACATAAAAATCCAATTCCGGGCCCACTTGGTGTGTGTTTGGGCTGAGCATTGAAGTATTTTCGTGTAGAGACTCTTCTTGGAGTTAAACGCCAGCTTTTGTGCCAGTTTGGGCATTTAACTCCCACTTTGGTGCCAGTTCCGGCGTTTAACGCTGGAAATCCTGAAGGTGACTTTGAACGCCGGTTTGGGCCATCAAATCTTGGGCAAATATAGACTATCATATATTTCTGGAAAGCCCAGGATGTCTACTTTCCAATGCCGTTGAGAGCGCGCCAATTGGGCTTCTGTAGCTTCAGAAAATCTACTTCGAGTGCAGGGAGGTCAGAATCCAACAGCATCTGCAGTCCTTTTTAGTCTCTGAATCAGATTTTTGCTCAGGTCCCTCAATTTCAGCCAAAAAATACCTGAAATCACAGAAAAACACACAAACTCATAGTAAAGTCCAGAAAAGTGAATTTTAATTAAAAACTAATAAAAATATACTAAAAACTAACTAAATCATACTAAAAACATACTAAAAACAATGCCAAAAAGCGTACAAATTATCCGCTCATCAAACATGTTTCCATTGGCTTTGTTGAGAAGTTCCACATGTTCCAGAGATAAGATTTTGTTGATGGTGTATACTGGAGGCAGCTGAGATGGAATGGTAGGGAGATGAGGTGGTATAGATGGAAAGTATGTAGAGACCACTTCATCTCCTGGAGAGAAATCTTCTGTAGGGATTTTCTTATTTTTCGATCCCCTTGGGACCTTTTTTCTTTTGTCCCTTGATGTCAATTTGTTCCTTGTGATTTCCTTTTTAAGAATAGTTTTGTTGCCTATCTCATATGACTCTGGTGGGTCTGGTTCCTTTTGGATTGCACTTGGTTGATGTTCTTTTTTATCACATTGGTTGTTAGCCACAGGAGTTCTTAGTGGTAGTGCTTGAGCTCCCTTGTTTGACTCTTCCTTCAGCTCTTTGTTATCATGATCTGCTTCTTGTGAGAGTTTGAAAACATTGAAGGTGAGCTGCTCATCATGTATTCTCAATACTAGCTATCCTCGCTCCACATCTATAAGTGCTCTGGCTGCGGCTAAGAATGGCCTTCCCATAATGATGGGGTGAATAGGATTCTCATCCATTTCCAGGATAATAAAGTCTGTGGGGAGAAAGTAGTTTCCAACCTTCACTTACACATTCTCAACCACTCCTATTACCTGTTTTTAAGTTTTGTCAGCTAATTTGATGATTACATCTGTGGGTGTTAGCTCATTGATTTGAAGCTTTTTCATGAGAGATAGAGGCATTAGGTTGATACTTGCTCCCAGGTCACAGAGTCCCTTATCAATCATTGTTTCTCCTATAGCACAGGGAATGTGAAAACTCCCTGGATCCTTCTTCTTTGTGGGTGGCTCTATTTGAATGAGAGCACTGCAATCCCTGTTCATCTTTATTGTTTGTCCACCCTTCAATGAAGTCTTTCTGGCTAGTAGCTCCTTTATATACTTGATGTAGGAGGGCATTTGCTGGAGGGCCTTAATGAATGGTATATTTACATTAAGAGATGCAAACATGTCAAGGAACCTTGAATACATTCTCCTTGCTACACCACCCTTAAGCCTTTGGGGAAAGGGTGCATATGGGTTCAGTATCTCCCTTTTCTTCAGCTCTTCCTTGAGTGTGAGTTGGGGTGCATGGTTTCTCTCTTCATGGTTTCCCTTTGGACTATCTTGGAGGTGTTCTACTTCCTCCATACACATCTCATCACTTGTGGTGATCATCTTACATTCTTCCCACCTTACTTTCTTTCTTTCTCCTCTTGGGTTCTTCTCTGTGTCACTTGGAAAACCATCAGTTGGTTTGGGAATTTGTTGAGCTAGATACCCTACTTGAGACTCTAGTCTCTTGATGTTTTCCCCTTGGTTTTTGATATTGGCTCGCACTTCCTCCTTAAACACCTTATTGTCTTGGACTTCTCTACATATGTCTTCAAGTAGAGTCTCAATCTTGGAAAGTCTATCCTCGGTTAGTGATGGTGGGTTGGGATTAGGTGGTTGAGAAGGGTGGTTAGATGGATGTTGATAAGATCTCTGTGAGGTATATTGGTGAGTTGCATTATTGTTGGGGTTGTGGTTGTGGCGTCTCTGGTCTTGGCCTTGATCTTGTTGATTTCCCCACCCAAAGTTGGGGTGATTTCTTCATCCAGAGTTGTAAGTTTTGGAGTATGGATCATGGATTTGTCTAGGTGAGTTTCCAACATAGTTGGCTTGTTCCCAGTCACCTTCTTCTCCTATATCCACTCCTTCTTGAGCTGGTGATGAAGCGATGACTGCTACAACTTGGTTTTCCTCCATCTTCTTGGTAAGATCTACTAGCTGCTTGGTGATCATCTTATTTTGAGCTAACAATGCATCCATGTGGTTCAGCTCCATTACTCCTCGAGTGTTGCTTCTTTCAGAGGCATAGAAGTAGTCATTCTCAGCTACTATTTTAATGACATCTATGGCTTCTTCAATGGTTTTATTCTTGTTTAGAAAGCCCCCTGATGAATGGTCTACAGCCTTCTTTGACTCATAAGAGAGACCTTCATAGAAAATGTGAAGTTGAACCCATTCATTGAACATGTCCGGTGGGCATCTTCTTGTTAAGTCCTTGAACCTCTCCCATGCCTCATAGAGAGTTTCACCATCTTGTTGCCTGAAAGTTTGCACCTCAGCTCTCAGCCTGTTAATTCTTTGAGGAGGGTAGAACCTTGCCCAAAATTTGTTCACCACATCTTCCCAATTTGTTAAGCTCTCCTTTGGGATGGATTCAAGCCACTTGGATGCTTTGTCCCTGAGTGAAAAAGGGAAGAAAAGCAGCCTATAGACATCTGGGTGGACTCCATTAGACTTCACAGTGTCACAAATTCTCAGAAAAGTGGTTAGATGTTGATTGGGGTCTTCTTGAGCACTTTCTCCAAATGAGCAGTTGTTTTGAACAAGGGTGATGAGTTGGGGTTTTAGTTCAAAGTTGTTGGCATGTATGGTGGGCTTTTGGATGCTACTTCCATAGTTTCCTGGGTTTGGATTGATGTAAGAGCCGAGAACTCTCCTCTCTTGCCGAACATAATTTGCAGGGCCTTCTCTGGCATGATTGTGAGCCTCTTCTTCATGGTTGTTTTCCAAGTTCTCCTCCATGTTCGTTTCAAAATACTCTTCCTCTTCCTCAGCACCAACAAATCATTTCCCCCTTGCTTCCCTCCTTAGTCTCCGGAGGGTCCTTTCAGGTTCTGAATCGAAGAAAGTTGAAGCTCTCCCTCTTCTCCCTGTCATACAACTAACAAAGCACACAACAAGAAATAAAATGAAGTGATTATTCTTGTTAGAGTGATTGTTAGTGTGAGTGGTGCAAATTATCAAACAGTTAGTGGGTTAGTGAGCATAATTGTAAATAATAACAAAGAAAGAAAGAAAACAGAGAGAGTATAGGGGATGCGGAAGAAACAAAACAAACTGAAGGTAAACGACTGAATAAAGTAAACAAACAAAAGAAAAATGCTCAATCTAGTGAACTTCCAACTTAATCGTTGTTGATACAAAATCAATCCCCGGCAGCGGCGCCATAAACTTGATGCACAAAAACTTGTCTCGCAACAAATTTCCCTACGGCAAGTATACCGAATTATCGTCAAGTAAAAACTCACAATAGAGTGAGGTCGAATCCCACAGGGATTGATTGGTCAAGCAACTTTATTTGGAATAATATGCTAGTTGAGCTAAACAGAATGTAGTATGAGAATTGCAGAAAATTCAATGGCGGAAAAGTAAATAGCAGAAAATAAAGTAAAGAATCTTAGATGGGAATTTGGGGGAATGAGCATGGAAATAAATGACAGAAAGTAAAAAGAATGGGTAAGATCAGAAATGGGGAATTCATTAGGCTCAGCAGATGTTGTATTCTCCAGATCAAATTATTTTTCATCTCTTCCTCAATCAAAGCATCTATTGATCTCCTTGGCAATCTTAGGTGATTGGATTCCAATTCCTTAGCAACCCAATCTCTCTAAGCTTGAACAATTGCCCGATTCCTTGATTTAATTGCTCATGGGAAGAGATGAAGTTTGGTCACTGATTATACCACATGTATTTCCAAATCAAAGTGTTGGGAGGATTACATGTCACTATATCCACCCAGACCCCAGTTTGGTCCAACATGAGAAAGCATTTCTAGCATGATCTCCTCATCCCTTTTCCAAGGCTCAGAGGAGATCCAATTATGGAGAGTTTCTTTTCCAAGACAACTAACCAATTGAATTAAGATTGAAAGCTTTCTAGTAAATCAAAAGAGAAGAAAGAAGAAGAAGAATGAAAACTATAATTGATCCATCAAATTACAACAGAGCTCCATAGCCCAATGAAAGGGGTTTAGTTGTTCATGGCTCTGGAAATGGAAAATGGCAGAAAAGAATACATGTTAAAAGTGCAGAAAAGTAAATATACAAAGGGTAGTTCTCCAAAGTGCCAAGCTTCTCTATAGTTTAAAACTACTCCTATATATGCTACTCTTCTTGATCTTCTAGTGAGTTCTCCAAGTCCTGGATGTGGGCCTTAGATCTTGAGTTGAAGCAGTTACAATCTTTAGTGGGCTCAGCTTGCAGAAAAGTGTGAGTTAGGCATGGGCGTTAGTGATGTTAACGTTAAGTGAAATTGTGGGTTCGAGAACGTTAGTGGCAATCACCTTTTTCCCTAACGTTCCAACCCCATATAGCCCACGTTAACTCCAACGTTAGTGGTACTAACGTGACCACTACCGTTGCCTTATGAACCTTCGCAAGCGTTATTGGGACTCACCTTTCCCAATAATGTTGCCTTGTTCATTCCCATTCCACGTTAGTGGTCGCGTTAACTAGGTTAACGTGACTACTAACGTGGTTCTTCCTTGCTTCCTTTGTCCTAAAATCAAGCAAATAAAGTGCATCAAAGCTCTTGCCAAAGTCATGAGATTATACATCATCAATTTGTCAAGCAATCCTTGCAAGATCCTCATGAAATCATGTAAAATTCACAATAGTTGCTTGAATCAAGGTGTAAGTGCATTTTTATCCAAAACTTGCCTTATTCACTAAGAAAATGCATGAAACTACACTAAAACAGTAAAGAAAAGGTTAGTGAAATTGGCCTAGATGCCCTGACATCACTCCTCAACCTTGATTCTCAAGCAGCAGGGGAGAAGAGGCTGCTACAACTAAATGAGTTAGATGAGTTTAGGCTAGAAGCTTATGAAAGTGCTAAGATATATAAGGAAAAAGCTAAGAGGTGGCATGACAAAAAGATCTCAAAGAAGGAGTTCAAACCAGGACAGCAAGTACTCTTATATAACTCCAGGCTTAAGGTTTTCCCTGGCAAGCTCAAATCCAAATAGACTGGTCCATACTTGCTGACAAATGTTTTTCCCTATGGAAGCCTTGAATTGCTAGATGAAGTAACAAAGAGTTATTTCACAGCAAATGGTCATAGGGCAAATAATAACTTAGGAGGCCAATGGGACAAAGAAAAGGAGGTTCAGAATATGAATTAAGCAAGAATGAAAAATGTCAAGCTAGTGACAATAAAAAAAGCGCTTGTTGGGAAGTAACCCAACCTGAGGTAGTTTTCTTTTTCAACTATTTCAATAAAAAGGTTAATTAGTTTTATCTGTATTGCAAGAAGCTAATTTTGGTGTTGCACACCAAAACAATTTAAGGGAGAATAAAGGATGCTAAGTTTGGTGTTCCACCAAAAAAAATCTCAATTAAAAAATGCATTCTCACCTTCTGTATAAATGGTTACTAGCTCCAAGCAATCAGATAAACTATTTAACCACTGTTTTCTAGCTTTTGCTTTATAACCTTTAGCAAAGGCAAAAGGATTCACAAATGGTTAACTTGTTGCATCAAAAACATTGGCAAGGGATTAAGTTTGGTGTTTACACACCAAAGTAAACTCAAAAGCCACACTCAATTCATGCATACTAACCAATTGCTTAAGGGCTTGAGAGGCAAGCAACTTCTAAGGATTATGCAGGAAAACACTTAAAAAGAGAGCTGCATCATCATCCAAGGAATACAACAGAAGGAAAGATGAGAGAGACTCTCAACAGGTTGTATTGAATACTTAATCCTTGTTGCTGTAAAGTGTTTTAATTTAGAGATTCCCATATGTCTTACTAAAGTGTTCAATTAGGTGAAAATGTTTGCTAAGAAATGCTTGGATCTGCATAATTTTTGTCATTCATCATTAGCTTGAATTATGTTTTGTTTCCTTTCTGCATAAATAAAAGAAAAATGTTTGAAATAGAAAGTGAATGTCCAATGTTGTAGAAGTTGGAATGAAAGTCAGTGGTGGTACTTGTTTGATTTAATTGTTAGCTCATAAAACAAAAAGCTGCATAATAACATGATTCTTTGAAGCGTGAGTTAGTTTGCTACTATAAAATCTGTCAATTAATGAAATTCCCTTGAGAATGAAGCAAAACAAGAAGAAAAAAAAAGAAAGAGAAAAGCCAAAAATTGGCAAAGAAACAAACAATAAGGATAGACACCAATAGCTTAGACCCTAGGACATATGCCTGTGGTGTTTTTGTACTAGGATATGCTTGGACAAGTAGGTTCTGAGGAGTATTTCAAAACTTGGCCACTTGGATCAACTGATCTGGGATTGCCAACTGAAAGTCCACTATCAAGAGTAACCTAGCTACAAAACACTTAGTGATCCAAAGAGATGCTGCGCATCAATGCTCCTAGGAAAACAATGTGAGCCATGTATCTATGGTGAAGAAATGTTGAGCAAAACTAAGCCAAAGGTTGCTGCAACATTTGCCACAAATCCTTCATTAATAAATAAGCTTCCTAAGAAAAATAAAGAAGGAAAAGCTAGCAAGGGATCAAGCAAAAGTAAGACACTATAGCAGCAACTCTAGTGAACCTTTGAAAAATCATTTCTTATTTGTCAGCAAGTAATAAATGAGTTACCATTGTCTGCATAAAACCCCATGAACCAAGTTCACTTATCTGTTAAATAAGGATATACATACTTCTCTGTTTCATTTCATTTCTCTTATGTTTAGTGCTTGTTTGGGGACAAGCAAGGTTTAAGTTTGGTGTTGTGATGACAAGTCATCTTATGCTAGCTTTTCAAGCATTTTTCACTTGTTTCATTAGGTTTTATGCACTTTCTTGCATTGTAAGTAAGTAATTTGGAGTGGATTTACATGGTTTTGTTGAATCAATCAACCACCCTTTATTTGACACAAAATCATGAGGTTTAAGCTAGAATTAATTGATTTTTGAATGAATTTTAAACCGTGTGAATTTGGTGATACTTTGATTGGTTGTTTTGATTACTTGTAGGTGAAGAAAAAAAAGAAACAAGGAAAGCATGGCCTAAGGAAGGAAAAAGCGTGGCGCATCAAGAAAGCAAGGGAGCAGTGCTCTCTTATTGAGCACAGCGCTCTCTAATTGAGCGCTAGAGATGGGCAAAGAAAGCCAAGTAAAAAGAATGGGTAAGATCAGAAATGGGGAATTCATTGGGCTCAGCAGATGTTGTATTCTCCAGATCAAATTCGTTTTCATCTCTTCCTCAATCAAAGCATCTATTGATCTCCTTGGCAATCTTAGGTGATTGGATTATAATTCCTTAGCAACCCAATCTCTCTAAGCTTGGACAATTACCCAATTTCTTGATTTAATTGCTCATGGGAAGAGATGAAGTTTGGTCACTGATTATACCACATGTATTTCCAAATCAAAGTGTTGGGAGGATTACATGTCACTATATCCACCCAGTCTCCAATTTGGTCCAACATGAGAAAGCATTTCTAACAATCTCCTCATCCTTTTTCCACGGCTCAGAGAAGATCCAATTATGGAGAGTTTCTTTTCCAAGACAACTAACCAATTGAATTAAGATCGAAAGCTTTCTAGTAAATCAAAAGAGAAGAAAGAAGAAGAAGAATGAAAACTATAATTGATCCATCAAATTACAACAGAGCTCCATAACCCAATGAAAGGGGTTTAGTTGTTCATGGCTCTGAAAATGGAAAATGGCAGAAAAGAATACATGCTAAAAGTGCAGAAAAGTAAATATACAGAGGGTAGTTCTCCAAAGTGCCAAGCTTCTCTATAGTTCAAAACTACTCCTATATATACTACTCTTCTTGATCCTCTAGTGAGTTCTCCAAGTCCTGGATGTGGGCCTTAGATCTTGAGTTGAAGCAGTTACAATCTTTAGTGGGCTCAGCTTGCAGAAAAGTGTGAGTTAGGCATGGGCGTTAGTGATGTTAACGTTAAGTGAGCTTGTGGGTTCGAGAACGTTAGTGGTAATCACCTTTTTCACTAACGTTCCAATCCCATATAGCCCACTTTAACTCCAACATTAGTGGCACTAACGTGACCACTAACGTTGCCTTATGAACCTTCGCAAGCGTTATTGGGACTTACCTTTCCCAATAATGTTGCCTTGTTCATTCCCATTCCACGTTAGTGGTCACGTTAACTAGGTTAACATTAACTAGGTTAACGTGACTACTAACGTGGTTCTTCCTTGCTTCCTTTGTCCTGAAATCAAGCAAATAAAGTGCATCAAAGCTCTAGCCAAAGCCATGAGATTATACATCATCAATTTGTCATGCAATCCTTACAAGATCCTCATGAAATCATGTAAAATTCACAATAGTTGCTTGAATCAAGGTGTAAGTGCATTTTTATCCAAAACTTGCCTTATTCACTAAGAAAATGCATGAAACTACACTAAAACAGTAAAGAAAAGGTTAGTGAAACTGGCCTAGATGCCCTGGCATCACTCCTCAACCTTGATTCTCTAGTAGCAGGGTAGAAGAGGCTGCTACAACTAAATAAGTTGGATGAGTTTAGGCTAGAAGCTTATGAAAGTGCTAAGATATACAAGGAAAAAGCTAAGAGGTGGCATGACAAAAAGATCTCAAAGAAGGTGTTCAAACCAGGACAACAAGTACTCTTATATAACTCCAGGCTTAAGGTTTTCCCTGGCAAGCTCAAATCCAAATGGACTGGTCCATACTTGCTGACAAAGGTTTTTCCCTATGAAAGCCTTGAATTGCTAGATGAAGTAACAAAGAGTTATTTCACAGCAAATGGTCATAGGGCAAAGAATTACTTGGGAGGCCAATGGGACAAAGAAAAGGAGGTTCAGAATATGAATTAAGCAAGAATGAAAAATGTCAAGCTAGTGACAATAAAGAAGCGCTTGTTGGGAGGTAACCCAACCTGAGGTAGTTTTCTTTTTCAACTATTTCAATAAAAAGGTTAATTAATTTTATCTGTATTGCAAGAAGCTAATTTTGGTGTTGCACACCAAAACAATTTAAGGGAGAATGAAAGATGCTAAGTTTGGTGTTCCACTAAAAAAAATCTCAATTAAAAAACGCATTCTCACCTTCTGTATAAATGGTTACTAGCTCCAAGCAATCAGATAAACTATTTAACCATTGTTTTCTAGCTTTAGCTTTATAACCTTTAGCAAAGGCAAAAGGATTCACAAATGGTTAACTTGTTGCATCAAAAATATTGGCAAGGGATTAAGTTTGGTGTTTACACACCAAAGTAAACTCAAAAGCCACACTCAATTCATGCATACTAACCAATTGCTTAAGGGCTTGAGAGGCAAGCAACTTCTAAGGATTATGCACGGAAACACTTAAAAAGAGAGCTGCATCATCATCCAAGGAATGCAACAGAAGGAAAGATGAGAGACACTCCCAATAGGTTGTATTGAATACTTAATCCTTGTTGCTGTAAAGTGTTTTAATTTAGAGATTCCCATATGTCTTGCTAAAGTATTCAATTAGGTGAAAATGTTTGCTAAGAAATGCTTGGATCTGCATAATTTTTGTCATTCATCATTAGCTTGAATTATGTTTTGTTTCCTTTCTGCATAAATAAAAGAAAAATGTTTGAAATAGAAAGTGAATGTCCAATGTTGTAGAAGTTGGAATGAAAGTCAGTGGTGGTACTTGTTTGATTCAATTGTTAGCTCATAAAACAAAAAGCTGCATAATAACATGATTCTTTGAAGCGTGAGTTAGTTTGCTACTATAAAATATGTCAATTAATGAAATTCCCTTGAGAATGAAGCAAAACAAGAAGAAAAAAAAAGAAAGAGAAAAGCCAAAAATTGGTAAAGGAACAAACACTAAGGCTAGACACCAATATCTTAAACCCTAGGACATATGCCTGTGGTGTTTTTGTACTAGGATATGCTTGGACAAGTAGGTTCTGAGGAGTATTTCAAAACTTGGCCACTTGGATCAACTGATCTGGGATTGCCAACTGAAAGTCCACTATCAAGAGTATCCTAGCTACAAAACACTTAGTGATCCAAAGAGATGTTGCGCATCAATGCTCCTAGGAAAACAATGTGAGCCATGTATCTATGGTGAAGAAATGTTGAGCAAAACTAAGCCAAAGGCTGCTGCAACATTTGCCACCAAGCCTTCATTAATAAATAAGCTTCCTAAGCAAAATAAAGAAGGAAAAGATAGCAAGGGATCAAGCAAAAGTAAGACAGTATAGCAGCAACTCTAGTGAACCTTTGAAAAATCATTTCTTATCTGTCAGCAAGTAATAAATGAGTTACCATTGTCTGCATAAAACCCCATGAACCAAGTTCACTTATCTGTTAAATAAGGATATGCATACTTCTCTGTTTCATTTCATTTCTCTTATGTTTAGTGCTTGCTTGGGGACAAGCAAGGTTTAAGTTTGGTGTTGTGATGACAAGTCATCTTATGCTAGCTTTTCAAGCATTTTTCACTTGTTTCATTAGGTTTTATGCACTTTCTTGCGTTGTAAGTAAGTAATTTGGAGTGGATTTACATGGTTTTGTTGAATCAATCAACCACCCTTTATTTGACACAAAATCATGAGGTTTAAGCTAGAATTAATTGATTTTTGAATGAATTTTAAACCGTGTGAATTTGGTGAAACTTTGATTGGTTGTTTTGATTACTTGTAGGTGAAGAAAAAAAAGAAACAAGGAAAGCGTGGCCTAAGGAAGGAAAAAGCGTGGCGCATCAAGAAAGTAAGGGAGCAGCGCTCTCTTATTGAGCACAGCGCTCTCTAATTGAGCGCTAGAGATGGGCAAACAAAGCCAAGTACACAAAGGGCAAGGATGCTGCGTTGAAAGAGTTAATTGAGCGCTCAAAAGAACAAGGCAAAAAGCATAGCGCTCGGTTAACTTTGTTAACTTTATCGGGCTTCCACCAAAAGAAATGCAAGGTGCAATATTTGCTAATGAAACATCCAAGTCACAAACCAAGCACATGAGGAACCAAAGGAAGCGCTACTTTGCATTGCTTCATGAAAGAAATTGGCAAAAGGAGCTAGCCATGTTTCGAACCCATGATGGCTAGGAAGGAGCGCTACACTTAATTCACAAGGAAATTGGGCAAAATGCATTCACTGGGATTCGAACAAGGGAGCTCCACCAAAAACAAAGGGATGCTGCGCTCCCTTACTTAACTGAGCGCTACCTTTCATTATTTCAAAAAGAAATGGCTCCACAAATGCTTCCCTCAAGGCTCGAAGCTGGGGACCTTATTAGCAAGCAAAGGGCGCTGCGCTCTCTTTCTTAACGGGGCGCTATGGAGCTGTTCCAAGGAAGGCTTGGTGCACAACAAAATTGAAGGCCAAAGGCAATGGGTAGCGTTGCGCTCAATTAGTTAACTGAGCACTCTACTGGGAGCAGCACCCATGGTCCAAATTCAATTAAAATTTCATTTAAATTCAATTCTTCACCAAATTGAAAGGTCCACTCCAAATTCTGAAAATCCAAAAATAGGAAGTGTATAAATAGGAGTTAGTTTGATTTATAGAGAACTTTTTTACTTTTAATTTTGAATTTTCTTTCATTTTTAGTTTTATTTTGGGAATTGGGAATTGGGATTGAGAGCTGAGTTCTCTTCTTCCTTGTTCTTACTTCTGCATTTCTTGCTTTCTGTTTTTGAATTCTGGATTGAGATTGAAGGAATTCTGTTTCAATCTTTGATCTGCAATTCATCTTTGTTTTCTTCTACATAATTCTAAGGATTGGGAACTGGATTTAGTTTTCTGCCTTCATTTTCATTTCTTCTGCTACTTTTGCTATCTGTTCCTGGGATTCGAATTGAGATTGAAGAGCTTCATTGATTATAAGTTTGAGAATCATCTTTTACCTCTCTTCTCAATTGTTCCAAAAATTGAATCTGAGTTTTCATTTACTATTTTCATCTTTCTTTTTTCTGCAAATTGTTCTCTGTTGGATCAAGGAAGGAATTGAGATCTAGACTTGTTTTCTAGTCTCTTTGATCCCCTGAGATCTTCAACTTCATTTTGCAATTAAGTTGAGTTTCTTTTCTGTTTTGCTTCTTCAAGCAATTTTACTTTTCTGTTTGAGATCTGCTGCAACTTACTTCATTTGATTTTCTCTTATTGATTGCACTTTGAATTCTCTTGTTTAATTTTGCATCCCAGCTCCTGAAATTCCTTTTACTCTTCCTACAATTTTACATTTCTTGCACTTTAAGCTTCAGCCATTTACATTTCTTGCAATCTAAGTTTTAGTCAATTACATTACTTGCACTTTAAGCTTCAGCTCTTTAATTTTTCTGCACTTTAATTTATAGTCAATTTCTGCTCTCCTCATTACTTTCATGCAATTTAGCTTCTGTTTATCACAATTCACTCAAATCATCACTTCTTTGCTTAACTAAATCAACCACCTAACTAAAATTGCTCAATCCTTCAATCCCTGTGGGATCGACCTCACTCATGTGAGTAATTACTACTTGATGCGACCCGGCACACTTGTCGGTGAGTTTTGTGTTGGATCATTTTCCACACATCAAAGGATAAATAAAAAAAAGAAGGAGCACATGATGTGCAAGCGTCGCTGACGCGTATGCGTCATATGCATGTGCGTGAAAAATAAAAATTGACAGAGAGTTGAGCGGGAGTAGCACGGGAAGCATGCTGGAAGCACAAGCTGCATCACGCGTACGCGTAGCCCACGCGTATGCGTCGTTTGCACTTTTTGCCTCCCACGCATGCGCGTCAGTGACGCGTACGCGTGACTGATGAGCGGATAATTTATACGCTTTTTGGCATTGTTTTTAGTATGTTTTTAGTATGTTTTAGTTAGTTTTTATTATATTTTTATTAGTTTTTATTTAAAATTCACTTTTCTGGACTTTACTATGAGTTTGTGTATTTTTCTGTGATTTCAGGTATTTTCTGGCTGAAATTGAGGGACCTGAGCAAAAATCTGATTCAGAAGCTGAAAAGGACTGCAGATGCTGTTGGATTCTGACCTCCCTGCACTCGAAGTAGATTTTCTGAAGCTACAGAAGCCCAATTGGCGCGCTCTCAATTGCGTTGGAAAGTAGACATCCTGGGCTTTCCAGCAATGGATAATAGTTCATACTTTTTCCGAGATTTGATGGCCCAAACAGGCGTTCCAAGTCAGCTCAAGAATTCTGGGGTTTAACGCCGGAACTGGCACAAGAATGGGAGTTAAACGCCCAAACTGACACAAAAGCTGGTGTTTAACTCCAAGAAAAGTCTCTACACATGAAAGCTTTAATGCTCAGCCCAAGCACACACCAAGTGGGCCCGGAAGTGGATTTTTATGTCATTTACTCATCTTTGTAAATCCTAAGCTACTAGTTCTCTACAAATAGGACCTTTTGCTATTGTATTTTTATCTTTGATCAGTCCTATGCTATCTTAGATCACATTTTGGAGGCTGGCCTCTCGGCCATGCCTAGACCTTGTTCTTATGTATTTTCAACGGTGGAGTTTCTACACACCATAGATTAAGGTGTGGAGCTCTGCTGTACCTCGAGTATTAATGCAATTACTATTGTTCTTCTATTCAATTTACCTTATTCTTGTTCTAAGATATCACTTGTTCCTCAACTTGATGAATGTGATGATCCGTGACACTCATCATCATTCTCACCTATGAACGTGTGCCTGACAACCACCTCCGTTCTACCTTAGATTGTGTGGATATCTCTTGGATCCCTTAATCGGAATCTTCGTGGTATAAGCTAGAATTGATGGCGGCATTCAAGAGAATCCGGAAGGTCTAAACCTTGTCTGTGGTATTCTGAGTAGGATTCAAGGATTGAATGACTGTGATGAGCTTCAAACTCGCGATTGTGGGGCGTTAGTGACAGACGCAAAAGAATCACTGGATTCTATTTCGACATGATCGAGAACCGACAGCTGATTAGCCGTGCTGTGACAGAGCGCGTTGAACATTTTCACTGAGAGGACGGGACTGTAGCCATTGACAATGGTGATGCCCAACATACAGCTTGCCATGGAAAGGAGTAAGAAGGATTGGATGAAGACTGTAGGAAAGCAGAGAGACGGAAGGGACAAAGCATCTCCATACGCTTATCTGAAATTCTCACCAATGAAATACATAAGTATCTCTATCTTTATTGTATGTTTTATTTATCTTTTAATCATTAATCCTCCATAACCATTTGAATCCGCCTGACTGAGACTTACAAGATGACCATAGCTTGCTTCATACCAACAATCTCCGAGGGATCGACCCTTACTCGCGTAAGGTTTATTACTTGGACGACCCAGTGCACTTGCTGGTTAGTTGTGCGAAGTTGTGATAAAGAGTTGAGATTGCAATTGAGCGTACCATGTTGATGGCGCCATTGATGATCACAATTTCGTGCACCAGTGACCTTGAAATTCGACGTAAATATGTGTTTTGGGCAGAGAGTTGTGCTGGTTTGGGGCTGGAAGTGTGCTAGACGCACAAAACTGACCACGGTACGCGTCCCTAACGCGTGCGCATCATTTGCACAAATGTTCATTCACACGTGCGCGTGCAGGACGCGCACGCGTCGTATGAAAATATTGGTACCTAAGCCACACGTACAGAGAGTTGTGCGTGCGCGTGGCTGCCTTCGCGCGAATCATGTAAAACCCATGGCACGCGGACGCATGCTTGACCCTCACGTGTCATTAAGAAAAATCCGCAGCACGCGTACGCGTCGCCTGCGCTGCACAACTACACTAGTTTGCCGGCCAGTTTTAATTTTATTTCCCCCTCTCCCAATCCTAATTCTCTCTTGTTCTTTTATCCTTTTCTTTTTCTTTCATCATAATATTTGTCTCTTTCTATTTTCAATTTTTCTTTGCTTGAGGACAAGCAAACCTTTAAGTTTGGTGTTGACGCTTCACTTAAGGGTTTTCTGTTTATTCCTATGGCACCAAAAGGGAGGCGAATCATCTTCACTGAGGAGCACAACCTGAAGAATAAAGCAACTGCTAAGATAACTAAGGTGGTTGAGTTCCTTTCATTTTTTATTCCTCCCCTCTTTTTCTATGTTGTGTTCCAGTTTTCTGCTAATTTGCTTTGTTTGTTGCATGATCCTTTATTAGTTAGAATCCTAGGTCTAGTTTAGTTTTCTCTTAATTACTTTAATTCTGAAAAGATGTCTCATGTATTACTCATTGAGCTTGAATTCAAAAAAAAATACAGAAGTAATATATTGCACAAGAAAGTGAGTTTATATTGAAGAATAGTCTTATTTTTACTTAGATGTGGTGGTATTTTCCATAATTCTGAATGCATGACATGAACAGTGCATATTTAAATTTGTATCAAAGAATGTTAATGTACAAGGAACATGAATTTAGAGAATTATTATGATTTCTCTGAAATTAATGAAAGTTTAATCTTTGAAGCAAAAGAAACAGTAAAAGAAAAATAAAAGCAAGGTTCAAGGCTCTGAGCATCAATGACTATGGAGGTCAGACATGATTAAAAGCTCAAAGAGTTGTTTCCCTAGTCACATGCTTGTGGTGTTCTTGTGTCAAGTAATCCTTGAGACAAAACATTTAGAGTCGAGATCAATTGCAGAGTACGCTGAAGGCTTTGAGCACCACTGTCTGGGGATAATAATAAAAATAAAATAAAATAAAATAAAAATATTTAGAACTTAAAAGAGAGTTCCCCAGTTAAGTGCTTGTGGTGTTTCTGTGTCAAGTAAAGCTTGAGATAAAACATTTAAAGTCATGGCTAGACTCAAGGTCAAAGCACCAAAGAAAAATTGCTGTGTTCAAGGATTAAATTAAATTACAAAAGATCAGAGAATTCATAATATTATCCGGATTCTAATTCCAAATGATAATAACATTCTTCTGATTCAAAGGAGAGTGAGATGCCAAAACTATTCAGGTTGCAGTTGTAAAATCCCACTATAAGAAGAGACGTGAGCTTAATCAAATTCTCATTCTCATGCAAATTCACATCTTAAGCTTATATTAGTTTTGGTTACTTGAGGACAAGCAACAATTCAAGTTTCGTGTTGTGATGCGTGAGCATCTTTGCTATCTTTTCCTAGTGAATTTGCATCTAATTTATTGAGTTTAATAAAGAATTAATTATCTTTTAGCCAATATGGACGCTACTTTGAGTCTTTTGCAATTTTGTTTATTTTAGGTAGCATTCGGCTGGATTTGATGGAGTTTCTGTAGCACAAGAATCAAAGGAGATGGCAACGAGGAGCGACGCGTACGCGTGACTGACGCGTGCGCGTGATTTAGAGCTTTCCATGGCGACACGTGCGCGTGACTGACGCGTACGCGTGATTTGAAGAATTGCACTGCGATGCGTGCGCGTGACCGACGCGTCCGCGTGACTTGCGAAAAAGACAATCGACGCGTATGCGTGACTGACGCGTACGCATGACTGATGCGTACGCGTGACATGTGCCCCATGCAGAAAACGCAAAAAAAAATGTTGGGGGCAATTTCTGGGCTGTTTTGACCCAGTTTTCAGCCCAGAAAACACATATTAGAAGCTGCAGAATGAACAAAACATGTGGTCCCCACCCATCAACTGAAGACTCGTTGATTATTCTGATTTATATTCAAATCTTATTTGTAGGAAAAGATAGTATTTTTAATTTTAGATAATTAGATTTTAAATTTATTAGGATTAGTTATAAAAAGGGATTCCATTAGTTAACTTTAGAGGCCATCAGATTGGAACTCTGTACATTTTAGGAGAATCCTATTTTTCTCTGAACCATGAGCAACTAATCCTCTATTGTTAAGGTTAGGAGCTCTGTCTATTTGTATGGATTGATTTTATTACTTTTTCTATTTTAATTCATGTATGGATTTATAATTTAAGAATTGTTTTCGCTCTTTATCTTATGAATTTAGGTGGAACGGAAGTATGACCCTCTTTCTAATTGAGTTCTTGTAAAACTTGGAAAAGCTCTTTACTTGAAAAATAGTTTGAAAATATATTCTCCTAAATTTTAATTATCTGAATTTAACGGGATACGTGACATATAAACTGGAATTTAATCATGTAGCTTCTAATTGGAATTAATTGACCAAGGAATTGGCAGTTAATGAATTTTAGAGGAGACTAGAAAGATCTAAGGAATTAGGGTCTAGTCACATATAGTTTGCCATAAATTAAATCCTACATGATTAAAATAGTTAGTAAGAAAAGTTAATCCGGAAGAATAGATAACTTTGAAACCTTAACTATTTTCTCCATATTTTCTTCCCAATTTATTTACTTGCCTTCCTTCAATATTCTTTATATTGTTTAATGTCTTTTATATTGCCTAAACATTAATTTCTGTTTGCCTGACCAAGTCTATCACTCAATTATTGTTGCTTGATCCATCAATCCTCGTGGGATCAACCCTCACTCACCTGAAGTATTACTTGGTACGACCCGGTGCACTTGCCAGTTAGTCTGTGGTTGTAAAAACCTCACTCACCTGAAGCATTACTTTCGGGCTGGTGGCATATCAAGTAGCTTTGCCGCCTCACTTACCTAATTTGCATGATGTATTCTACGTGTCACAACTTTGTAAGTACACGTCGGATGCGTCTCATGTGTTAGATCCTGAGTCGATCAAGCTGAGGGAAAACTTGACTTTTCAAGTAACACCGGTGCGAATTGACGACACTAGTATGAAAAAACTGTGGGAAAAAGAAGTTCAGTTGGTCAAAGTAGCTTGGAAGAGAGCAGGAGTAGAAGAGCATACTTGGGAGTTGGAGTCTGAGATGCGAAAGGATTACCCCAAGCTATTCTCAGGTAATCACTAAATTTTGAGGTCAAAATTTCTTATTTGGTGGAGAGAATATAAGAATCGCGACAAATTAATTGTCTAATTAAGTAATTAATATTGCCAAAATTAGGTTCTGAAAATTTAGAGTGAGAATTTGAGGATTTAAAAATGTATTTTCTGCGAAAAACCGCAAAAAACTGCAAATCGGCAGCTGAGCTGGTTGAACTGGTTTAAGTCTCTCCAATACTATGCGAGAAAAATTTAAAACAGTTAAAAACCTTAGAAAAATATTAGAAATAGAAAACTGGGTGTTAATTTTTAAGGTTTGGCCCAAAGTTTAGAAAAATGGGCTAAAAAAGCTAACAGGTTGGACCGGGCCCAAGTTGGGCCCAAGCCCAACATAAAAATAGGTTCATTTAATGAACCCTTCAGCCAAAACATAACTCACACCAGAAATTAAGAGAAGAAGGAGAAGAGAGAAGAAGCACTATTCACTTCTCACTTCAATCCGTGATATCTCGAGCTACGGTGCTCCGATTCGCGTGCTGTCAGTGGCTACGTGAAGCTCTCGCCGAGCCCGTCACTTCTATCTGAGTTTTGTGGTAAGTTTCTCGAAATTTTCCTTCCTTTCTGCTGCCCTAAGAAATTTGAGTTTGATGAGTGATGATTTTGAGAAAACCTTGTGTTTTGGTTGTTTAGGTGCTGCTCCTTAGTGAGGAAATGTTGAGTTCTAGCCCAAAATTCAGTGGATGAGGTAAGATTCTCAAGAACCCTAGTAAAATGATTAATTGTGAGTATTAGGTTTTGATTTATATAAAATGTGTGGTATTAGCTTGAATATTGGAGCTTGTTGGTGAGTGTTGATGCTTGTTGGAGATTCTTGGTGGCTTGGATTGTGGTTGGAAGCTTAGCTTGTGCTCAATTGGGGTTTCAGTACATATTGGGAATCGGACGAGGTATGGTTTCGGTTTTCTCTATGTAATATAAATTTTGTACTTGTGCGTACGCACACCTCTATGCGTATGCACACTTTTTAAAAATCTCCTTGGGCGTGCGCACGCACACCCCTGTGCATACGCACATGCCATGTTTTTCAAACTTAAACTTTATTTTTAACTATTTCACCTTCCCAACCAGCTTGTATACTTCTATGACACTATTTTAAAACTTTTGGGCTTAATATCGGGCATTAAAACATGGGAAAGGTCATAGGAAATTTGATTTGGTATTATTTTGAAAAGTTAGAAAATGGTGGCTTAGGATTTTGGTGTACTGAGGGTGGGTTTGGTGGAGTGAGAAAGAAGAATGGTACATGAATTGAGAAATTGACGAACTATTGAGTTCGGAATGGAAATGTTGAATTGTCAGTCATTGAGATGAGTCGAGGACTCGGAATGAAATGATGGATCCATGCTATACTAAAAAATATTTTCTAAAAACCATTGAACTATTGTTTTATACTGAGATTATTGAGACGCTATGCACCTGGCTGGGATGGCGGTTGGATCCCGCCTGTCGAGGTAGCGGCGGCGGCGTAAGGGCGGTGGTTCGTCCTGCTTGTATTGAGATGTGAGGTTAGTGGCAAGAGTATCCCGCTCTCATCCCTTCAGATCAATAGAGTGTGCAGGCACAAAATCCTAGACGGTGTTCTGAGCACCATATCTCGGGGGTTTCCAATGATGATTCTGAAGGGCGACATCTCCATGGAGATGTGTCGGGTTGGCAGTTGAACCGACAATGTGATATCACAGCCAATAGAACAGGCATTCATCATATGCATCTTTTAATTGTTTGTATGCTTTGCCGACTTGTAATTGCTTGCCTAAATGTATAACATGTCTAATTGCCTATTTGAATTACTTGATATATATATATATATATATATATATATATATATATATATATATATATATATATATATATATATATGCCTATACTTGTGTTTTACTTGCATTGCCATTAATTGTGTTTTCTACTGGGATTAAGGAGGTTCGGAAGGCGGTGGCGATGGGATCGTATGGAGGATAGGTTGGTGAAGGCTGTGGGACAGCGGATAACTGTTAGATTAGAAAATCCATTAAGATAGACTACCCCTTTTAATTATGTTAAGGTTTTAAGTTATGCTTTATTGTTTTAGTTATGCTTTAAGATGAATCTTGTGATGGATATGAAGTTCTAGGATTGCCTTTGGCGTCTCGAGGTCTTATATTTTACATCACTGGGCACTGTTACCATACTGAGAACCTCTAGTTCTCATACCATATTCTGTTGTTATTTTTCAGATGCAGGTCGCAACCCACCTCGGTGAGTTGTTCTGATGGTGACAGAGCGGAGGATCCTGTATACATTTTGGAGTCTTTTTGTTTATTTTGTATATGTCTCTCATCTTTTGTATTTTGCTTTTGCTTAGAGGCTTTACTTTGAGAGAAAAATTTGTATAAGATGTTTTTACTGTCATATTTTTGTATGGTCTGTATATAGCTAACTGGCTTAAACTCCCGAGCCGTGGCTAGATTCTTATACTATTATACTCTTGTATTTTGCTATATTGTATCTCTATCTTGCGCTTTAAATTTGTAGCTTCGTGAGTACGTTTTGCGTTTTTCAAATTCTGATTTTGTGCTATATCTTTCATCGGACTTCTAGACTATATTAATTCTTTCTATATATTATATGTATAAGCTTTAGAACTGTCGTAACCTTTGATTAACCTTTGCTTTACGACGCGAGGTAAAGTTTAGGATAATTAGGGTGTTACATAATGCGCCAAATTCTATTTGAGTTTAACCCAACTTAATTATATGATTATATAGATGTGTAGCAGTCTGTTTTGTTTTTTACAACTATTATTGTTTACAATATAGCACAAATATAAGCATAAAGGGTTCGCATTTTTATAATTATTAAGATATATAATTTAATATGCTAAAAAACAAGTACGCACTAAAAAAAATTAGAAGGAAGTCTGAAAAATATTTATTTTAATTCGAAATTATAATTTAGAATATCTTAAATAATATATATAAAATTTAATATTTAAAAAAAATATTATTATATTTTAAATTTCAGATGTTGTTACATAACCTACCTTAATTATTTTGAATTTTAAATTTTAAATTCTCTAAATTTATATCTTTTGTAATCGAATTAAATGGACCTCATTTGAACTAAATTTTAAATTTTAACATTTACGGTACATGTTTATTAGCTTAAATTGCATAGTATTTAACTGGAAATTGCAATTTAGTATATTTTAAATAATATATGAAATATTTATTAGTAATTTTATACTTTGTCTTAATTTTTTTATGCTTTATTTTGTTGGATATTATCAGTTCTTATTCCTTTTGTTTGCCATTATCAGTTGTTTTTTAATTTTTTTTTCTCATGCTGAACATGGTGTTTATAAATTTTATTACTTTTATTGTAACTTTATCTTTTAAATTATCTTTGGATAATTTAATATTCGGTTCTAGAATTTAATATTTTAAATTTTGAATTCAGGCTTTAAAATATTTATATTATATAATTGGTTACAAAAAAATAATTTAATCAATTAAAATATATGTAGATTTAATAATTTAAATAACACTAAATTACTAGTGTGTACGATAGTTAATTTATTCATGTCAATTTTAAAGTTTACTAATTGAGATATAAGATTTATAAATAAAAATAAAAATTAGGTTAATTGATTTTAAAGTTGAAATGAGTGTTTTTTTAGTAAGTATTAATATCAACAATATCTACTGAATATAGGTGATGAATAGTAAAAAAAAATAAAAATAAAGAAGTTATTATATGGTTAGTGTTTAAAGTAGTTAGCTTAGTCATGTCAACTTTAAAATTTATCAATTGAGATGTAGAATTTATAATGAATATATGTGTTTTGTTAATTAAACTCAAAGGTTAAATTAGTATTTGTTTTATGTTACATCAATATTCATAGTATTAGTGGAATATATGTGATGAATCACATATAAAAAAAATAAGAGAGTTGCCATGTAATTAATATTTATGGTAGTTAGCTCATTCATATCAATTTTAGAGTTCATCAATTGAGACTTATGGTTTATAATGAACATAAATGTTAAGTTAATCTCAAAATTTAAATTAACATTTTTTCAGAGTGTACCAATAATATTCATAGAATTTATAGAATATAAGTGATAAATCATATATAAAAAAAAGGGTGTCGTCATGTGATTAATGATTATAGTAGTTAGTTTATTCATGTCAATTTTAGGATTAACCAATTGAGATATTGAGTTTATAATGAAAATAAAAATTGGGTTATTAATTGATCTCAAAATTAAAATTTGTGTTTCTTTAATAAACACCAATATCCTTAATATTTATAGAATATAAGTGATGAATGATGAATCATATATAAAAAAAATAAGAGAATCGTTATGTGATTAATGTTTACGGTAGTTAGCTTATTCATATCAACATTAAAATTCACTAATTAAAATTATCTTTAGATAAGATTTAATATTTTGAATTTTGAATTTAATTATGTAAATTTTAGAATTCATCCATTCTCATACTATCTATGAAATATAGGCAATGAATTAGGCATTAAAAAAATAAAAGAATTGTTCTATGGTTAATGTTTATAATGTTCAGCTTAATCATGTAAATTTTAAAATTTATCGATTGAGACGAAAGATTTATATTAAATTACAAAAATTAAAAAATCTTTTTATCATCCATGTAACATAAAAATTTAGATGAATCATTTTCCTTGTCAATATGATTTTAATTAAGTCATTCAATCTAATTTTTATAGTGTAACTAATATATGTATATATTTTTTACAAACATTATATAAATTAGTATTTACGGTGTAAAAACTTAAGATTTAAATATAAAGGATTAACTTTACTATTATTATATATAACTTAATATTTTAGAAAGCAAGTCTCAAAAATATTAATTTACAGAATTATATAATTTTAATTTTACTTTTTCAGTCAAAAATTATAAATTAATGTTTTTGTTATTGTATTATTATGAATTTCAATCAAAACACCGAACAATCAAACTTGCAACTTTTTTAAATTATCATTATGAAATTTTTATTTCAATTAAAATAATTTATTAAATCAGTGTAAAAAATACTAAAAATATAACTTAAATTATCTATAAATTATTTTATGTAATACATATAGACCGAGTAAATATAATTTAAAACTATTTATTATTATTATTATTGTTGTTATTATTACAAGTATCATTATCATTATTATTTGAAATATATAATTATTTCATATCAATTTTTTCATTTATATTTTACCTTACTTTGCCCGGACATATTCATGAGTGAGACTCTGTTTGAAAAATTTAAAAATTATTTTTTTAAAATTTTTGACTTATAAAAAATAATAATATTAATATTTGGTGTAATTTTTAAAATTAAATTATAATTTTTTAAAATATTATTTAAATATTTATAAAAAAATTAAAAAATAACTTTTTCTATAATAAAAATATTTTATTACATTTTTTTAAAAATAAATACTTTTAAAATTAAAAAATCAAATACAAAATAATTTATTTATAAATTATTTTTAATATAAATATTTATTATTTAAGTTATTTTTAAAAAAAATTAATTAAATTATTTATCCAAACTAAAAATAATTCTATGATATTAAGAATTTTGCATACAGAGAATAAAAAAATATATAAATTTATTTTAAAAATTAATAAAAATAAAATAACATATTTTTTAAATAAAGACTTAACTATCTGTTAAAATAAATTTTCGTCTCTTTATCATAGTATACACCTATCTTTCGTACATAGGTAAAGATTATTATTATTATTATTATTATTATTGAAAAACCCTATGAAAAGAAGAATCGGTAATTCGGTATAACACGGCCGGGTTGAGTTAGAGTCTCACCCACCATCCACTCGTGACTCACTCATTCCCAACCGATTTTCGCATCCACTGCCACCGCCCGAACGATTCCAACGCCGGCCAACCGTCACCGTCTCCGGCAACTCTTTCGTCACCGGAATACTTCGAGAATCGGTAGGTCCTCTCGGATCTAGATCGTTTTCGCCGTATTTCAAGTAGGTTTCTTTTTTTCTTCTTTACCGCTTTCTACAATTTAGCTTCTTCGTCTTTATTTCCACTTAAGGTTTCATGATTCCCTTTTTTAAAAAATAATAAAAAGAAATTTGTGATTTTTGAGGTTTACGAAAACCTTCAGTTACTGTTGCTCTTTTTGCTGTTCAATTGCTTTAACTAGGTTATAAATATAATCTGATTCTGTGAATTAGCTTGATGATTGAGCTCTGGAATTAACCTTTAACCAAGAGTAAGAACGTGGTTTACGAGATAACATTGAAAGGGGATTCTTGATGCCAACTTCTGCAAGCGAATTTCTAATATTTATGTGTGTATATATACGTATTAGGGATCAGGGGATAATGTTTATAACTTAAAGACTTTAGACTTTAAATTTGAAGAAAAGAGAAAATTTGATTTTTCAAATAACAGGAAAAGGTATCTAGCTTTTACCAATAGGGAATTCATTCCTTTTTTTTTCTTGAGTTTATGTATAATAACTAATATATTAAACTGGCAATGATTACCAACTGAGAACAACATAATTTCAACTCCTCTTTTTTTTACAACATTGCTTTACTGTTTGATGTCAACATTTCATGAGATTTCATGCAGAAACTTTTTTCAAATTATGGACGGCTTAGAGCTAAATAGTAAACGCTGAATTATGATTTATTTGAAAATGGGAGATGGTAGATAGCTCTTCCCTGCCCCCTTGAGTCGATTGGCTAAATTAGAGACAAACACAAGGATACGATTCCGATATCAACTTTATTCATATATTTTGAAAAGAATCAATGAGCTCACTTCTAGTAACTAACCCAACCTTTCTAATGATTCAATCCTTAAGTGTTATAATTTCACATTGTTCCTAGTTTCTTGGCAGATAAATATGCTTAATAGTTTGCATTATCCAAAGGTGCCAACCAGCAATCCAACATGTAATACTTCCAAGCTCTAGAAAAGATTGGAAATAGTCTTAATACGGTGAATAAGTTATACAATTGATCTAAAAACATAGATATCCTAGATAGTTTTAGTTTTATACTTGCATGATGTGGCAATTACTTCCATGGTTTATTTTCAAAGATAAAAAAAATTATGTTACACTGGTTTAAAGCTCTAATATTTTGGCGGCTAACTCTATTTGCTATACATCACAATTGTTGGAACAGGGAAGGCTCTTACATTACTATGTCATAGTTTTGGTTTGTTATGTGCCTAATACTAGGCACTCGACCACTCATGCATATGTAACTGGAATTGTAACAGCTCAATTTTGGATATAATGCCTCCATTACGCTCCAGTGGATTTGTTGATCCCGGTTGGGATCATGGTATTGCCCAAGATGAGCGGAAAAAGAAGGTTAGATGCAATTATTGTGGGAAAATAGTTAGTGGTGGCATATACAGATTAAAGCAGCATTTAGCCCGAGTTTCTGGTGAAGTAACATATTGTGAAAAGGCTCCTGAGGAAGTCTACTTAAGAATGAAGGAAAACCTGGAAGGGTGTCGATCCAACAAGAAACAGAAGCACATTGATGCTCAAGCATATATGAATTTTCAGTCTAATGATGATGAAGATGATGAAGAGCAAATTGAGTGTAGAAGCAAAGGGAAGCAGTTGATGGATGATAGAAGTGTATCTATAAACTTTACACCTCTTCGTTCATTAGGATATGTTGACCCAGGGTGGGAACATGGTGTTGCTCAAGATGAGAGAAAGAAGAAAGTGAAATGCAACTATTGTGAGAAAATTGTTAGTGGAGGTATTAATCGGTTTAAACAGCATCTGGCTAGAATTCCTGGAGAGGTAGCACCTTGTAAAAATGCTCCTGAAGAAGTTTATCTTAAGATTAAAGAGAATATGAAATGGCATCGCACTGGAAGGAGACATAGGCAACCTGAGGCTAAGGAGTTGATTCCTTTCTATGCAAAATCAGTTAATGATGATGATGATGATGAAGAAGAAGAAGATGAATATGAGCAGATGGAAGATGCTTCGCATCATGTGAACAAGGAAACATTGATTGATGTTGATAACAGATTGTCTAAAGACTTTAGGAAGACCTTCAAGGCAATGCCGCCAAGTACTGGTCCTGAACCTGTATTGAGAAGATCTAGGTTGGATAACATATACCTGAAACTGCCCAAGAATCAGCCTCCTCAAGCTTTCAATCAAGTCAAAGTTAAGACTGGGCCCACTAAAAAATTGCGCAAGGAAGTCATTTCTACAATTTGCAAGTTCTTTTACCATGCTGGGATTCCTGTACAGGCTGCAGACTCCTTATATTTTCATAAAATGCTTGAAGTTGTTGGTCAATATGGACAGGGACTGGTATGTCCACCAAGCCAACTTATGTCTGGTCGCTTTTTGCAGGAGGAAATAGATTCCATTAGGAATTATCTCGTCGAATACAAGGCTTCCTGGGCAATTACTGGTTGTTCTGTAATGGCAGATAGTTGGAGAGATGTACAGGGAAGAACAATTATTAACTTTCTTGTTTCTTGTCCTCATGGCGTATACTTTGTTTCTTCAGTTGATGCTACTAATGTAGTAGAAGATGCACCAAATCTATTCAAGCTTCTGGACAAGGTGGTGGAGGAAATAGGTGAGGAAAATGTGGTGCAGGTAAAATGTTTTTTCTCTTATTCTTGTAGCATCCTCCTCCATCATAAATACCACCATGTAACTGTCATTAGTTATTTTGCAATAGAAATTACAACTGGAAAACAGAAAAGATGGAAGAATGATATGGAAGAATGAATCTGGAGATAGAGAGAAAATTAGCAAAATAAGAGTGAGCCTCTGAGCACTAGCAGCTCAGACTCTTCTAAGCCTAGCCCAAATGTTTGCCTACCTCCTACTCTCCTTGCACCCTTACAAATAATACACTTTTAACACTGCTGGGAATTTGGCTCTAACATTTTGTCTTCCTTATCCACTTGTCATGTAGGTCATAACTGAAAATACTCCCAATTATAAAACTGCTGGGAAAATGCTTGAAGAGAAGCGAAGGAATTTGTTTTGGACTCCTTGTGCCACTTATTGTATTAATCGAATACTAGAAGATTTTATGAAGATAAGATGTGTGGAAGAGTGCATTGAAAAAGGCCAGAAAATTACAAAACTAATATACAATCAAATATGGTTGTTAAATCTTATGAAAAATGAATTTACTGAGGGGCAGGAGCTTTTAAACACAGCTGGGACACAATATGCCTCTAGCTTTGCTACATTGCGGAGCTTGTTGGATCATAGAGTTGGGCTCAAAAGAATGTTTCTATCAAACAAATGGATTTCATGCAGGTTCTCCAGGACAAATGAGGGGAAAGAGGTGGAAAAAATTGTCTTGAATGTCACGTTTTGGAAGAAAATGCAGTATGTTAGAAAGTCAGTAGATCCCATCATGCATGTACTTCAAAAGGTTTGTAGTGGTGAGAGCTTCTCGATGCCATACATATATAATGATATGTACCGAGCAAAACTTGCAATCAAATCTGTTAATGGTGATGATGCACGTAAATATGAACCATTCTGGAAGGTGATAGACAGTCATTGTAACTCTCTGTTTTGTCACCCACTTTACTTGGCTGCGTACTTCTTGAATCCCTCCTACAGGTATCGGCAAGATTTTGTGGCGGTATGTGAAAAATATTGAATGTTTCCTAGTTTTATAAAATTTTCAAATTTTATTCAACTTCTCTCCTGAAGCACATGTTTGATATACGACTGTAGCATTCTGAGGTAGTCCGGGGGCTGAATGAATGTATTGTTCGGCTAGAGCCAGACAATATGAGAAGGATATCTGCATCAATGCAGGTAAGATGTTATTAGAGACTGCTACAAGATATACTTGTATTATTAGATATATTTATTAATCTAGGACAAAGTGATGTCATTTCCAGATTGCTCATTATAATTCTGCACAAGATGACTTTGGAACTGAATTGGCAATTAGCACAAGAACAGATCTTGAACCAGGTAAAAACTGCTGTGTTGCTGCTAAATGCAACGTATACTGGGTTTCTGGTTACATTGCCTGTAAGTGCATAGACTCATTTGGTGATAAATTTGAATTGATTCTTTTCCCCTTTTTCACATCACTAGCTGCGTGGTGGCAACAACATGGAATAAGCTGCATAGAGTTGCAAAGGATAGCTGTGCGCATATTAAGTCAGACATGCTCAACCTTTGTGCGTGAGCATGAGTGGAGTATATATGATCAGATATACAGTAGAAGTCAAAATCGTCTAACACAGAAGAAACTGAATGACCTTATCTACGTGCACTACAACTTGCGACTTAGAGAATCCCAATTAAGAAAAAGGTCTAGGGACTCAAGGTCAACCTCTGTTGACAATGTTCTGCTAGAGCACTTACTCAAGGATTGGATAACGGACACCAATTTACAAAGCTCTGATGTTGATAAGGTACTACAGCTTTCTGCTCTCTTGAACTTGAATGTATGATTGTGAAGCATTAGTTTTTGCAATATGTTACTTACCCTGAGGAGAATGTTGAGTCAACAGTGCAGGCAGCTAAAAAAGGGAAGATAATAATCCCTTTACCTTATCATTATTCTAGACGAAATAATAAAGGAAAGGGAGGAATAACTGATTTAAATAACTGATTTATTTTAGGAAGCAATAACTGATTGAGTCAGTTAGAGGAGAATCAGGGACTGCATGATTTTAGGAGGCAATAACTGATTGAATCAATCAGAGGAGAATTAGGGAACTACATGATTGTGAAGATTTCAATTAGAGAGAGGGTGAGGCAATAAAAGAAGGAACCGAATAGGTATTGAGGCAGGAAAAGATTTGGAAAGGCCTAGGCTAGGAGAGAAGAGGACTCTCGAAATTCCTCTGCTATCATTTTTCTATTCTATTGTAATTTCTGCATTTCCATTCAATAAATTCCAGCTGAGAGTATTTTGCCTATAGGGTAACCTGTTCTCAGTCTGTTTTTTTTTGTTGTACCGAGTGCTGTGGGAGCATTCTGTTGGTACCAGTTTTAACACAATACATGAGTAATGCTGTGCTTTTTTTATTGTAACTTGAATTCAAAGGGCATTCTAACCCAGATAATTAATTATGTCTCATTGGTTGAATACTCGAATGTTTGAATTAAAATTTGAAACCGAGGTTGTCTCTACTGAGTTTTTAATTTTTTTGTTTGTTTGTTTGTTTGTGCAGAACATCTATGATGGAATTGAACAAGATGATCAATATGAAAATGATTTAATTGATTATGATGATGGAGCTGCACGATCTTTGAAGGGAACGCTTGAGCTGGAAACTATGGCTGATTTAGCAGTAGGATCACCAGATGTAGACCATGCTAACATTAATGCTGCCACTGACAATGACTCTGATCTTAATTATTTTGATGATGATTTGAGCGAGTAATTAGTGACAAATCAAGATGATCATCCGGGTGTATAAATTATTTTAACCCTTGTAGAGAAATCATTTTAGATTGAATGCAATCTTTTTAGTTTTAGAGTCATACAATATGATTAGTAAGTCCTAGCATGTTGCTAATCTCACCCAATGGTATTGCTGCACGTCCATGATGAAATATGGCTTTGTACCATGTACGAGATACTACACTGGCTTTGTACCATGTACGAGATACTACACATGTAATTACTTTGTATTCATTGCGAAACCAAACAGGGATGATCGAAAGAGGTGGCCAACCTATGCTTTGTCACCGAAGCGCCCAAAACAATTTTGACGCACCAGTGCGCTGAAAAAGAATATGTAAATATACTTTTTCTTTGGGTTTATTCGGTTATAATTTTTAAGAAATGGGTGTTTTCATCATTCTTTATCTTCTCCCTTGTTTTCCTCAGTTTTTCTCTATCTTCCACCTAACAGTTGCAGGTTAACCTCCTTACCTCCATTTTCGCCTCTCAATTTTTCTGCATCTAAAGTCCGAAATGAAAAAATTAAGTGTCTGGCCCTGTGGCCTGTGCGTCTTGACTGGTCAACTAGTGGTGGCTGGTAGTAGTGTAAGGTGGCTCTACCTCTGTCTCTGGTTTTTGCGTTCTGGATCAAGCTAAATCTTCTTTCTCCATGGACAAAAACCTTCTCAACCCCCAAATTGTTGCTAGTTTTGGTGTCTTTGGCTAAAGTTTTGCATCCTTCAAGCTTCTTCGTAACAAAATTGATGTAGATTTTTGTACAAGATGTCTCTGGTACGGGTTGAAAGATGGATCGGGAACTTGCGGGTCGAGGCAGATGCCGGATTATCTGACTGGAGCAATGAGGGGAGGTACCTGCAAAGACACTCCGACGCTCAAATCAGAATAGATATGAGAGGTATAAGGTGTGAGGAATGAATGAATACCTGGAGGAACCTGGGTCCTCTATTTATAGGTGATGGTGGATATCTTATCTTATCTTGTTTGACTATTAAGTCGGGGTCCGCCTGGTGGTTTGATTGGCGTGACCCTTTTTGTATTCTTGCGTACATTGCATTTTCTGAGGCGTGCTTTGTCAGTTTCGTTTTTCGAGGGAGTATTTATCGCGAGGGGACGTTTGGGTTACTTTCCTTTTTTGCCCCTGCGTCCCATGTTTATTTGCAGGGGTATTTACGTCTTTTCGTCCTTCTGTTTTAAAACCGTTTTGGCTTTCCTACTATCCTTCCTTCGTTTGTTTCATTTCCCAGTTTTTCTTTGTGGGAGCTTCTTCTCTTTTCTATTTTACTTTGGTGCTGTTCTGGCTTTCTGCTGTTGTGCTTCTACTTCTTTGTTCTAGTATCTTACACTCGCATTTTCAGGTTGGTTTCCTTTTGCTCTTGTTTACTTTGCAGTGTTTTGTTATTCTGTACTTGTCTGCTTTTTGTATTTCTGTGTTTAGTGTGGATTGGGGTCGCACCTTTGTGTATGGCGTTTCTGCTCTTTTTGTTGGTGGGTTTTATAAAGAGGTGGGATGAGCACCACTATTTAGTTGGTAATGGGTAGTGGTATCTGTTTTTCCGTTCCCCCCACCGTTTTCTGCCGTGTCGTTTAGGCTGACGGTGGTGCTCATCGCTGTTTTAGGTATGGCTCGCCGGAGGACTGAGGGTGTGAGAGCTCTGGTGATACCTGCGGGGGGTGTCCCTTCCCTTTACTCCTGGGTTACCAGTGATGTGTGGGGGATGCCTTCGCGGATGACGGAGGCAGACCTCTAGCGGCTCCGTGATGAGGGGGCTGTCTGCGGGGGTGGCGACGCCGAGGGTCGTTACAATTTTTCCGTTCCGGGGGTTGACGAGAGTGTCTGTTACACCAATTTGGACTTGCTGACCGTTCCGGATTGGATGTGGGTGTACGAGGCAATGTTCACCCGCCTTGGCGTGCGGCTCCCATTTTCCCTTTTTGTTCAACAGTTGCTGAGTCGGTGTTCCGTGGCGCCGTCCCAGCTGCACCCGAATAGCTGGGCGGCGATCTGGACTTTCGAGCTCGTGTGCGAGTTTTTGGAGCTTCCGGTGTCCGTGAATGTTTTCCTTTTTTCTCTTCTTGTGCACCCTTCCATCCAAGGAAGGGAAGTACAAGAAGGGGTATATGTCTTTTAGGGCTCAGCCTCATCATCGGGTCTTCGGCTTGTACGAAGATTCTTTTCATGGGTTTAAGAGTGGGTATTTCAAAGTCCGTCCTGCTAGGGGGCGTCATCCGTTCTAGTTGATGTTGGAGGGTGAACGGCGGTTCCCTACATATTGGAATTTTGGTGTGGGGCCGTCCGTTCTTACTCGGGTGACGCAGGAGTTTTTGACTGCGGAAGACCGGGACATCGCCCTTATCCTGTGGCAGTTGTTTGGGGAGCGTCCTCTGAATCCCAGGGATGTGATGGGTGACTCAGTTGGTTGTCGGGCCTATATTGGTCTGTGATCTTTTTTTTTTTGGTTCTGAGTTGGATACTTATGCTTTTTTTTCTTTTTGATCTTTTTCGCAGTTGAGATGGCTAGGGGTTTGACGACTCTTGCCTGGCTGAAGGCCCAATTGTCTCAAGGGACTCCTTCTGACAGTTCTCCCTCCACTCCGACCTCCTGGCCTGCTGATGATACGAGGGTTGCCTTTGAGGATTTGGTGTTGACCAAAGGTGGCACCCAAGGGTCAGGTCAGGGTGTGGAGGTTGACGATGATGTTGTGGTTGTGTCGCCGGAGGGTGCTTCCCGGAACTGAAGGCGATCGGAGGATGTTGATAGTGAGAACTTGGTGGAGGGGGAGGGTGCGGTCCCATCAGTGAAGGACCGTCGTTTTGACTTTCTGGCCTTCATTGATGAGTACCTTATGCCGGGTACGGAGGATTTCTTCCGTGAATGCGATGTGACTTTCCAGGCGAAGTCGCTTTACCGCTCCCTTCTCCGTTCCGCTATGATTGTCCGGAAGGCCGAGCCCGTGATGGCTCAGGTGGGCCTTTTGGACAAGAAATTGCGCCAGTTTCAGGCCAAGATGGCGAGGTTGAAGGGGTAGCTTGCGGATGCCGAGTCGGCGAGAGAAAAGGCAGTGAAGGCGTATGAGGAGTCTGGTGTTGAGATCCTTCGCCTTTTCGAGGTTGAGACTTCTCTTTTGTCTCAGCTTGGGAAAGAGCGGAGGAAAGCTTCGGACGTCGAGTCCCGGTCTGCCGTGCTTCTTTCTGATGTTGGTACTTTGAAGGATGAGGTAGCTGGTGTGAAGGTGGAGGTTGTGGGTTTGAAGGAGGAGAAGGCCGCGTTGCTTGTTGATGTGAAGGAAGCTATTACTGCTACTGAGGAGACGATGAAATCTCAGGCTTTGGTGCTGGCGCCTGATGAGCGCTCGTGGACTATGTCGGAAGAGAATTTCTCAATGAAGTTGCGTTGCAAGTATAGCTCTACCAACAACAATCCTCGATAATCAAATTTAGAAAGGAATTGGTTGTCACAAGTTCAACCCCAATAAAATAACCAAAGTATTCAAGTCTCGGGTCGCTTCACAAGGAATGGGCAAACATATGCTTCAACATTGGTTAGAAATCCGGGGGTTGTAAATCATGAGCAAGGAATTAAACTAGGAATCTTAGCAAACAAGTAATCTTAAAGTGCAAGGAACTAATTCAAATAACTAAGCAAGATGTGAGCAATTTCAAACTAAGAAGACAACATTCAATATAATTCTACTCTCAACTAAACAATAACTATAACTAAGGCAAGGCAATCAAGATTTTTGGGTTTCCAAATAAGAATGATAAAAGCAACTCTTGGCTAGACATAGGAATTGGGGTCACTATCCTTGCCTAATAACCATATCTTGACAATTATGAGGAACTAAACCCATTAAGTCTACTTCTATACTTGAAGTACATTAAATGGTTTAGTCAACATCAACCCATAAGGTCTAACCTCACTACTAATTAACCTAGTAGTAGGCTAGTGTCAATGGCTATCAAATTGACCACTAAGGGTTACCAAATCATCAAATCCATTAGACCCAATGACTTAAGTTTACCCAATTCCATTGGCCTAAGTCAAGAGTAAAAAGAACTACTCCATAATCAAGGTAAATAATTCATCAAACACATGGTAAGCATTAACAAAAGACATGTTCAAATTGCAATTGGATTGAAATTAACAAATACCCACTAACAAATATCAACATACAATCACTCAAACAACACAATTAATCATAGAAATAATCAATGTAACATCAACGAACCAAGATTCACAACATTCATGCAATGGGTATAAAGTAACAATTGACAAGAATCCATAAAACTAACACAAGATCTAAGCAAAATTATACTAAGAGATTCAAATTAAACAATCAAAACTAGTAATTAACGAGATCCAATTCAGAACTCAACAAGGGAAGATCAAATTAAAGCTAGATCTAGAGAAGAACAAGGGTTTCTCTCTCTAGAAGAACAAAGAACCAAAAACTAGAAAATGTGTCTTAGTGTAAAAATGATTGATCCCCCCTTCTCCCTAGCATCCTTGGGTCTTTTTCCCTGCAGAAACAGCTTGAAATTGGGCCTAATGAGCCTCAGAAATCACCAGGCACGATTTCCTTTAATGGGGTCATGTGCAGCTTCCCGCGTGTGTGCGCCATGCGTGCGTGCGCGCCAATTGCTTTTGTGATCCACGCGTACGTGCCAAGTGTGCGTGCGCGTCGGTTGGAATTCTCTGGCCTGTGATGAGCGGATAATTTGTATGCTTTTTGGCATTGTTTTTAGTATGTTTTTAGTATGATCTAGTTAGTTTTTAGTATATTTTTATTAGTTTTTAGTTAAAATTCACTTTTTTGGACTTTACTATGAGTTTGTGTATTTTTCTGTGATTTCAGGTGTTTTCTGGCTGAAATTGAGGGACCTGAGCAAAAATCTGATTCAGAGACTGAAAAGGACTGCAGATGCTGTTGGATTCTGACCTTCCTGCACTCGAAGTGGATTTTCTGGAGCTACAGAAGCCCAATTGGCGCGCTCTCAACGGCGTTGGAAAGTAGACATCCTGGGCTTTCCAGCAATATATGATAGTCCATACTTTGCCCAAGATTTGATGGCCCAAACCGGCGTTCAAAGTCACCCTCAGAATTTCCAACGTTAAACGCCGGAACTGGCACAAGAATGGGAGTTAAACGCCCAAACTGGCACCAAAGCTGGCGTTTAACTCCAAGGGAAGTCTCTACACGAAAATGCTTCAATGCTCAGCCCAAGCACACACCAAGTGGGCCCGGAAGTGGATTTTTATGTCATCTCTGTAGACCTTAGGCTACTAGTTCTCTATAAGTAGGACCTTTTACTATTGTATTTTCATCTTTCAATCTTAGAATCTTTTGATCATGTTTTTATGATTGAACCCTCTTTGGGAGGCTGGCCTCACGGCCATGCCTGGACCTTGTTCTTATGTATTTTCAACGGTGGAGTTTCTACACACCATAGATTAAGGTGTGGAGCTCTGCTGTACCTCGAGTATTAATGCAATTACTATTGTTCTTCTATTCAATTCCGCTTGTTCTTGTTCCAAGATATCACTTGTTCTTCAACTTGATGAATGTGATGATCCGTGGCACTCATCATCATTCTCACCTATGAACGTGTGACTGACAACCACCTCCGTTCTACCTTAGATTGAGTGAATATCTCTTGGATTCCTGATACACGATGCATGGTTGATCGCCTGACAACCGAGCGCTCGCCTGAAAAACGAGCCAGCCATTCCGTGAGAACAGAGTCTTCGTGGTATAGGCAAGAACTGATGGCGGCATTCAAGAGAATCCGGAAGGTCTAACCTTGTCTGTGGTATTCTGAGTAGGATTCAATGATTGAATGACTGTGACGTGCTTCAAACTCCTGAGGGCGGGGCGTTAGTGACAGACGCAAAAGAATCACTGGATTCTATTCCGGCCTGATTGAGAACCGACAGATGGATAGCCGTGCCGTGACAGGGTGCGTTGAACATTTCCACTGAGAGGATGGGAGGTAGCCACTGACAACGGTGAAACCCTTGCATAAGCTTGCCATGGAAAGGAGTAAGAAGGATTGGATGAAGACAGTAGGAAAGCAGAGAGACGGAAGGGACCAAGCATCTCCATTCACTTATCTGAAGCTCTCACCAATGAATTGCATAAGTATCTCTATCTTTATCTTTATGTTTTATTCATATATCACCATTACCCATTTGAGTCTGCCTGACTAAGATTCACAAGGTGACCATAGCTTGCTTCATACCAACAATCTCCGTGGGATCGACCCTTACTCGCGTAAGGTTTATTACTTGGATGACCCAGTGCACTTGCTGGTTAGTTGTGCGGAGTTGTGATAGAGAGTTGAGATTGCAATGAGCGTACCATGTTGATGGCGCCATTGATGATCACAATTTCGTGCACCAAGTTTTTGGCGCCGTTGCCGGGGATTGTTTCGTGTATGGACAACTGACGGTTCATCTTGTTGCTTAGATTAGGTATTTTTCAGAATTCTTAAGAATGAGTTCTAGAGTTTCATGATGATCTGTTGAAATCTGGCTGGCTGAGAAGCCATGTCTAATCTTATTGGACCGAGGTTTCAACTGATCATCACAAGAGCTTGTTGATCTCTATCAATCTTGCTATTGGAGCAATGATCTGCTAAGGCTTGGCTGGCCATTGGCCATGTCTAGTGTTTTGGACCGAAGCTTTCTTTGAAAGCTTGGCTGGCTGTGAAGCCATGTCTAATTCCTGGACCGGAGTCTTAGACTAGCATTGCAATGATTCCTGGAATCCAAATTAAGAATTCTGAAACCTTTATTTTCTATTTCCATATAATTTTCGAAAAATCCAAAAAAATTTCAAATCATAAAAACCAAAAATATTTTATGTTTCTTGTTTGAGTCTAGTGTCTAATTTTAAGTTTGGTGTCTTGCATGCATTGTTTATTTGATCTTGGTTCTATTTTCAAGTCAATAGTACAGGGAACTGAAGATTCAGAACATGCAGCAGAGGAATTACACAGAAAAAGCTGGGCGTTCAAAACGCCCAGTGAAGAAGGACAGACTGGCGTTTAAACGCCAGCCAGGGTGCCTGGTTGGGCGTTTAACGCCCAAAAAGGTAGTGCATTGGGCGTTAAACGCCAGAATGTGCACCATTCTGGGCGTTTAACGCCAGAATGGCACAAGAGGGAGGATTTTGTTTTCAAATCAATTTTTTTTCAAGTTTTCAAAATTTTTCAAAATCAAATCTTTTTCAAAATCAATTTCTTTCCTTTTTCAAAGATACTTGCTAACAATTAATGATTTGATTGAACAATTCAAGTATGTTGCCTTTTCTGTTGAGAAAGGTTTAATGTTTGAATCATATCTTTTCTTGTGAGGCAAGTCATTAATTTTTAAAATCAAATCTTTTTAAAATCGTTTTCAAATCATATCTTTTCAATCATATCTTTTTAAAAAAAAAACCATAACTTTTCAATCAAATCTTTTTAATCACATCTTTTTCAAAAATAGTTTTCAATCATATTTTTTTCAAAATCTTTTTCAAAAATCACCTGATTTCTTTCCCACTTTTAGTTTTCGAAAATTATCCACCAATTTTTCAAAATGTTTTCAAAATCTCTCACTTAAATTTTCGAAAATTTCTTCCTCTCTTCTCACATCCTTCTATTTATGGAGTATCACTCCTTCTCAATGCACAATTCGAACTCTATCTGATTAAGTTCGAATTCTTCTACCTCTTCCTTCTAAATTTTCTTCTTCTCTGACACCTCAAGGAATCTCTATACTGTGACATAGAGGATTCCACATTTTCTTGTTCTCTTCTCTTTCATATGAGCAGGAACAAAGACAAAAGCATTCTTGTTGAAGCTGACCCTGAACCTGAAAGGACCTTGAAGCGAAAGCTAAGAGAAGCTAAGGCACAACTCTCTGTAGAGGACCTAACAGAAATCTTCAAAGAAGAAGACATGGCAGCCGAAAACAACAACAATGCAAACAATGCAAGGAAGGTGCTGGGTGACTTTACTGCACCTACTCCCGACTTCTATGGGAGAAGCATCTCTATCCCTGCCATTGGAGCAAACAACTTTGAGCTTAAGCCTCAATTAGTTTCTCTAATGCAACAGAATTGCAAGTTCCATGGACTTCCATTGGAAGATCCTCATCAGTTCTTAGCTGAATTCTTGCAAATCTGTGACACTGTCAAGACTAATGGGGTTGACCCTGAGGTCTACAGACTTATGCTATTCCCTTTTGCTGTAAGAGACAGAGCTAGGACATGGTTGGACTCACAACCTAAAGGAAGCCTGGACTCATGGGAAAAGCTAGTCAATGCCTTCTTGGCAAAGTTCTTTCCACCTCAAAAATTGAGTAAGCTTAGAGTGGAAGTCCAAACCTTCAGACTGAAGGATGGAGAATCCCTCTATGAAGCTTGGGAAAGATACAAACAATTGATCAGAAAATGTTCTTCTGACATGCTTTCTGAATGGAGCATCATAGGTATTTTCTATGATGGTCTCTCTGAACTATCCAAGATGTCTTTGGATAGCTCTGCTGGAGGATCTCTTCATCTGAAGAAGACGCCTACAGAAGCTCAAGAACTAATTGAAATGGTTGCAAATAACCAATTCATGTACACTTCTGAAAGGAATTCTGTGAACAATGGGACAAATTAGAAGAAAGGAGTTCTTGAGATTGATACTCTGAATGCCATTCTGGCTCAGAACAAGATATTGACTCAACAAGTCAATTTGATTTCTCAAAGTCTGTCTGGAATGCAAAATGCACCAAGCAGTACTAAGGATGCTTCATTTGAAGAAGAAGCTTATGATCCTGAGAACCCTTCAATGGAAGAGGTGAATTACCTAGGAGAACCCTATGGAAACATGACGATTGGATTTTTGGGGTTTAGAATTTTTCAAATGAAATCTCGTTGCAAGTATAGTTTCTAAACCAACACTAATCCTTTCATACAAAAATTTGTTTGTCACAAGTAACAAACCCCTAAATTTATAAACCGAAGTATTGAAACCTCGGGTCGTTCTCCCTAGGAATTACAATAGAGTGTCTTGTTATTGGTTGTGAGTTATAATTGGGGTTTTTAAGATTTTTGGACAAGAAACATAAATGGCAAAGAAAATAAACTAACAACTAACAAAGCTCTTGGCAAGATATGAGAATTAGAAGTCCTATCCTAGTTATCCTTCTTAATTGTGATGAGAATTGTTCATTGCTACCACTTAGTTAACCTCTAACCATGGAGGAAAGTCAAGTGGATGAATCAATTTGATTCCTCAAGTCCTAATGAACTCCTAAAGGAATGACTAGCTTTAGAGGCATTCAAATCAATTAGCAACTTCTAATTATCAACCAACAAAAGAATTAGATAACTCAAGAGTCACTAATTACTCTACCTAGGCCAAGAGGAACAAAACCTACACTAAAATCCAACCAAGCATTTCATCAAACACTTGGAAGGCATAAAAGGAAAACATAGTAAATCAACAACAAGAATGAAATCTAACAACAATCATTGAAAGGAATTAACAACAACAATCAAAAGAAACACATTTATTATGAATTACTTTTATTGAATTGAAAGAGAGTAAAAGAAACAATACTAGATCTATAACAAGATACAAGAGCAACATAAAGGAAATTGCAATAAAAGAATGGGAGAAGAATGAATGTAACAATAAGGAATTGAGAAGATAGAAGTAGAAGAGGATGAATCTAAATCTAAATCTAAGAACTAAACCTAATCCTAATCCTAATTCTAGAGAGAAGTAAGAGCTTCTCTCTCTAGAAACTAACTCTAACTACTAAACTAAACTAATGGTAACTAACATGTGTTTCCCTCTTCACTCCTTGGGTTAAATAGCATCAGAAATGAGTTGGATTGGGCCCACAAGGCTTCTAAAATCGCTGGCCACGTGTTGCATTAAGTGGGTCATGTGCCACCATCGGCGCGTCCGCGTACCGTGCCCGTGCGCGCCCCTATGCGCGATGCAACTATGGTGAATCTTATATTGTTTCGAAGCCCCGGATGTTAGCTTTCTAACCCAACTGGAACCGCATCATTTGGATCTCTGTAGCTCAAGTTATGGTCGTTTAAGTGTGAAGAGGTCGGCTTGACAGCTTTCCGGTTCTTTCATTTCTTCATGAGTTCTCCAACTTTTCATGCTTCTTTCTTCATTCCCTTGATCCAATCTTTGCCTCCTAAACCTTAAATCACTTAACAAACATATCAAGGCATCTAATGGAATCAAGGAGAATTAGATTTAGCTACTTTAAGACCTAAAAAGCATGTTTTCACTCTTAAGCACAATTAAAGGAGAAGTTATAAAACCATGCTATTTCAATGGATAAATGTGGGTAAAAGGTTATAAAATCCCCTAAAATCAATACAAGATAAACCGTCAAAACGGGGTTTGTCAACCTCCCCACACTTAAACCAAGCATGTCCTCATGCTTAAGCCAAGAGAGAAATAAGGGATATGACACTTATTCAAAGCAAAGAAACTATATGCATGCCACTAAATGCAAAATGATTCTACCTACTTGGTTAAAAATAAATCAATCTCCAAGACATACATGCACAAGTAGGGCTTAAGATCATATAACGATTCATGAGTCCTACCAATTTAAATATCAAAATGAAGTTCAAGTAGACTTGCAAGAAGAATGCTCATAAAAGCCGGGAATCAAAGAATTGAGCATCGAACCCTCACTGGAAGTGTTTGCACTCTAGTCGCTCAAGTGTGTAGGGTCAATTCTCTCAATTCTCCCCTAATCATGTTTTCTAAGATTTGTTTTTCTTCTAACAACCAACATATATTTCATGCATGCATACAAGTATCATGAGGTCTTTTCTTTAGGTTGTAATGGGGCTAGGGTCAAGGTAGGATCATATATGGCTAGTGGACTTAGGATTTGAATCTTTGATTAACTTAAACTTTTCCACCTAACCTATATAATGACCTATACAATTAAGTACTAATCTAACTACCCATTCCTCACTTTTTCACATACTCATGCATTTTCTTTTCATTCCACAACACTTATGCATTGATTCTTATTGAGCTTCACTTTGGGGCATTTTGTCCCCTTTATTACTTTTCTTTTCTTTTTTTTTCTTTTTTTTCTTTCTTTTTTTTCTATATTTTTTTTCTTTTCTTTTCTTTTTTTTTCTTTTTCACTTTTATTTCTCTTTTTTTTTCTTTTTTATATACAAGAGCATCAATGCATAAGGTTTTACATTTGATCAATACATGAGTATGTACCCAATTTCCAATATTTACACTAATAATATAAAACTACCCCTTTTATTCACCCAATGTCCCAAGGTTCCCACACTTGAATGATACTCACACACACTAGCCTAAGCTAATCAAAGATCCAAATAAGGACTTTTATTGTTTTCCACTTTAAGGCTTGTAATGTGCTAAATTAAGAACAAAGTGGGTTAATCGTAGGCTCAAATATGGCTAACAAAGGAAGATAAAAGGTAAGGCTATTTGGGTAAGTAAGCTAATGGAATGATGGCCTCAATCATATAAATGCATGAATACACAAAATAATGGACATAAAGAATCAAACAAATCGAAGATTACACTCATAGGAAGAGAATAATGCACACAAGAAGGGAAAATGAGTGGTTATAAGATGTAACCACACCATTAGGCTCGAATCTCGCAAGCTTGTGTTCTTAGCTCAAAAACCATGTTCCAAAATAAATTCTTTCAAGCAAGTTCCACAAATTTTCTTTTTCAAATTGGTAGGTTGCCCTAAAATGGTTTCTTGGGAAAGAAATCATCACTCTAACCAAGTAGTCCTAATAAGAAGAAGGTAGTAAAATATGTACAAATTCTAACTAACATGCAACCTATCATGCAATGCAATAACTAATCTAACAAAGAAAACTAAGAATTGGTGTTGAAAAGGAAATTGTTACCCATGGAGATCGGTCGAACGACCTGCCCACACTTGAAGATTGCACCGTCCTCGGTGCATGCAAAGAAGAGCAAGGTGGACGGGTTGCTACAATTGATGAGTTTCTTTAAAGGGTTGTGCAGATGAACTTGTTTGTTGCCCCATTTAGAAGCTTTCTCATTCCCCCTTCTTGGTGGCCAACCTAAAAGGAAAGAAAAAGAAAGAAAGTTGAGCCTATAACAAAGATATCAAAGCAAATAGAGTATAGGCGGGGGCTAATGCCAAATAAAGGTATGGTTCTCACACTACATGGTAGCTACAACATGTAGAGGAGGAAACAATAAGAGAAAATGGCATATCAATGATACTTGATGCAAGAGTAAGGTTAAAGCATGGAGAGTATATGGAGCATCAAGATCAAATAAGGATTGACACAAACAAGAATAATGGTAAGCATGAGAGCATTCGGTCTCATCCTAACTCAATGATGAAGAAGTACAAAAACAAAGGATAATGAATTAGGAAGGACTAAAGCACTAACCTTGTGTATTGACAAATATTACAATTAATGTAACACAAGTCATGAAGCACCAAAACAAATGCAAGAAATTCTCAACAATTGAGTGAGAGAATTCAACACCATTATTAAAATGACACTTAGAAAAAAATTGAAAACATGCTATAAAAACAAAATGAAAATGGGGAGAGTAGAAGTATGCGAATGTGATGAACAAGAGAAAATGGAAGAGGAGAAAAAAAACTCTTTTTTTTTTTTACCGACGCGCGCGCGTCATGCGTGCTTACGCGTTGATGTGCATATTGGTTGAAGGACGCGTACGCGCCAGGTGCGCGCACGCGTGCATCGAGTTAGGCCGGAGGCATAATGTCGGCCCAAGTTTGGCACAACTCTCGGGTAAAAGTACCAGGAGTGTGGATCGCGCAATCGACGCGCGCGCGCACAGTGTGCGTGCGCGGGCATTGCCAATTTAAGATCATGTGCGCGTACACGCCAAGTGCGCGCACGCGTGCATAGACTTGTGCCTTAGGCCCAATGTTCGCACAGTGCAGGCCTAACTCTCGGGTTTTTGGCTGGGGTAGAATTTTTTGCATCCACGCGTACGCGTACAGTGCGCGTCCGCGTGGGTGGTCGAAAAATGCTCAGGTGCGCGTACGCGTCATGTGCGCGCACGCGTGGATGGTGTTCTGTTTTTCAAAAATTTTTGCTATGTTTTTGCACCAATCCAAGCCTTTCAATCCTCCAAACAACTACCAAAACACCCTAAAACCTTATTTATCATATTATACTTCTAACTAAACTTAACAAACTAATAAAAACATGAAATTAAACTAATTCTACCAATATGTACAAAGAAAGAAAATGAAAAGATGTTACCATAGTGGGGTGTCTCCCACCTAGCACTTTTGTTTATTGTCCTTAAGTTGGACTTATGGGGAGCTCCTCTCAAGGGGGCTTGTGCTTGTACTCATCTTGGAACTTCCACCAATGCTTGAATCTCCAATAAGCTCCATTCTTCAATTTCAATATCTTCAAGCTTTGATGGAGTTCTCCACAAACCATGAGCTCCCAAATTTGATTTTCATTGTGCGATCCGGGATCCCACACTTTGTTTTGACACCCGTCCTTAAATTGATCGTCATTATTCCATCCGGGTGGTATGGCCTTAGAATTCTCAAAGAAGCTTCCAAACAACTCCCTAGACCCATGCCATTTGGTTTCACACCAACCATTGCTCTTGAATTTTGAGCTTACAACCGTCATGAGCTTAGAATGACGTTTCCAACCACTACACAAATCTTTCCTACCCTTAACTCCACAAAGAGCTCTAAGTTGACCATCATTTTCAATTAAACCATATTCAAGTGAGAAAGTAAAGCTTAGGGATAAGAATTTTACCCACTTGAATGTTGTGTTGGATGGTGACTTGGGGAGGGAGACCTCCCCACACTTAGACAATGCAAGGTCTACTTTTTTAGGCTCTTCTTTAGTTGTTTCCACCTCTTCACAAGCTTCTTCAATTTCAACCTTTTCCCCTTTTTCACTTGGCTTGGTGTTGTCTTCAAGAACTTCATCTTGCCCAATGGGAGGTGATTCAATTTTGGATAGGAATTCATTGACGAATGAATCCATCTCTTGATCAACCTCTTCATATTCTTCAATTTCAATATACACCATGCCAACTTTTTCCTCTTGGTAGCTCTCCTCCAATTCACTCTCTTTTTCATTGCTCACCAAGGGTATGGGAGGTTGTGCACACTCTTCTATAATTTCAACTTCATGTCCGATGGGAGAAGATTCCATTGTAGAGAGAAATTCATCCATGATTGAATCCATCTCTTGATAAGCCTCTTCCAAGTCTCCAACGATGATATGCCTTGGAGGTTGCGCACCCTCCTCAACATCGATATCAAGCTTCTTGGAAGAGTTCTCCATGATGCTATATTCCCATGGACTTTCAACATCTCCTAAATCTTCAACCACCTCTTCCTTTTCTTCAATGATCATAGGCTCCTCCAATTGTTCCAATACAAAATTTGACTCCTCCTTTTCCACCGAACTTTCCAATTTCTCCTTCATGCTTTGTTCTTCTCTTGACGTTCCACATGGGGTCACAGAAGTACCTTGAGTATTCAAGCATTGGTAGGCTAAGGTAGACACTACCTTGGTCAAGTTGGTCACAAACTCAAGTGTATCCCGCTTCATGGCCTCTTGTCCTTGAAGTAACAAAGTGAGAGAATCGTCTATTGGGGCTTGTGGTGGGTAGAAAGGTTCATCATTTTGGAGAGAGGATTCATAATAGGAAGGTGGTTCTTCTTGGTAAGGTTGTGGAGATTGTGTGTATTGAGGTGGTTCATGATAGTAATCTTGATAGGATTGTGGTGGTTCTAAAGGTTCTTGCTCATAATAATCACAAGGATGTTGTATGGATGATTGGTTATATGATGGATAAGGGTCACATAAAGATACTTGGTAGAAAGGGGCTTGTGAGTATGGTTGAGCATCATGTTGAGGGTAAGATTCATAAGCATATGGTGGTGGTTGATTGTCATAAAAGGAGTCACCATAGCCATTGAATTGACATGCATTAGGATGAGAATTATACCTATAAGTGTCCGGAGGTTGTTGCCAATAGGAGTGATCAATTCCTTGAGGCTCCTCCCATCTTTGATGGTTCCATCCATGGTACATGTTGCCATTAAAGTCCACATTTCCTACAACACAATTAGAGCCAAACTCATAGCCAAAGTGAGAATTCATTATGGAAAAACAAAATAAAACTAACAAAATCTAGTAAACAAGCAAAAGACAAGCTATTTACACTATTCACATATGTACAATAACCAATAACATAACACCATTGCAAATCCCTGGCAACGGCGCCATTTTGACGATTGGATTTTTGACGGTTTAGAATTTTTCAAATGAAATCTCGTTGCAAGTATAGTTTCTAAACCAACACTAATCCTTTCATACAAAAATTTGTTTGTCACAAGTAACAAACCCCTAAATTTATAAACCGAAGTATTGAAACCTCGGGTCGTTCTCCCTAGGAATTACAATAGAGTGTCTTGTTATTGGTTGTGAGTTATAATTGGGGTTTTTAAGATTTTTGGACAAGAAACATAAATGGCAAAGAAAATAAACTAACAACTAACAAAGCTCTTGGCAAGATATGAGAATTAGAAGTCCTATCCTAGTTATCCTTCTCAATTGTGATGAGAATTGTTCATTGCTACCACTTAGTTAACCTCTAACCATGGAGGAAAGTCAAGTGGATGAATCAATTTGATTCCTCAAGTCCTACTCAACTCCTAAAGGAATGACTAGCTTTAGAGGCATTCAAATCAATTAGCAACTTCTAATTATCAACCAACAAAAGAATTAGATAACTCAAGAGTCACTAATTACTCTACCTAGGCCAAGAGGAACAAAACCTACACTAAAATCCAACCAAGCATTTCATCAAACACTTGGAAGGCATAAAAGGAAAACATAGTAAATCAACAACAAGAATGAAATCTAACAACAATCATTGAAAGGAATTAACAACAACAATCAAAAGAAACACATTTATTATGAATTACTTTTATTGAATTGAAAGAGAGTAAAAGAAACAATACTAGATCTATAACAAGATACAAGAGCAACATAAAGGAAATTGCAATAAAAGAATGGGAGAAGAATGAATGTAACAACAAGGAATTGAGAAGATAGAAGTAGAAGAGGATGAATCTAAATCTAAATCTAAGAATTAAACCTAATCCTAATCCTAATTCTAGAGAGAAGTAAGAGCTTCTCTCTCTAGAAACTAACTCTAACTACTAAACTAAACTAATGGTAACTAACATGTGTTTCCCTCTTCACTCCTTGGGTTAAATAGCATCAGAAATGAGTTGGATTGGGCCCACAAGGCTTCTAAAATCGCTGGCCACGTGTTGCATTAAGTGGGTCATGTGCCACCATCGGCGCGTCCACGTACCGTGCGCGTGCGCGCCCCTATGCGCGATGCAACTATGGCGAATCTTATATCGTTTCGAAGCCCCGAATGTTAGCTTTCTAACCCAACTGGAACCGCATCATTTGGACCTCTGTAGCTCAAGTTATGGTCGTTTAAGTGCAAAGAGGTCGGCTTGACAGCTTTCCGGTTCCTTCATTTCTTCATGAGTTCTCCAACTTTTCATGCTTCTTTCTTCATTCTCTTGATCCAATCTTTGCCTCCTAAACCTTAAATCACTTAACAAACATATCAAGGCATCTAATGGAATCAAGGAGAATTAGATTTAGCTACTTTAAGACCTAAAAAGCATGTTTTCACTCTTAAGCACAATTAAAGGAGAAGTTATAAAACCATGCTATTTCAATGGATAAATGTGGGTAAAAGGTTATAAAATCCCTTAAAATCAATACAAGATAAACCGTCAAAACGGGGTTTGTCAAAACACCTATAATTCTTCATGGAGAAATCATCCAAATTTCTCATGGAAGGATCAACAGAGACCTCAACAAGGTTTCAACAACAATAATGGTGGAAGAAACAGGTTTAGCAATAGCAAGCCTTTTCCATCATCTTCTCAGCAACAGACAGAGAATTCTAAGTAGAACCACTCTGACTTAGCAACCATGGTCTCTGATCTAATCAAAAATTACTCAAAGTTTCATGACTGAAACAAGGTCCTCCATTAGAAATTTGGAGGCACAAGTTGGACAGCTGAGCAAGAAAATTACTGAACTCCCTCCTAGTACTCTTCCAAGCAATACAGAAGAAAATCCAAAAGGAGAGTGCAAGGCCATCAACATGGCCAAATTTGGAGAAGAAGGAGAGGCAGTGAACGCCACTGAGGAAGACCTCAATGGACGTCCACTGGCCTCCACTGAGTTCCCCAATGAGGAACCATGGGAATCTGAGGCTCAAAATGAGACCATAGAGATTCCATTGGACTTGCTTCTGCCATTCATGAGCTCTGATGAGTATTTTTCCTCTGAAGAGGATGAGTATGTCACTGAAGAGCAAGTTGCTAAATACCTTGGAGCAATCATGAAGCTAAATGACAAGTTATTTGGAAATGAGACTTGGGAGGATGAACCCCCTTTGCTCACCAAAGAATTGGATGACCTGTCTAGGCAGAAATTACCTCAAAAGAGGCAGGACCCTGGGAAGTTCTCCATACCTTGTACCATAGGCACCATGACCTTCAAGAAGGCTCTGTGTGACTTAGGGTCAAGTGTAAACCTCATGCCTCTCTCTGTAATGGAGAAGCTAGGGATCTTTGAGGTGCAAGCTGCAAGAATCTCACTAGAGATGGCAGACAATTCAAGAAAACAAGCTTATGGACTTGTAGAGGATGTTCTGGTGAAAATTGAAGACCATTACATCCCTACTGATTTCATAGTCCTAGAGACTAGGAAATGCATGGATGAATCCATCATCCTTGGCAGACCCTTCCTAGCCACAGCTAAGGCTGTGATTGATGTTGATGGAGGTGAACTGATCATTCAAGTGAATGAAGAATCCTTTGTGTTTAAGGCTCAAGGATATCCCTCTGTCACCATGGAGAGGAAGCATGAAGAGCTTCTCTCAAATCAGAGTCAAACAGAGCCCCCACAGTCAAACTTTAAGTTTGGTGTTGGGAGGCCACAACCAAACTCTAAGTTTGGTGTTGAACCCCCACATTCAAACTCTAAGTTTGGTGTTGGGAGGTTCCAACATTGCTCTGAGAAAATGTGAGGCTCCATAAGAGCCCTCTGTCAAGCTACTGACATTAAAGAAGCACTTGTTGGGAGGCAACCCAATGTCATATTTTATCTATTTTCCTTTGTTATTTTATGTTTTCTGTAGGTTGATGATCATGAGAAGTCACAAAATCAATTGAAAAAGCAAAAACAGAGTGAAAAACAAGAAGAAAAACAGCACACCCTGGAGGAAGAACCTACTGTCGTTTAAACGCCAGTAAGGCTAGCAGATGGGCGTTTAACGCCCAGTCTGGCACCATTCTGGGCGTTTAACACCAGAAAGGGGCACCAGACTGGCGTTAAACGCCAGGAAAGGGCAAGAACCTGGCGTTAAACGCCAGAAATGGGCACCAGCCCGGCGTTTAACGCCAGAATTGGCTAAAAACGCATTTTTGCATGCCATTTGGTGCAGGGATGACTTTTCCTTGACACCTCAGGATCTGTGGACCCCACAGGATCCCCACCTACCCCACCACCCTCTCTCTTCTTCACCCATTCATCAATCACCTCAACACCTCTTCCCCAAAAACCCTTCACCTATCCAATCCCATCTTTCTCTTCACCACTCACATCCATCCTTCATAAAACCCCACCTACCTTACCATTCAAATTCAAACCACTTTCCCTCCCAAACCCACCCATAATGGCCGAACCCTACCCCTCCCTTCACCCCTGTATAAACCCATCTTCACTCCTTCATTTTCACACAACCTAAACACTACTTCTTCCCCCTTTTGGCCGAACCACACAACCTCCTCCATCTCCTCCATTTTCTTCTTCTTCTCCTCTATTCTTTCTTCTTTTGCTCGAGGACGAGCAAACCTTTTAAGTTTGGTGTGGTAAAAGCGTTGCTTTTCGTTTTTCCATAACCATTTATGGCATCCAAGGCCGGAGAAACCTCTAGAAAGAGGAAAGGGAAGGCAAAAGCTTCCACCTCCGAGTCATGGGAGATGGAGAGATTCATCTCAAGGGTGCATCAAGACCACTTCTATGAAGTTGTGGCCTTGAAGAAGGTGATCCCCGAGGTCCCCTTTTCACTCAAAAAGGGTGAATATCCGGAGATCCGACATGAGATCCGAAGAAGAGTTTGGGAAGTTCTTACCAACCCCATTCAACAAGTCAGAATCTTAATGGTTCAAGAGTTCTATGCCAATGCATGGATCACCAAGAACCATGATCAAAGTGTGAACCCGGATCCAAAGAATTGGCTTACTATGGTTCGGCGGAAATACTTGGATTTTAGTCCAGAAAATGTAAGGTTGGCATTCAACTTGCCCATGATGCAAGGAGATGAACATCCTTACACAGGAAGGGTGATGAGCGGATAATTTATACGCTTTTTGGCATTGTTTTTAGGTAGTTTTTAGTAAGTTCAAGCTACTTTTAGGGATGTTTTCATTAGTTTTTATGTTAAATTCACATTTCTGGACTTTACTATGAGTTTGTGTGTTTTTCTGTGATTTCAGGTAATTTCTGGCTGAAATTGAGGGACTTGAGCAAAACTCTGAAAAAGGCTGACAAAAAGGACTGCTGATGTTGTTGGAATCTGACCTCCCTGCACTCAAAATGGATTTTCTGGAGCTACAGAACTCCAATTGGCGCGCTCTGAACGTCGTTGGAAAGTAGACATCCAGAGCTTTCCAGCAATATATAATAGTCCAAACTTTATTCGGAAATTGACGACGTAACATGGCGTTGAACGCCAAGTACATGCTGCTGTCTGGAGTTAAACGCCAGAAAAACGTCATGATCCAGAGTTGAACGCCCAAAACACGACATAACTCGGAGTTCAACTCCAAGAGAAGCCTCAGCTCGTGGATTGATCAAGCTCAGCCCAAACATACACCAAGTGGGCCCCGAAAGTGGATTTATGCATCAATTACTTACTCATGTAAACCCTAGGAGCTAGTTTATTATAAATAGAACTTTTTACTAGTGTATTAGACATCTTGGGACGCATAGTTCTCAGATCATGGGGGCTGGCCATTCGACCATGCCTGAACCTTTAACTTATGTATTTTCAACGGTGGAGTTTCTGCACACCATAGATTAAGGGTGTGGAGCTCTGCTATACCTCAAGTATTAATGCAATTCTATTTTCTTTTTATTCAATTCTATCTTATTCTTATTCCAAGATATTCATTCGCACCCAAGAACATGATGAATGTGATGATTATGTGACGCTCATTATCATTCTCACCTATGAACGCGCGTGATTGACAACCACTTATGTTCTACATGCAACAGAGCTTGAATGTGTATCTCTTAGATTCCCCAACAGAATCTTCGTGGTATAAGCTAGATAGATGGCGGCATTTATGAGGATCCGGAAAGTCTCACCTTGTCTGTGGTATTCCGAGTAGGATCCTGGGAATCCGGAAAGTCTAACCTTGTCTGTGGTATTCCGAGTAGGATTAGGTAATGAATGACTGTGACGTGCTTCAGACTTGCAAGTGCTCGGCGTTAGTGACAGACGCAAAAGAATCAAGGGATTCTATTCCAGTAGGCGCGGGAACCAACCAGTGATTAGCCGTGCTGTGACAGAGCGCGTGAGCGTAGTTTTCACTGCGAGGATGGGATGTAGCCTTCGGCCAGGTGATGCCTCCAGACGATTAGCCATGCGAGTGACAGCCGCAGAGGACCATTTTCCCGAGAGGATTCAAAGTAGCCATCGTCGAACGGTGAACCCCTATACACAGCTTGCCATGGAAAGGAGTAAGAAGGATTGAGTTGAAGCAGTAGAAAAGTAGGCGTTCTTGAGCCGTATAGTCTCTCCACTCGCCTATCTGAAATTCCCACCAATGAATCTGCATAAGTATTCTATCCCTTTTATTATTTCTTCTTTTTATTATTATTAATTTTCGAAACCATAAACAAATTTAATCTGTCTAACTGAGATTTACAAGGTGACCATAGCTTGCTTCATACCAACAATCTCTGTGGGATCGACCCTTACTCACATAAGGTTTATTACTTGGACGACCCAGTACACTTGCTGGTTAGTTGAACGGAGTTGTGTTCACTCGTGCCAATTTCAAATTCCATAATTTTACAAGGAGTGCAACTTAAAGAATAAGGATCACAATTTCGTCCACCAAGTTTTTGGCGCCGTTGCCGGGGATTGTTCGAGTATGGACAACTGACGGTTCATCTTGTTGCTCAGATTAGGTAATTTTCTTTTCAAAAATCTTTTTCAAAATTTTTCTTTTTATTTTTCATTTTCCCAAATTATATTTACGAAAAAAAAAATTTAATAAAAATCCAAAAAAATTAGAAAATCATAAAAACCAAAAATATCTTGTGTTTCTTGTTTGAGTCTTGAGTCAAATTTTAAGTTTGGTGTCAATTGCATGCTTTAAAAACTTCTTCTTGCATTTTTCGAAAATTCCATGCATTCATAGTGTTCTTCATGATCTTCAAGTTGTTCTTGATAAGTCTTCTTGTTTGATCTTGATGTTTTCTTGTTTTGTGTTGTTTGTTGTTTTTCATGTGCATTTTTTGTTTGTTAGAGTCCATGCATTAAAGATTTCTAAGTTTGGTGTCTTGCATGTTTTCTTTGCATCAAAAATTTTTCAAAAATATGTTCTTGATGTTCATCATGATCTTCAAAGTGTTCTTGGTGTTCATCTTGACATTCATAGCATTCTTGCATGCATTCATTGTTTTGATCTAAAAATTTCATGCATTGAGTATTTTTGTTGTTTTTCTCTCTCATAATTAAAAATTCAAAAATCAAAGAAATATCTTTTCCTTATTTCCCTCCAAATTTTCGAAATTTTGGGTTGACTTTGTCAAAAATTTTTAAAATTAGTTGTTTCTTAGTCAAGTCAAAATTTCAATTTTAAAAATCTTATCTTTTCAAAATCTTTTTCAAAAATCATATCTCTTCCATTTTTTTTTCTTATTTTCGAAAATTTTTCAAAATCTTTTTCTTATCTTTTATATCATATTTTCAAAAATTAGCTAACAATTAATGTGATTGATTCAAAAATTTGAAGTTTGTTACTTTCTTGTTAAGAAAAGTTCAATCTTGAAATTCTAGAATCTTATCTTGTAGTTTCTTGTTAGTTAAGTCATTTTAAAAATTAAATCTTTTTCAAAATATCTTTTTCTTAAAAACTTTTATCTTATCTTTTTATCTTATCCTTCTCAAAATTTTATCTTTTTCAAAATTTGATTTCAAAATATCTTATTATGTTCTTATCTTTTTAAATTTTGATTTCAAATCTTTTTCAGTCAACTAACTAACTTTTTGTTTTGTTTCTCATCTTTTTCAAAACCACCTAACTATTTTTCCCTCTCTAATTTTCGAAAATATCTCACCTTTTTTTCAAAAATTCTTTTAAATTAATTTAATTATTTTTAATTTAAATTTAATCTTATTTCTTATCCAATTTTCGAAATTACTAACTCCTTTTCAAAATTATTTTCGAATTCTCCCTCCTCTTTTCTTCTTCTATTTAATTATTTAATTACTAACACTTCTCTTCACCTCTCTTCATCCATAAATCCGAATCCATCCGTCTTCATTCTTCTACCCCCTTCTTTTTCTACTAACATAAAAGAATCTCTATACTGCGACATAGAGGATTCCTCTTTCTTTTCTTGTTTTCTTCTCTTTCATATGAGCAGGAACAGGGATAAAGGCACTCTTGTTAAAATTGATCCAGAACCTGAAAGGACTCTGAAGAGAAAATTAAGAGAAGCTAAATTACAACAATCCAGAAATAACCTTTCAGAAATTTTTGAACAAGAGAAGGAGATGGCAGCCGAAAATAATAATAATAATGCAAGGAGAATGCTTGGTGACTTCACAAAGCCAACGTCCAAGTTTGATGGAAGAAGCATCTCCAATCCTGCCATTGGAGCCAATAACTTTGAGTTGAAACCTCAGCTAGTTGCTTTAATGCAACAAAACTGCAAGTTTTATGGACTTCCATCTGAAGATCCTTACCAGTTTTTAACTGAGTTCTTGTAGATCTGTGAGACTGTAAAGACGAATGGAGTTGATCCTGAAGTCTACAGACTCATGCTTTTCCCTTTTGCTGTAAGAGACAGAGCTAGAATATGGTTGGATTCACAACCTAAGGATAGCCTGGACTCATGGGATAAGCTAGTCACTGCCTTCTTGGATAAATTCTTTCCTCCTCAAAAGCTGAGCAAGCTGAGAGTGGATGTTCAAACCTTCAAACAAAAAGATGGTGAATCCCTCTATGAAGCTTGGGAAAGATACAAGCAGCTGACCAAAAGATGTCCATCTGACATGTTTTCAGAATGGACCATATTAGATATATTCTATTATGGTCTCTCTGAATTTTCGAAAATGTCATTGGACCATTCTGCAGGTGGATCTATTCACCTGAAGAAAACGCCTGAAGAGGCTCAAGAGCTCATTGACATGGTTGCAAACAACCAATTCATGTACACTTCTGAGAGGAATTCCGTGAACAATGGGATACCTCAAAAGAAAGGAGTTCTTGAAATTGATACTCTGAATGCCATATTGGCTCAGAACAAAGTGTTGACTCAACAGGTCAACATGATCTCTCAAAATCTGAATGGATGGCAACATGCATCCAACAGTACTAGAGAGGCAGCTTCTGAAGAAGCTTATGATCCTGAGAACCCTGCCATGGCAGAGGTTAATTACATGGGTGAACCTTATGGAAACACCTATAACTCATCATGGAGAAATCATCCAAATTTCTCATGGAAGGATCAACAAAAACCTCAACAAGGTTTTAACAAGGGTGGACGTAGTAGGCTGGGCAATAGCAAGCCATATCCATCATCTTCTCAGCAACAGACAGAGAATTCTGAACAAAACACTTCTAGTTTAGCCAATGTAGTCTCTGATCTGTCAAAGGCCACTTTCAGTTTCATGAGTGAAACAAGATCCTCCATTAGAAATCTGGAGGCACAAGTGGGCCAGCTAAGTAAGAAAGTCATTGAAACTCCTCCCAGTATTCTCCCAAGCAATACAGAAGAAAATCCAAAAGGAGAGTGCAAGGCCATTGACATAGTCAATATGGCCGAATGCACAAGGGAGGAGGAGGACGAAAATCTTAGTGAGAAAGACCTCCTGGGACGTCCCTCAAGCAAGAAGGAGTTTTCTATTGAGGATCCAAAGGAATCTGAGGCTCATATAGAGACCATAGAGATTCCATTAAATCTCCTTCTGCCATTCATGAGCTCTGAAGACTATTCATCCTCTGAAGAGGATGAAGATGTGACTGGAGAGCAAGTTGCTCAATATTTAGGAGCTATCATGAAGCTGAATGCCAAGTTATTTGGTAATGAGACCTGGGAAAGTGAACCTCCCTTGCTCATTAATGAACTGGATACTTGGATTCAGAAAATTCTACCTCAAAAGAAACAAGATCCTGGCAAGTTCTTAATACCTTGTACCATAGGCACGATGATCTTTGAAAAAGCTCTGTGTGATCTGGGGTCAGGGATAAATCTAATGCCACTCTCTGTAATGGAGAAGTTGGGGATCATTGAGGTACAACCTGCCTTGTTCTCATTACAACTGGCAGACAAGTCAATGAGACAAGCTTATGGAATAGTAGAGGACGTGTTATTAAAGGTTGAAGGCCTTTACATCCCTGCTGATTTCATAATCTTAGACACTAGGAAGGAAGAGGATGATTGCATCATCCTTGGAAGACCTTTCCTAGCCACAGCAGGAGCTGTGATAGATGTCAACAGAGGTGAATTAGTCCTTCAATTGAATGGGGACTACCTTGTGTTTAAGGCACATGGCCATCCCTCTGTGACAGAAGAGAGTAAGCATGAAGAGCTTCTCTCAGTTCAGAGTCAAGAAGAGCCCACACAGTCAAACTCTAAGTTTGGTGTTGTGAGGCCACAACCAAACTCTAAGTTTGGTGTTAAGATCCCATATCCAAACTCTAAGTTTGGTGAGGACAACTATACAACATTGACCTGATCACCTTGTGGCTCCATGAGAGCCACTGTCAAGCTATTGACATTAAAGAAGCGCTTGTTGGGAGGCAACCCAATTTTATTTATCTAATTTCTATTTTATACTATTTTATTGTTATTTTGTGTTTTATTAGGTACATGATCATGAGGAGTCACGAAAAAAATCATAAAAATTAAAAACAGAATCAAAAACAGCAGAAAAAAAATTTCACCCTGGAGGACGCACAGGCTGGCGTTCAACGCCAGTAAGGTGCATCTGGCTGGCGTTCAACGCCAGAACAGAGCACCATTCTGGCGCTGAACGCCAGAAACAAGCAACATTCTGGCGCTGAACGCTAGGAATGTGCCCAGAGAGGAAAAACTGGCGCTGAACGCCAGTAACAAGCATGAAACTGGCGTTCAACGCCAGAAACATGCTTTACATGGGCGTTGAACGCCCAGAATGTGCACCAATGGGCGTTTAAACGCCAGAATGATGCACAAAGGCATTTTACATGCCTATTTGGTGCAAGGATGGAATTCCTTGACACCTCAGGATCTGTGGACCCCACAGGATCCCCACCTACCATATTCCCACCTTCCCTCTTAATCCTAATCACACTCTCCTAATCTAATTTCACTCTTCCCCATGTCACACTTCCCAACAACTTTCACCAATCACCTCAATTCCTCTTCCCAATTTACCACCCATTCCCACCCAAAATGGCCGAAAATACCTCCTCCCTCTCCCTATAAATACCCCTCCTTTCTACTTCATTTTCACACAACACAAACCCCTTCTTCTTCACCTAAACCGAACCTACCACTCCCCCTTCTCTACCATATTTTCTTCTTCTTCTTCTTCTCTTCTTTCTTCTCTTGCTCGAGGACGAGCAATATTTTAAGTTTGGTGTGGTAAAAGCATAAGCTTTTTTTTTACCAATGGCACCTAAGGCCGGAGTATCCTCTAGAAAAGGAAAAGGGAAGACAAAAGCTTCCACCTCCGAGTCATGGGAGATGGAAAGATTCATCTCCAAGAGCCATCAAGACCACTTCTATGATGTTGTGGCAAAGAAGAAGGTGATCCCTGAGGTCCCTTTCAAGCTCAAGAAAAATGAGTATCCGGAGATCCGACATGAAGTCCGAAGAAGAGGTTGGGAAGTCTTAACCAACCCCATGCAACATGTCAGAATCTTAATGGTTCAAGAGTTCTATGCCAATGCATGGATCACTAGGAACCATGACCAAGGTATGAACCCGAGTCCAAAGAATTATCTCACAATGGTTCGGGGGAAATACTTGGATTTCAGTCCGGAAAATGTAAGGTTGGCGTTTCACTTGCCCATGATGCAAGGAGATGAACGCCCCTACACTAGAAGGGTCAACTTTGATCAAAGGTTGGACCAAGTCCTTATGGACATTTGTGTGGAAGGAGCTCAATGGAAGAGAGACTCCAAAGGCAAGCCAGTCCAACTAAGAAGACTGGACCTCAAGCCTATAGCTAGAGGATGGTTGGAGTTCATTCAACGCTCCATCATTCCTACTAGCAACCGATCTGAAGTTACTGTGGATCGGGCCATCATGATTCATGGCATCATGATTGGAGAGGAAGTAGAAGTTCATGAGGTCATCTCCAATGAAGTCTACAAAATAGCCGACAAGCCTTCACCCATGGCACGGCTAGCTTTTCCTCATCTTATTTGTCATCTATGTTACTCAGCAGGAGTCATCATAGAAGGAGACGTCTCCATTGAAGAGGATAAGCCCATCACCAAGAAGAGGATGGAGCAAGCAAGAGAGACCCCTCACGGTTCTCAAGAGATGCATGAGGAAGCTCATCATCAAGAAATCTCTGAGATGACTCAAGGGATGCACTTTCCTCCAAACAACTATTGGGAGCAACTCAACACTTCTTTAGAAGGTTTGAGCCACAATGTGGAACAATTAAGGGTGGAACATCATGAGCACTCCATCATTCTCCAAGAAATAAGAGAAGATCAAAGAGCAATGAGGGAGGAGCAACAAAGGCAAGGAAGGGACATAGAAGAGCTTAAGGACATTGTTGGTCCTTCAAGAAGAAGACGCCACTAAAGGTGGATTCATTCCTTGTTCTTTATTTCTTTCTGTTTTTCGGTTTTTAATGTTGAGTTTATCTATGTTTTGTGTCTCTACTTCATGATCATTAGTATGTAACCATGCCTTAAAGCTATGAATAAAATCCATTAATCCTTCAATTCTCTTAAATGAAAAATATTTTAACTCAAAGGAACAAGAAGTACATAAATTTCGAAAATAGCTCTTGAATTTAGTTTAATTATATTGATGTGGTGACAATACTTTTTGTTTTCTGAATGAATGCTTGAACAGTGCATATGTCTTTTGATCTTGTTGTTTATGAATGTTAAAATTGTTGGCTCTTGAAAGAATGATGAACAAAGAGAAATGTTATTGAGGATCTGAAAAATCATGAAATTGATTCTTGAAGCAAGAAAAAGCAGTGAAAAAGAAAAAGTGGCGAAAAAAAAATAATATAGAAAGAAAAAGGAGCAATAGAAAAAGCCAAGAGCCCTTAAAACCAAAAGGCAAGGGTAAAAAGGATCCAAGGCTTTGAGCATCAATGGATAGGAGGGCCCAAGGAAATTAAATCCAGGCCTAAGCGGCTAAATCAAGCTGTCCCTAACCATGTGCTTGTGTCATGAAGGTCCAAGTGAAAAACTTGAGACTGAGTGGTTAAAGTCGTGATCCAAAGCAAAAGAGTGTGCTTAAGAGCTCTGGACACCACTAACTGGGGACTCTAGCAAAGCTGAGTCACAATCTGAAAAGGTTCACCCAGTTATGTGTCTGTGGCATTTATGTATCCGGTGGTAATACTGGAAAACAAAGTGCTTAGGGCCACGGCCAAGACTCATAAGTAGCTGTGTTCAAGAATCAACATGCTTAACTAGGAAAGTCAATAACACTATCCAAAATTCTAAGTTCCCAAGAGACGCCAATCACTCTAAACTACAAAGGAAAAAGTGAGATGCCAAAACTGTTCAGAAGCAAAAAGCTACAAGTCCCGCTCATTTAATTATAATTAATATTCATTGATATTTTAGAATTTATAGTATATTCTCTTCTTTTTATCCTATTTGATTTTCAGTTGCTTGGGGACAAGCAACAATTTAAGTTTGGTGTTGTGATGAGCGGATAATTTATACGCTTTTTGGCATTGTTTTTAGGTAGTTTTTAGTAAGTTCAAGCTACTTTTAGGGATGTTTTCATTAGTTTTTATGTTAAATTCACATTTCTGGACTTTACTATGAGTTTGTGTGTTTTTCTGTGATTTCAGGTAATTTCTGGCTGAAATTGAGGGACTTGAGCAAAACTCTGAAAAAGGCTGACAAAAAGGACTGCTGATGCTGTTGGAATCTGACCTCCCTGCACTCAAAATGGATTTTCTGGAGCTACAGAACTTCAATTGGCGCGCTCTCAACGGCGTTGGAAAGTAGACATCCAGAGCTTTCCAGCCATATATAATAGTCCATACTTTATTCGGAAATTGACGACGTAACTTGGCGTTGAACGCCAAGTACATGCTGCTGTCTAGAGTTAAACGCCAGAAAAACGTCATGATCCGTAGTTGAACGCCCAAAACACGTCATAACTCGGAGTTCAACTCCAAGAGAAGCCTCAGCTCGTGGATTGATCAAGCTCAGCCCAAACATACACCAAGTAGGCCCCGGAAGTGGATTTATGCATCAATTACTTACTCATGTAAACCCTAGGAGCTAGTTTATTATAAATAAAACTTTTTACTAGTGTATTAGACATCTTGGGACGCATAGTTCTCAGATCATGGGGGCTGGCCATTCGGCCATGCCTGAACCTTTAACTTATGTATTTTCAACGGTGGAGTTTCTGCACACCATAGATTAAGGGTGTGGAGCTCTGCTGTATCTCAAGTATTAATGCAATTCTATTTTCTTTTATTCAATTCTATCTTATTCTTATTCCAAGATATTCATTCGCACCCAAGAACATGATGAATGTGATGATTATGTGACGCTCATTATCATTCTCACCTATGAACGCGCGTGATTGACAACCACTTACGTTCTACATGCAACAGAGCTTGAATGTGTATCTCTTAGATTCCCCAACAGAATCTTCGTGGTATAAGCTAGATAGATGGCGGCATTTATGAGGATCCGGAAGGTCTCACCTTGTCTGTGGTATTCCCAGTAGGATCCTGGGAATCCAGAAAGTCTAACCTTGTCTGTGGTATTCCGAGTAGGATTCCGGTAATGAATGACTGTGACGTGCTTCAGACTCGCAAGTGCTGGGCGTTAGTGACAGACGCAAAAGAATCAAGGGATTCTATTCCAGTAGGCGCGGGAACCAACCAGTGATTAGCCGTGCTGTGACAGAGCGCGTGAGCGTAGTTTTCACTGCGAGGATGGGATGTAGCCTTCGGCCAGGTGATGCCTCCAGACGATTAGCCATGCAAGTGACAGCCGCAGAGGACCATTTTCCCGAGAGGATTCAAAGTAGCCATCGTCGAACGGTGAACCCCTATACACAGCTTGCCATGGAAAGGAGTAAGAAGGATTGAGTTGAAGCAGTAGGAAAGTAGGCGTTCTTGAGCCGTACAGTCTCTCCACTCGCCTATCTGAAATTCCCACCAATGAATCTGCATAAGTATTCTATCCCTTTTATTATTTCTTCTTTTTATTATTATTAATTTTTGAAACCATAAACAAATTTAATCTGTCTAACTGAGATTTACAAGGTGACCAAAGCTTGCTTCATACCAACAATCTCTGTGGGATTGACCCTTACTCACGTAAGGTTTATTACTTGGACGACCCAGTACACTTGCTGGTTAGTTGAACGGAGTTGTGTTCACTCGTGCCAATTTCAAATTCCATAATTTTACAAGGAGTGCAACTTAAAGAATAAGGATCACAATTTCGTCCACCAAAGGGTCAACTTTGATCAAAGGTTGGACCAAGTCCTCACTGACATTTGTGAAGAGGGCGCCCAATGGAAGAGAGATTCAAGAGGAAAGCCGGTTCAACTAAGAAGGCATAACGTCAAGCCCGTGGCTAGAGGATGGTTGGAGTTTATCCAACGCTCAATCATTCCCACTAGCAACCGGTCCGAAGTTACTCTAGACCGGGCCATCATGATTCATAGCATCATGATTGGAGAAGAAGTAGAAGTTCATGAGGTTATAGCCCAAGAACTCTATAAGGTGGCGGACAAGTCCTCTACCTTGGCAAGGTTAGCCTTTCCTTATCTCATTTGTCACCTCTGTTGTTCAGTTGGAGTTGACATAGAGGGAGACATCCCCATTGATGAGGACAAGCCCATTACTAAGAAGAGGATGGAGCAAACAAGAGACCCCACTCATCATGCGATCCCTGAGATTCCTCAAGGGATGCACTTTCCTCCACAAGACTATTGGGAGCAAATTAACACCTCCCTAGGAGAATTGAGTTCCAACATGGGACAACTAAGGGTGGAGCACCAAGAACATTCCATTCTCCTCCATGAAATTAGAGAAGATCAAAGAATCACGAGAGAGGAGCAACAAAGACAAGGAAGAGACATTGAGGAGCTCAAGCACTCCATAAGACCTTCAAGAGGAAGAACAAGCCGCCATCACTAAGGTGGACCCGTTCTTTAATCTCCTTGTTCTTTATTTTCCTGTTTTTCGAATTTTAGTGCTTATGTTTATCTATGTTTGTGTCTTGTGATCATTAGTGTCTATGCCTAAAAGTTATGAATGTCCTATGAATCCATCACCTCTCTTAAATGAAAAATGTTCTTAATTGAAAAAGATAAGAATTGCATGAATTTTGAATTTTATAACAGTTTAATTATTTTGATGTGGTGGCAATTCTTTTGTTTTCTGAATGTATGCTTAAACAGTGCATATGTCTTTTGAATTTGTGGTTCATGAATGTTGGCTCTTGAAAGAATGATGAAAAAGGAGACATGTTACTGAGGATCTGAAAAATCATAAAAATGATTCTTGAAGCAAGAAAAAGCAGTGAATACAAAAAAAAAAAAAGAGAAGGGGAAAAACGAAAAAGAAAAAAAGGGGGAGAAAGAAAAAGAAAAGAAAAAGAAAGAAATAAAGTTGTGATCCAAGGCAAAAAGAGTGTGCTTAAGAACCCTGGACACCTCTAGTTGGGGACTCTAGCAAAGCTGAGTCACAATCTGAAAAGGTTCACCCAATTATGTGTCTGTGGCATGTATGTATCCGGTGGTAATACTGGAAGACAGAGTGCTTTGGGCCACAGCCAAGACTCAATAAGTAGCTGTGTTCAAGAATCATCATACTTAGCTAGGAGAATCAATAACACTATCTGGATTCTGAGTTCCTAAAGAAGCCAATCATTCTGAATTTCAAAGGATAGAGTGAGATGCCAAAACTATTCAGAGGCAAAAAGCTAAAAGCCCCGCTCATCTAATTAATACTGATCTTCATAGATGTTTTTGGAATTCATTGCATATTCTCTTCTTTTTATCTTATTTGATTTTCAGTTGCTTGAGGACAAGCAACAATTTAAGTTTGGTGTTGTGATGAGCGGATAATTTGTACGCTTTTTGGCATTGTTTTTAGTATGTTTTTAGTATGATCTAGTTAGTTTTTAGTATATTTTTATTAGTTTTTAGTTAAAATTCACTTTTCTGGACTTTACTATGAGTTTGTGTGTTTTTCTGTGATTTCAGGTATTTTCTGGCTGAAATTGAGGGACCTGAGCAAAAATCTGATTCAGAGACTGAAAAGGACTGCAGATGCTGTTGGATTCTGACCTCCCTGCACTCGAAGTGGATTTTCTGGAGCTACAGAAGCCCAATTGGCGTGCTCTCAACGGCGTTGGAAAGTAGACATCCTGGGCTTTCCAGCAATACATGATAGTCCATACTTTGCCCAAGATTTGATGGCCCAAACCGGCGTTCAAAGTCACCCTCTGAATTTCCAGCGTTAAACGCCGGAACTGGCACAAGAATGGGAGTTAAACGCCCAAACTGGCACCAAAGCTGGCGTTTAACTCCAAGGGAAGTCTCTACACGAAAATGCTTCAATGCTCAGCCCAAGCACACACCAAGTGGGCCCGGAAGTGGATTTTTATGTCATTTCTGTAGACCTTAGGCTACTAGTTCTCTATAAGTAGGACCTTTTACTATTGTATTTTCATCTTTCAATCTTAGAATCTTTTGATCATGTTTTTATGATTGAACCCTCTTTGGGAGGCTGGCCTCACGGCCATGCCTAGACCTTGTTCTTATGTATTTTCAACGGTGGAGTTTCTACACACCATAGATTAAGGTGTAGAGCTCTGCTGTACCTCGAGTATTAATGCAATTACTATTATTCTTCTATTCAATTCCGCTTGTTCTTGTTCCAAGATATCACTTGTTCTTCAACTTGATGAATGTGATGATCCGTGACACTCATCATCATTCTCACCTATGAACGTGTGACTGACAACCACCTCCGTTCTACCTTAGATTGAGTGAATATCTCTTGGATTCCTGATACACGATGCATGGTTGATCGCCTGACAACCGAGTGCTCGCCTGACAAACGAGCCAGCCATTCCGTGAGAACAGAGTCTTCGTGGTATAGGCAAGAACTGATGGCGGCATTCAAGAGAATCCGGAAGGTCTAACCTTGTCTGTGGTATTCTGAGTAGGATTCAATGATTGAATGACTGTGACGTGCTTCAAACTCCTGAGGGCGGGGTGTTAGTGACAGACGTAAAAGAATCACTGGATTCTATTCCGGCCTGATTGAGAACCGACAGATGGATAGCCGTGCCGTGACAGGGTGCGTTGAACATTTCCACTGAGAGGATGGGAGGTAGCCACTGACAACGGTGAAGCCCTTGCATAAGCTTGCCATGGAAAGGAGTAAGAAGGATTGGGTGAAGACAGTAGGAAAGCAGAGAGACGGAAGGGACCAAGCATCTCCATTCGCTTATCTGAAGCTCTCACCAATGAATTGCATAAGTATCTCTATCTTTATCTTTATGTTTTATTCATATATCACCATTACCCATTTGAGTCTGCCTGACTAAGATTCACAAGGTGACCATAGCTTGCTTCATACCAACAATCTCCGTGGGATCGACCCTTACTCGCGTAAGGTTTATTACTTGGACGACCCAGTGCACTTGCTAGTTAGTTGTTCGGAGTTGTGATAGAGAGTTGAGATTGCAATGAGCGTACCATGTTGATGGCGCCATTGATGATCACAATTTCGTGCACCAGCCTGCGCGGATGCGTCCATCCTTGTGCGCCGCTTCCAGCTATCCTCATCCACGCGTGCGCGTGAAGTGCGTGTGCGCGTCAGTGCTGAAGTTCCCAAAATCCAAATCTTCATGTTCCTTCCTCTTGTGCATGCTTTCTTTCTCTCTTCTAGGCCATTCTTACCCTATTAATTCTGAAATAACTCAACAAAATATATCACGACATCGAATGGCAATAGAGAGGATCAAAATATAGCAATTCTAAGGCATAATAAGCATGTTTTCCATCATGGAGCAATATTAGGAAGTGAACACAAAACCATGCATTTCTTATGAATAAGTGCGAGAAATATTGACAAAAACTCCCAAATTAAGCACAAGATAAACCACAAAATTGGGGTTTATCAAATCTCCCCACACTTAAACCAAGCATGTCGTCATGCTTAAAATAAAAAGACCAAGGATCATGGTGAGAAGGGTTTATGAAATGCAAACTACCTAAGTGAATGCATGCAACTAATGTAAAATCGTCTATCTACTTGGTCAAGGGTAAATCCATCCTCCAAGAACACATGTGAGCATATAGGGTGAAAATGATATGTAGTTCATGAATCCTACCAAACTGAATATCACTATAAAGTTCATATAACTTGCTAAATGGATGCTTGCGAAAACCAGGAACAAGGAGTTGAGCATCGAACCCTCGCCGGATGTGTATCCGCTCTATAAGTGTATAGGGTTCGTCACTCGATCCTCTCCTAATCATGCTTTCCAAGATTTGTCTTTCATCTAACAATCAACAATTACTTAATGCATGCTTACAAGTATTATGAGGTCTTATTCATGGGTTGTAACGTGGCTAGGGTGAAGGTAAGGATGCATATGGTCAAGTGAGCTTAAAATTTGAGTCCTTGATTAACCTAGAATCCCACTAGACACATAGAACAACCTATACAACTATAATACATTACCTAGCTACCCTTGAGTTTCACTTTTTGCATACTCATGCATTCTTTTCAATTCACATCCCATATGCATTGTTTTTTTTTTTACTTTGTCTTGTGGTATTTTTGTCCCCCTTCATTGCTTTTCTTTTCTTTTCCATATATATATATTTTTCTTTTCTTTTTCATACATTCTCATATATACACATATGAAATTCTTCTCTTTTTTTTCGGTCCCCTTTTCCGTGGGGTTCATGTACAAAAGTTTCAATGCATATGGTTCAATCATTCAATACATGAGTATGTTCTCAAATCCCAGAATTTTCAATTACAATTACAATACACCTCTATATCTACCCAAGTTCCCAAGTATACCCTCCCAATTGAATGATACACATCCTAACTCACCTAGGCTAATCAAAGATCCAAATTTAGGGACATTCATAGTTTTTCGCTTAGGGTTGTTGATGTGCTTTTTTTAGGAACAAAGAGCGTTCATCATAGGCTCAAAATTGGTTAGCAATGGTAGATAAAAGGGTTAAGGCAGTTTTGGAAAAGTGACTATTAAAATGATGGTCTCGGTCATGTAAATGCATTCATACACAAAGTAATGGACATATAGAATCAGACAAAGCAAGGATTACAATCATAGAGAGAGAATAATGCACACAAGAATGAGAATTAATGGTTAGAAGATATAACCATACAATAGGCTCAAAACTTACATGCTTGTGTTCTTAGCTCAATTACTATGTTCCAAAATACATTCTTGAAGCAAGTTTTCCGCAAAAAAATTTTCCAAAATTGGTAGGGTACCCCAAAACACAGTTTCTTGGGGAAGAAGTTATTATTTGACCAAGTAACTCTATAGAGACTAACTATCATGCAAAGGATATTTACAAACAAGACTAACTACACATGCAATGTACTAACTACTAAGCAAAAGATAAATCCATGAGTATTGAAAAGAAGAGATTGTTACCCATGGAGATCGGTCGAACGACCTCCCCACACTTAGAATTTAGCACGGTCCTCCGTGCTACTAACAATGTGAAAAGGACAGTCGGGACCAGAACATTCACTATCCCTTTCATCAGAGCTCCCATCACTTGGGTTGGAGGTGGATGTGAATATTTTGGGTTCCTCCATGCTAGGGGTAACACAAAGCAGAAGCTTCTTGATGTAAGTGTATCGGCGTTGGTTGCACCGCTCATATCTATCAATCTTTCGGTGTAGATCTTCTATCCTTTGATGGTTGTATCTTTGCTGCGGTGGTGATGATAAGGTGGGAGGAATAAAGATGGTAGGGCTACGTCAATGCTTGGTTTGTTCATGGGAAGATGTAAGTATTTTCCGCTTGGGACCACATCGCCCTTAGCCGGGATTATAGCTTTTGTGTCCATGGCTTCCCAAGGAACACCTGCAGCAGTAACTAAATCAGATACCAATGCTGGAAATGGCAAATTACCTCGGTCATGGATTTGACTCCCCGTGAGAACACACCAAACAAGCAAAGCGAGATCCGCCGTGAAGGACGACTTATGGGTGCTAGGTAGGACATAGTGGGATAGGATTTGGGCCCAAGCTCTAGCGTCTACAGTGAGGAAATGTGCGTCAATGCACTTGGGTCGCATCCGGAGTTGACCATGGGTCCAAAATGCCTCTGGTTCAGCAATGACTCGGAGGACTGAGTCCCAGTCAAATTCAGACTTTTCTCACTGACATAAGACCTCTTGGTAGCCATCCATGTCACTTGGTACTGGTAAGACATTAAGCACTTACTGAATAGGCTCTTTCGACACTGAGACTTGCTTCCGGTGCACGTATACCGATTGAAGAGAGGGAAGATGGTAGTTAGTGTAGAATTCTACTACCCATGAGAGATTGACCTCTTGTGGTTTTCTCAGAAGGAACTCCCATCCTCGCTATTCAATGCGGGGTAGAATACAAGGAGCAACTTTGTCTGGCGGAGCGAGTAGATGCTCAGCATGATAGTTCCTCTCAACCTTGGTGGGGAACACAAGTTCACAGAAGCGGTTGGGGAATCTTGAAGAATCCTTTGCTGGTTTGCTCTTCTCATTGTCATCAATAGGAGCGGGTGCCTTTGCCTTCTTAGATAGAGGTCTAGCTCCTAATGAGGAGTGCGCCTTAGAGCGTAACTTTGGGGGTGCCCTCTTTGTGGCTGGTTTCCTTGAAGCTTTCTCCTTGCCTTTCTTGGTGGCCATCTTGAAAAAGGAGGGGAAAGAAGGAAAGTGTTAAACCCAAAGGATCAACTCAACAAACATGCAAGTGAGAGGTGGTGTCCAAAAGAAATAGTGCAACAAAGTAGTCATAGAAGCATGGGTCACAACACTTGGGATGGGATACAAGAGGGAGTAAAGCATGCAATATGCCATGAGAGGAATGATCTCAAGCATCCAAAACAAAGAGCAAGTCATGTTCAATGAGTATCTAATTAGCAAGTAATAAGCAAAATGTGTTCAATGCACTTAGAAGAGAGCAAGTGAATGAGGAGGTGATGAGCGGATAATTTATATGCTTTTTGGCATTGTTTTTAGGTAGTTTTTAGTATGATCTAGTTACTTTTAGGGATGTTTTCATTAGTTTTTATGCTAAATTCACATTTCTGGACTTTACTATGAGTTTGTGTGTTTTTCTATGATTTCAGGTATTTTCTGTCTGAAATTAGGGACCTGAGCAAAACTCTAATAGGAGGCTGACAAAGGACTACTGATGCTGTTGGAATCTGACCTCCCTGCACTCAAAATAGATTTTCTGGAGCTACAGAACTCCAAATGGCGCGCTCTCAACGGCGTTGGAAAGTAGACATCCAAAGCTTTCTAGCAATATATAATAGTCCATACTTTATTTGTAATTAGACGACATAAACTGGCGCTCAACGCCAGTTCCATGCTGCATTCTGGAGTCAAACGCCAGAAACACGTCACGAACCAGAGTTGAACGCCCAAAACACGTTACAACTTGGCGTTCAACTCCAAGAGAAGCCTCAGCTCGTGGATAGATCAAGATCAGCCCAAGCACACACCAAGTGGGCCCCGGAAGTGGATTTATGCATCAAATACTTACTTCTGTAAACGCTAGTAGCTAATTTGGTATAAATAGAACTATTTACCTTTGTATTAGACGTCTTGGACTATCTAGTTCTTTTGACCATTCAGTCTTTCATGGGAGTTGACCATTCGGCCATGCCTGGACCTTCATCACTTATGTATTTTCACCGGTGGAGTTTTTACATACCATAGATTAAGGGTGTGGAGCTCTGCTGTACCCAAGTTTCAATGCAATTACTACTATTTTCTATTCAATTCGACTTATTCCTATTCTAAGATATTCGTCGCACTTCAACATGATGAATGTGATGATCCTTGACACTCATCATCATTCTCGTGACTGACAACCACTTCTGTTCTACCTTAGACCGGGCGCATATCTCTTGGATTCCTTAATCAGAATCTTCGTGGTATAAGCTAGAATTGATGGCGGCATTCATGGGAATCCGGAATGTCTAACCTTGTTTGTGGTATTCCGAGTAGGATTTCAGAATTGAATGACTGTGACGAGCTTCAAACTCGCGATTGCTGGGCGTGATGACAAACGCAAAAGAATCAAGGGATTCTATTCCAACATGATCGAGAACCGACAGATGATTAGCCGTGCTGTGACAGAGCATTTGGACCATTTTCATTGAGAGGATGGGATGTAGCCATTGACAACGGTGATGCCCTACATACAACTTGCCATAGAAAGGAGTGACAAATATTGGATAAAGACAATAGAAAAACAGAGATTCAGAAGGAACACGGCACCTCCAAACACCTATCTGAAATTCCCACCATTGGATTACATGAGTAACCTTATCTTTATTTTCTATTTAATTTATTGTTATTATTCGCAAAACCAATAATCTCTTAAATTAGTTAAATCCGCCTGACTGGGATTTACAAGATGACCATAGCTTGCTTCATACCAACAATCTCTGTGGGATCGACCCTTACTCATGTAAGGTATTACTTGGACGACCCAGTACAGTTGCTGGTTAGTTGTGCGGAGTTGTGACAAAGTGTAATTTATGTTTGAGAGCACCAAGTCTTTGGAGCCATTGTTGATGATCAAAATTTCATCCACCAAGTTTTTGGCGCCGTTGCCGGGGATTGTTTGAGTATGGACAACTGACGGTTCATCTTGTTGCTCAGATTAGGTAATTTTCTTTTATTTTCTTTTCAAAAAAGTTTTCAAAAATCTTTCAAAATTTGTCTTTATTTTCGTTTTTCTAAAGAATATTTTCGAAAAATTTATTAAGAAAATACAAAAAATCATAAAATCATAAAAATCAAAACTATTTTTTGTTTCTTGTTTGAGTCTTGAGTCAATTTTTAAGTTTAGTGTCAATTGCATGTTTTAAAAATTATTATGCATTTTTCGAAAAATTCATGAATTCATAGTGTTCTTCATGATCTTCAAGTTGTTCTTGGTAAATCTTCTTGTTTGATCTTGATGTTTTCTTGTTTTGTGTCTTTTATTGTTTTTCATATGTATTTTTGCATTCATACTATCCATGCATTAAAGAATTATAAGTTTGGTGTCTTGCATGTTTTCTTTGCATAAAAAATTTTTCAAAAATATGTTCTTGATGTTCATCATGATCTTCAAAGTGTTCTTGGTGTTCATCTTGACATTCATAGTGTTATTGCATGCATCATGAGTTTTGATTCATAATTTTCATGTTGTGGGTCATTTTTGTTGTTTTTCTCTTTCATCATTAAAAATTCAAAAATAAAAAAATATATTTTCCTTAATTTTCTCATAATTTTCGAAAATTTGAGTTGACTTAGTCAAAAATTTTTAAAATTAGTTGTTTCTTACAAGCCAAGTCAAATTTTCAATTTTAAAAATCCTATCTTTTAAAAACTTTTTCAAAAATCAAATCTTTTTCATTTTTATCTTATGATTTTCGAAAATTTAAAAATTTTTTTTAAAAATATTTTTCTTAATTTTATCTTTATTTTCGAAAATTATGCTAACAATTAATGTGATTGATTCAAAAATTTGAAGTTGTTACTTTCTTGTTAAGAAAGGTTCAATCTTTAAATTCTAGAATCTTATTTTTTAGTTTCTTGTTAGTTAAGTAATTAATTTTAATTTTAAAAATTAAATCTTTCTTATCTTATCTTTTATATCATATCTTTTTCAAAATTTTATCTTTTTCAAAAATTTGATTTCAAAATATCTTATCTAACTTCTTATCTTCTTATCTTTTCAAATTTGATTTTAATATCTTTTTCAACTAACTAATTAACTTTTTGTTTGTTTCTTATCTTTTTCAAAACCACCTAACTACTTTTCCTCTCTCTAATTTTTGAAAATATCTCATCCCTTTTTCAAATTTTTCTTAAATTAACTAATTGTTTTAAATTTTAATTTTAATTCTATCTCACATTTAATTTTCAAAAATCATTAACTGTTTTTCAAAATTAATTTTTGAATTCTCTCTCTCATCTTCTTCTATTTATTTATTTATTTACTAACATTTCTCTTCAGCTCTCTTCATCTCCAATCACTTCCTCTATCCTTACCCTTGTGTTTGGATTATTCATTCTTCTTAATCCTTATCCCCTTTCTTCTTCTACTAACAATAAGGGTCCTCTCTACTGTGACATAGAGGATTCCTCTTCCTTTTCTTTTTCTCTTCTCTTTCATATGAGCAGGAACAAGGAAAAAGGCACTCTTGTTGAAGCTGATCCTGAACCTGAAAGGACTCTGAAGAGGAAACTAAGAGAAGCTAAATTACAACAATCCAGAGGCAACCTTTCTGAAATTTTTGAAGAAGAGAAGGAGATGGAAGCCGAACCCAACAGCAATAATGCAAGGAGGATGCTTGGTGATTTTACTAAACCCACATCCAAGTTTGATGGAAGAAGCATCTCAATTCCTACCATTGGAGCAAACAATTTTGAGCTAAAACCTCAATTAGTTGCTTTAATGCAACAGAACTGCAAATTTCATGGACTTCCATCTGAAGATCCTTACCAGTTTTTAACTGAGTTCTTGCAGATTTGTGAGACTGTTAAGACGAATGGAGTAGATCTTGAAGTCTACAGGCTCATGCTTTTCCCTTTTGCTGTAAGAGACAGAGCTAGAACATGGTTAGATTCACAACCTAAAGATAGCCTGGACTCCTGGGATAAGCTGGTCATGGCCTTCTTGGATAAATTCTTTCCTCCTCAAAAGTTGACCAAGCTTAGAGTGGATGTTCAGACCTTCAAGCAAAAAGATGGTAAATCCCTCTATGAAGCTTGAGAAGGATACAAGCAGATGACCAAAAAGTGTCCTTCTGACATGTTTTCAGAATGGACTATATTAGATATATTCTATTATGGTCTATCTGAGTTTTCCAAAATGTCATTGGACCTTTCTGCAGGTGAATCCATTCACCTAAAGAAAATGCCTGCAGAAGCTCAAGAACTTATTGACATGGTTGCAAATAACCAATTCATGTACACTTCTGAGAGGAATTCCGTGAATAATGGGACGTCTCAGAGGAAGGGAGTTCTTGAAATTGATGCTCTGAATGCCATATTGGCTCAGAACAAAGTGTTGACTCAGCAAGTCAACATGATTTCTCAAAGTCTGAATGGATGGCAAAATGCATCCAACAGTACTAAAGAGGCATCTTCTGAAGAAGAAGCTTATGCTCCTGAGAACCCTGGAATGCCAGAGGTAAATTACATGGGTGAACCTTATGGAAACACCTATAATTCATCATGGAGAAATCATCCAAATTTCGCATGGAAGGATCAACAAAAGCCTCAATAAGGCTTTAATAATGGTGGAAGAAATAGGCTCAGCAATATCAAGGCTTATCCATCATCTTCTCAGCAACAGACAGAGAATTATGAACAGAATACCTCTAACTTAGCAAATTTAGTCTCTGATCTGTCAAAGGTCACTTTAAGTTTCATGAATGAAACAAGGTCCTCCATCAGAAATCTGGAGGCACAAGTGGGCCAGCTGAGTAAGAAAATCACTGAAACCCCTCCTAGTACTCTCCCAAGCAATACTGAAGAAAATCCAAAAAGAGAGTGCAAGGCCATTGATATAATCATTATGGCCGAATGCAAGGAGGAGGGAGAGGACGCGAATCCCAATGAGGAAGATCTCATGGGATGTCTCTCAAGCAAGAAGGAGTTCCCTATTGAGGATCCAAAGGAATCTGAGGCTCCTATAGAGACCATAGAGATTCCATTAAATCTCCTTCTGCCATTCATGAGCTCTGAAGATTATTCTTCCTCTGAAGAGGATGAAAATGTAACTGGAGAGCAAGTTGCTCAATATCTAGGAGCCATCATGAAGCTGAATGCCAAGTTATTTGGTAATAAGACTTGGGAAGGTGAACCTCCCTTGCTCATTAGTGAACTTGATACATGGGTTCAGCAAACTTTACCTCAAAAGAAATAAGATCCTGGAAAATTCTTAATACCCTGTACCATAGGCACCATGACCTTTGAAAAAGCTCTGTGTGACCTAGGGTCAGGCATAAATCTTATGCCACTCTCAGTAATGGAGAAGCTGAGGATCATTGAGGTACAGCCTGCCTTATTCTCATTACAATTGGCAGACAAGCTTATGGATTGGTAGAGGACGTGTTGGTAAAGGTTGAAGGCTTTTACATCCCTGCTGATTTCATAATCTTAGACACTAGGAAGGAGGAGGATGAATGCATCATCCTTGGAAGACCTTTCCTAGCCACAGCAGAAGCTGTGATAGATGTTAACAGAGGAAAATTAGTCCTTCAATTGAATGAGGACTACCTTATGTTTAAGGCACACGGCTATCCTTCTGTAACAAGGGAGAGTAAGCATGCAGAGCTTCTCTCAGTACAGAGTAAAACAGAGCCCCCACAATTAAACTCTAAGTTTGGTGTTGGGAGGCCACAACCAAACTCTAAGTTTGGTGTTGAATCCCTACAACCAAACTCTATGTTTGGTGTTGGGACTATACAACATTGACCTGATCACCTGTGAGGCTCCATGAGAACCCACTGTCAAGCTATTGACATTAAAGAAGCGCTTATTGAGAGGCAACCCAATTTTTATTTATCTAATTTTATTTTATTTTCATTGTTCTTTTATGTTTTATTAGGTTCATGATCATGTGGAGTCACGAAAAAAATATTAAAATTAAAAATAGAATAAAAAATAGCAGAAGAAAAATCACACCCTGGAGGAAGAAAATGCCAGTAAGGAGTATCTGGCTGGCGTTCAACGCCAGAACAGAGCACGGATCTGGCGTTGACCGCCAGAAACAAGCATGGAACTGGCGTTCAACGCCAGAAACATGCTGCACATGGGCGTTGAACGCCCAGAACTTGCATCACTTCGGCGTTTAAACGCCAGAAATACATGGAAAGGCATTTTCCATGCCTAATTGATGCAGGGATGTAAATCCTTGACACCTCAGGATCTGTGGACCCCACAGGATCCCCACCTACCATATTCTCACCCTACCTCCTAATAATCCTATAACACACTTTCCCAAAAACCCTTCACCAATCACCTCAATCTCTTTTCCCAATTACCCCCTTCACTATAAACCCCACCTACCTTCAAAATTCAAAATTTCTTTCCCACCCAAACCCACCCTAAATGGCCGAACCTACTGATGATTGGATTTTTGACGGTTTAGAATTTCACAAATGAATTCTCGTTGCAAGTATAGTTTTTAAACCAACAATAATCCTTTCATACAAAAGATTGTTTGTCACAAGTAACAAACCCCTAAAATTAATAACCGAAGTATTCAAACCTCAGGTCGTTCTCCCTAGGAATTACAATAAAGTGTCTTGTTATTGGTTTGAGTTGTTTTGGGGTTTTGATAAGATGCATGAAAGTAAATGGCAATGAAAATAAACTAACAACTATACAAGGCTCTTGGCAAGGTACGAAAATTAGAAGTACTATCCTAGTTATCCTTCTCAATTGTGATGAGAATTGTTCATTGCTACCACTTAGTTAACCCTTACTAAATAAAGGAAAGTCAAGTGGATGAATTGACTTGAGCCACAAGTCCTAGCCAACTCCCAAGGAAAGAATAGCTTTAGTGCACTCTAAACCAATTAGCAATCTTTCCAATTATCAATCAACAAAGGAATTAGATAACTCAAGTGTCACTAATTACTCTACCTAGGCCAATAGGAACAAAATCTACACTAAAACTAAAAGAGACATTTCAACAAACACATAAAGTGCAATAGAAGTAATCATTATTAAATGCAAGAATTAAAGGAATCTATAACTACAAAAACAAGAGATCAACAATAGAAGAGCAAAGAAGACACATTTATTATGAATTACCTCTTATTGAATTGGAAGAATGTAGAAGGAACAATACTAGATCTACAACAAAATATAAGAACAACATAAAGGAAATTACAACAAAAGAGTCGAAGAAGATGAATGTAGCAACAAAGAATTGAGAGATAGAAGTGGAAGAAAGCAAAGATTAAAACCTAGATCTAAGAACTAATCCTAATCCTAATCCTAGAGAGAAGTGAGAGCTTCTCTCTCTAGAAACTAACTCTAACTACTAAACTATGCTAATGGTAACTAACATATGTTTCCCTCTTCACTCCTTGGGTTAAATAGCATCAGAAATGAGTTGGATTGGGTCCACAAGACTTTAGAATTCGCTAGCCACGTTTTGCTTTATGTGAACCAGGTGGCAGCAACGGCGCGTGCGCGTACTATGCGCATGCGCGCCACCATACATATAGAAACTATGGAAAATCTTATATCGTTTCGAAGCCCCGGATGTTAGCTTTCTAACCCAACTGGAACCGCATCATTTGGATCTCTGTAGCTCATGTTATGGTCGATTAAGTGCGAAGAGGTCGGCTTGACAGCTTTTGCGTTTCCTTTATTTCTCCATGAGTTCTCCATTTTTACATGCTTTTCCTTCATTCCCTTGGTCCAATCTTTGCCTCCTAAACCTTAAGTCACTTAACAAACATATCAAGGCATCTAATGGAATCAAGGTGAATTGAATTTATTTATTTTAAGACCTAAAAAGCATGTTTTCACTCTTAAGCACAATTAAAGGAGAAGTTATAAAACCATGCTATTTCAATGGATAAATGTGGGTAAAAGGTCATAAAATCTCTTAAAATCAATACAAGATAAACCGTCAAAATGGGGTTTATCAACCTCCCCACACTTAAACTAAGCATGTCCTCATGCTTAAACCAAGAATGAAGTAAGGGTATGGCATTTATATAATGGAAACTAACTAAATGCAATCTACCTATATGCAACTATCTAAATGAATGCAATTGCTTGGTCAAAATAAATCAATTCCCAAGAAGCATATATGCACAAGGGCTAAGGACTAGCAAGTCTAATTCACAATTGAATTGAATTATTAAATATTTTTACAAACTTGCATGAGAAGAGATGATCATAGGTGGAAACATGTAATTGAGCATCAAACCCTCACCGGATGTGTTTGCACTCTATTCGCTCAAGTGTTTAGGGTTGATTCTCTCAATTCTCCCCTAATCATGCTTTCTAAGATTTGTTCTTCTTCTAACAATCAACATATATTTCATGCATGCATACATCTATCATGAGGTCTTTTCCTTAGGTTGTAATGGGGTTAGGGTCAAGGTAGGATGCATATTTGGTTAAGTGAGCTTGAGATTTGAATCTTTGATAAGCTTAGACTTCCCACCTAACCTATGACATCCTATACGATTAAGTTCTAACCAACTACCCATTCTTCACTTTTCCACATACTCATGCATTTTCTTTTCATTTCACAACACTTATGCATTGATCTTTATTGAGCTTCACTTTGCTTTGGGGCATTTTGTCTCCTTTTTATTTCTTTCTTTTTCTTCTTTTTCTTTCTTTTTCTATATATTTTTTTCTTTTCCATATTATTTTTTTTCTTTTTTTCTTTTGTTTTTCTCATTTTTTTATACAAGAGCATCAATGCATAATGTCTATACATTTGATCAATACACGAGCATATACCCAATTCCCAATATTTACAACAAAAATACAAAACTACCCTTTTATTCCCCCAATGTCCCAAGAGTTCCCACACTTGAATGGTACTCACACACACTAGCCTAAGCTAATCAAAGATCCAAGTTAAGGACATTTATTGTTTTTCGCTTTAAGGCTTGTAATGTGCTAAAATAAGAACAAGTGGATTAAGCGTAGGCTCAAATTGGCTAACAATGGATGATAAAAGGTAAGGCTTTTTGGGTAAGTAAGCTAAATGAAATGATGTCCTTAATCATATAAATGCATGAATACACAAAATAATGGACATAAAGAATCAAACAAATCAAAGATTACAATCATAGAAAGAGAATAATGCACACAAGAAGGAAAGTAAGTGGTTATAAGATGTAACCACATCATTAGGCTCAAGTCGCACTTGCTTGTGTTCTTAGCTCAAAAACATGATCCACAATATATATATGTGATTCAAGCAAGTTTAATGAAAAGTTTTCACTCAAGTCAATTGGTGCCCTATAGGTAGAAATCTTGAAAAATTTCATTATTTTGACTAAGCTTATTGTGTATACATATGCAAAAATAAGAAAATGCAAGTAAAAATCCTAAGAACCTAAAATGAATATGAAAAAGTGTTGGGATTAGAAATTCGTCACCCAAAATTGCCGATCGGTCGGATGACCTCCCCACACTTAAAAGTTTGCACCGTCCTCGGTGCACTCAAAGATGAGCAAGGGGGTACGGTGACTCTCCGGATTGCTACGTGTTCTTAGTCTTGCTTCCGTTATTGCTTGCAGTGCATTATATCATGAAAACAAAACTTAACACCATAAGATGAGAAGATATAAAGGCAAGGAAGCGTACATTGTTGGAATGAGGTAAATCACTAGAATTGAGTGGTTGATTAGTGTGACATTAATGACAAATAAGTGTGTGAATTCTAAATTGCGCGGTTTAGAACACACATTAGCATAAAAGGGCGATGTCACAAAAGAAGCATGCACTTCACTTATCCTAGTGTGCTTGAGATGCTTTAAGTAAACTTGTAAGGTAAAACGAGCATTAAAGAAGCATGAAAGCATTCGAGTCAAACACATATGGATGCATATGAACATGAAACACAATGCATTAAGGTAAATGCACATCATCATCCATCAAGAAATTGCCTAATCACAGAATAAGGCTCAAATCACATGGTGGCTAGTGGTGCACGAAATTGTGATCATCAATGGCGCCATCAACATGGTACGCTCATTGCAATCTCAACTCTCTATCACAACTCCGCACAACTAACCAGCAAGTGCACTGGGTCGTCCAAGTAATAAACCTTACGCGAGTAAGGGTCGATCCCACGGAGATTGTTGGTATGAAGCAAGCTATGGTCACCTTGTAAATCTTAGTCAGGCAGACTCAAATGGGTATGGGTGATGAATGAAACATAAAGATAAAGATAGAGATACTTATGCAATTCATTGGTAAGAACTTCAGATAAGCGAATGGAGATGCGTTGTCCCTTCCGTCTCTCTGCTTTCCTACTGTCTTCATCCAATCCTTCTTACTCTTTTCCATGGCAAGCTTATGCAAGGGTTTCACCGTTGTCAGTGGCTACCTCCCATCCTCTCAGTGGAAATGTTCAACGCACCCTGTCACGGCACGGCTATCCATCTGTCGGTTCTCAATCAGGCCGGAATAGAATCCAGTGATTCTTTTGCGTCTGTCACTAACGCCCCGCCCTCAGGAGTTTGAAGCACGTCACAGTCATTCAATCATTGAATCCTACTCAGAATACCACAGAAAAGGTTAGACCTTCCGGATTCTCTTGAATGCCGCCATCAGTTCTTGCCTATACCACGAAGACTCTGATCTCACGGAATGGCTGGCTCGTTTGTCAGGCGAGCGCTCGGTTGTCAGGCGATCAACCATGCATCGTGTATCAGGAATCCAAGAGATATTCACTCAATCTAAGGTAGAACGGAGGTGGTTGTCAGTAACACGTTCATAGGTGAGAATGATGATGAGTGTCACGGATCATTACATTCATCAAGTTGAAGAACAAGTGATATCTTGAAACAAGAACAAGCTGAATTGAATAGAAGAACAATAGTAGTTGCATTAATACTCGAGGTACAACAGAGCTCCACACCTTAATCTATGGTGTGTAGAAACTCCACCGTTGAAAATACATAAGAACAAGAGTGATCATTGGCTTCGGCCCCAGAGAGGGGACCAGAAGACCCAAGATGAAAATACAAAAGTAAAAGGTTCTATTTATAGGGAACTAGTAGCTTAAGAATTACAAAGATGAGTAAATGACATAAAAATCCACTTCCGGGCCCACTTGGTGTGTGCTTGGGCTGAGCAATGAAGCATTTTCGTGTAGAGACTCTTCTTGGAGTTAAACGCCAGCTTTTGTGCCAGTTTGGGCGTTTAACTCCCACTTTGGTGCCAGTTCCGGCGTTTAACGCTGGGAATTCTGAAGGTGACTTTGAACGCCGGTTTGGGCCATCAAATCTTGGGCAAAGTATGGACTATCATATATTGCTGGAAAGCGCAGGATGTCTACTTTCCAACGCCGTTGAGAGCGCGCCAATTGGGCTTCTGTAGCTCCAGAAAATCCACTTCGAGTGCAGGGAGGTCAGAATCCAACAGCATTTGCAGTCCTTTTCAGTCTCTGAATCAGATTTTTGCTCAAGTCCCTCAATTTCAGCCAGAAAATACCTGAAATCACAGAAAAACACACAAACTCATAGTAAAGTCCAGAAAAGTGAATTTTAACTAAAAACTAATAAAAATATACTAAAAACTAACTAGATCATACTAAAAACATACTAAAAACAATGCCAAAAAGCGTATAAATTATCCGCTCATCAGCTAGCTACAACATGCAATTCAAAAGGGTCACAAGCTTGAAGGCAATTCTCATCACTTGGTATTTTTCAAAAGGTAAGCATGAAAAACTCAAAACCAAGTAGCAAAATATAACCTCAATCATAAAATCCAACAAAGATTGTAAACATAATGATGTTAAGAAAACATCCCTTTTTAATACTTAGCACCAATTAATGGTAAACAAAATAGCAATCCAACACTTATAATGAAAAAGAAAAAAAATGAAATGAAAACTAACTAGAACTAACTAAGAAACTACCCAACTAACTAATTAACTAACTAAAATAAATGGTTATCAATGGTGTTTGGAAGTGTTGGATGAGTGGTAGAAGGAGTGAAGAAGAAAGGAGAAGGAAAGAAATGGAAAGAGGAGAAGAAGAGAAATGGATTGAAGAAAGGGCATCCGCGCGTACGCACACATGGCGCGCGCGCGTCGATGGCTTATTTCGAGAGTGGTGCGTACGCGTCATGTGCGCGTGCGCGCAAGTGGGGTTTGTGCCAGAGGCACAACGTTGGTGCGGCGCAGGCACAACTCTCTGGAAAATGTATGGAATGTGGAACTTCTCAATCCACGCGTACGCACGCATGGCGCGCGCGCGTGGATGGTCGAAAATGCTTGATGCACGCGTACGCGTGAAGTGCGCGTACGCGTGGATGGTGCTCTATTTTTTTCAAAATTTTTGCTATGTTTTTGCACCAATCCAAGCATTCTAAACCTCCAAACATCTACCAAAACACCCTAAAACCTTATTTAATATGATAAAATACTAATTAGACTCAGCCAACTAATCTAAACATGAAATTAAACTAGTTCTACCAATATGTACAAAAGAGAAAATGAAAGGATTTTACCATGGTGGGGTGTCTCCCACCTAGCACTTGTGTTTATTGTCCTTAAGTTGGACTTATGGGGAGCTTCTCTCAAGGTGGCTTCTGCTTGTACTCATCTTGGAACTCCCACCAATGCTTGGTTCTCCATTGTGCCCCAAGATTTCTTATGGATTGAGCCAAGTGTTGATGGAGTTCTTCACAAGCTTGGGGCTCCCAATGTTGATCCTCTTTTTCTAATCCGGGATCCCACACTTTATTTTCACACCCGTCTTGAAGTTGATCATCATTATTAGTCCATCCGGGTGGTAAGTAAGGTGAATTCTCTATATAATGGCCAACAATCCTCCTAGACCCATCTATTTGAGCACTACTCCAACCTTTATATCTCATGTTTGATGCATCAACCATAATGAGCCTTGATTTGCAACGCCCACCACAAAACCTTGTCCGCTTACGCTTCATCCCACAAACTTCCCTAAGTTGGCCATCCGTTTCAAGCAAACCATATTCAAGTGGGATAATAAAGCTAATAGAAATGAATTTCACCCACTCAAATGAAGGTGTAGATGGCAACCTAGGCAAAGAAGCTTCCAAAGATCTTGACAAAGCATAACCAACCCTCGTTCTTCTATTTCTAGGGACTTCCACCTCTTCACAAGATCTCTTAATCTCAATCCTTTGTTCAACAATTTTATCTAAACCTTTTCCTTTACTCAAATCATAATAGGGAGGGTGAGAAAAATTTACCTCCTTAACGCTTTCAAATCCAACCGAAGAAGGTTGTTCATGCTCAAAGGATTCTTCACCACTAAGACTTGATGCTTGATCTTCATCACCAAGGGAACTCAATCCTTGCTCTATCCCATCCAAGTCTTCATATGGTGTATGCCTTGGAAGGTGTGCACTTTCCTCCCTAGCATCAATTTCAATCATCTTGGAGGGGTTTTCTTCAATTCTATGATCCCATGGAAGCTCCGCATCTCCTAAGTCTTCTACCACTTCTTCCTTGTCTTCAACAATTAAAGCTTCCTCCAATTGTTCCAATACAAAGCAACTTCCTTCATTTCCCACCAGAGTTTCCAATCTCTCCTTCATGCTATGTTCTTCATTTGATTCTCCACATGTAGCCATGGGAGTTCCTTGAGTGTTCAAGCATTGGAAGGCTAATTGATTTGTTACCGCATCTAAGGCGGCCATGAAATTTTGCACATCCCTTCTCATCTCTTCTTGCCCTTGAACAAGAACACCAAGGGTTTCATCCATTAGAGATTGGGGTGGGTGGAAGGGTTCATCATTTTGAGGAAAGGGTTCATAGTAGGAAGGTAGTTCTTCTTGGTAGAGTTGTGGTGGTTCAATATTTTCCACTCTTTCCACTTGTTGCACAACACACTCCATGGTTGCTGGAAATTGATCCAATGCTTCCTTGAGATGATTCCTTGACTCTTGTTCCTCTTGGATGTCATGAGTAGGATCATAGGGCTCTTGGATTGAAGGACATAAGTATTCTTCCATAGGAGGTTGTGGTGGAAAGTAGTATTCATCTTGTGGTTGGAAATTTTCATATATTGGAGGTGGTTCATCTTGGAAATAATATGGAGGGAGTGGCTCTTGAAAATATTGATGTTGGAGTGGTAGTGGCTCTATGTGTGGTTCATATGGCTCATATGGTTGTTGGTAGGATGGATGTGGATTAGGATCATATGAAGGTGGTTGGTGAAAAGAGGCTTGTGAGTGTGGTTGGAGGCCATGTTGAGGATATGATTCATAGGCATATGGTGGTGGTTCTTGAAAATCACAAGGAGATTCACCATAGCCATTGGATTGATATGCATCATAGAATGGCTCTTCTTCATAGTGCATTGGTGGAAGTTGTTGCCATGAAGTTTGATCATATGTATATGGCTCCTCCCACCTTTTGTTATCCCATCCTTGATACATTTCTTCATTGTAATCTCCACTTCCTACAACATAGTTGTAATCACACTCATAGCCAAAATGAGAATTCATGATAGCAAGAGGAAAATGAAAACAAAATCAAATAAGAAGCAAGAAAATTAAATCCTAAAACTAGCAAGAGCTAACAAAAGCAAACATATTCACACTATTCACATATATACAATAACCAATAACATAACACCATTGCAACTCCCCGGCAACGGCGCCATTTTGATGATTGGATTTTTGACGGTTTAGAATTTCACAAATGAATTCTCGTTGCAAGTATAGTTTCTAAACCAACAATAATCTTTTCATACGAAAGATTGTTTGTCACAAGTAACAAACCCCTAAAATTAATAACCGAAGAATTCAATCCTCCGGTCGTTCTCCCTAGGAATTACAGTAAAGTGTCTTGTTATTGGTTTGAGTTGTTTTGGGGTTTTGATAAGATGCATGAAAGTAAATGGCAATGAAAATAAACTAACAACTATACAAGGCTCTTGGCAAGGTACGAAAATTAGAAGTCCTATCCTAGTTATCCTTCTCAATTGTGATGAGAATTGTTCATTGCTACCACTTAGTTAACCCTTACTAAATAAAGGAAAGTCAAGTGGATGAATTGACTTGAGCCACAAGTCCTAGCCAACTCCCAAGGAAAGACTAGCTTTAGTGCACTCTAAACCAATTAGCAATCTTTCCAATTATCAATCAACAAAGGAATTAGATAACTCAAGTGTCACTAATTACTCTACCTAGGCCAATAGGAACAAAATCTACACTAAAACTAAAAGAGACATTTCAACAAACACATAAAGTGCAATAGAAGTAATCATTATTAAATGCAAGAATTAAAGGAATCTATAACTACAAAAACAAGAGATCAACAATAGAAGAGCAAAGAAGACACATTTATTATGAATTACCTCTTATTGAATTGGAAGAATGTAGAAGGAACAATACTAGATCTACAACAAAATATAAGAACAACATAAAGGAAATTACAACAAAAGAGTCGAAGAAGATGAATGTAGCAACAAAGAATTGAGAGATAGAAGTGGAAGAAAGCAAAGATTAAAACCTAGATCTAAGAACTAATCCTAATCCTAATCCTAGAGAGAAGTGAGAGCTTCTCTCTCTAGAAACTAACTCTAACTACTAAACTATGCTAATGGTAACTAACATATGTTTCCCTCTTCACTACTTGGGTTAAATAGCATCAGAAATGAGTTGGATTGGGCCCACAAGACTTTAGAATTCACTAGCCACGTTTTGCTTTTAGTGAACCAGGTGGCAGCAACGGCGCGTGCGCGTACTATGCGCGTGTGCGCCACCATACATATAGCAACTATGGCAAATCTTATATCGTTTCGAAGCCCCGGATGTTAGCTTTCTAACCCAACTGGAACCGCATCATTTGGATCTCTGTAGCTCATGTTATGGTCGATTAAGTGCGAAGAGGTCGGCTTGACAGCTTTTGCGTTTCCTTTATTTCTCCATGAGTTCTCCATTTTTACATGCTTTTCTTTCATTCCCTTGGTCCAATCTTTGCCTCCTAAACCTTAAGTCACTTAACAAATATATCAATGCATCTAATGGAATCAAGGTAAATTGAATTTATTTATTTTAAGACCTAAAAAGCATGTTTTCACTCTTAAGCACAATTAAAGGAGAAGTTATAAAACCATGCTATTTGAATGGATAAATGTGGGTAAAAGGTCATAAAATCTCTTAAAATCAATACAAGATAAACCGTCAAAACGGGGTTTATCACCTACTCCCTCTCCTCTCCCTATATAAACCCCTCCATTCTCCTTAATTTTCACACAACATAACCACCTCTTCTACACCTTGGCCGAATACACCTCCCCCTCCCTCTCCTCCATATTTTCTCTTATTCTTCTTCTTTTCTTTCTTCTCTTACTCGAGGGTGAGCAATATTTTAAGTTTGGTGTGGTAAAAGCATAGCTTTTTGTTTTTTCATTACCATTGATGGAACCTAAGGCCGGAGAAACCTCTAGAAAAGGGAAAGAGAAGACAAAAGCTTCCACCTCCGAGTCATGGGAAATGGAAGGATTCATCTCCAAAGCCCATTGAGACCACTTCTATGATGTTGTGGCCAAGAAGAAGGTGATCCCCGAGGTCCCTTTCAAGCTCAAGAAAAATGAGTATCCGGAGATCCGACATGAGATCCAAAGAAGAGGTTGGGAAGTTCTAACCAACCCCATCCAACAAGTCAGAATCTTAATGGTTCAAGAGTTCTATGCCAATGCATGGATCACTAGGAACCATGATCAAAGTAAGAACCCGAACCCGAAGAATTATCTTACAATGGTTCGGGGGAAATACTTAGATTTTAGTCCAGAAAATGTGAGGTTGGCATTCAACTTGCCCATGATGCAAGGAGATGCACGCCCCTACACTAGAAGGGTCAACTTTAATCAAAGGTTGGACCAAGTACTTATGGACATATGTATGGAAGGAGCTCAATGGAAAAGAGATTCCAAAGGCAAGCCGGTTCAACTAAGAAGACTGGACCTCAAGCCTGTGGCTAGAGGATGGTTGGAATTCATCCAACGCTCCATCATCCCTACTAGCAACCGATCCGAAGTTATTGTGGATCGGGCCATCATGATTCATAGCATCATGAATGAAGAGGAAGTAGAAGTTCATGAAGTCATCTCCCATGAATTCTACAAAATAGTCGATAAGCCCTCTACTTTGGCAAGGCTAGCTTTTCCTCATCTTATTTGCCATCTATGTTACTCAGCTGGAGTTATCATAGAAGGAGACATCCTCATTGAGGAGGACAAGCCCATCACTAAGAAAAGGATGGAGCAAACAAGAGAGCCCACTCATGGAACCCAAGAGACGCATGAGGAAGCTCATCACCAAGAAATCCCAGAGATGCCTCAAGGGATGCACTTTCCTCCCAACAACTATTGGGAACAACTCAACACTTCCTTAGAAGATTTGAGTTACCATGTGGATCAATTAAGGGTGGAACATCAAGAGCACTCCATCATTCTCCATGAAATTAGAGAAGAACAAAAAGCAATGAGGGAGAAGAAACAAAGGAAAGGAAGGGACATAGAAGAGCTTAAGGACATCATTGGTCCTTCAAGAAGAAGACGCCACTAAGGTGGATTCATTCCTTGTTCTTATTTTTTCTGTTTTTGGTTTTTATCTATGTTTTGTGTCTCTACTTCATGATCATTAGTATGTAGTAACTATGTCTTAAAGCTATGAATAAATTCCATAAATCATTCTCCTCTCTTAAATGAAAAATGTTTTTAATTCAAAAGAACAAGAAGTACATAAATTTCGAAAATTGTCCTTGAATTTAGTTTAATTATATTGATGTGGTGACAATACTTTTTGTTTTCTGAATGAATGCTTAAACAGTGCATATTTTTGATCTTGTTGTTTATGAATGTTAAAATTGTTGGCTCTTGAAAGAATGATGAACAAAGAGAAATGCTATTGATAATTTGAAAAATCATAAAATTGATTCTTGAAGCAAGAAAAAGCAGTGAATAGAAAAAGCTTGCGAAAAAAAAAATTTAGAAAAAGAAAAAGCAAGAAGAAAAAGCCAATAGCCCTTAAAACCAAAAGGCAAGGGTAAAAAGGATCCAAGGCTTTGAGCATCAATGGATAGGAGGGCCCAAGGAAATAAAATCCAAGCCTAAGCGGCTAAATCAAGCTGTCCCTAACCATGTGCTTGTGGCATGCAGGTCCAAGTGAAAAGCTTGAGACTGAGTGGTTAAAGTCGTGATCCAAAGCAAAAAGAGTGTGCTTAAGAGCTTTGGACACCTCTAACTGAGGACTCTAGCAAAGCTGAGTCACAATCTAAAAAGGTTCACCCAGTCATGTGTCAGTGGCATTTATGTATCCGGTGGTAATACTGGAAAACAAAATGCTTAGGGCCACGGCCAAGACTCATAAAAGTAGTTGTCTTCAAGAATGAACAAACTTAACTAGGAGAATCAATAACACTATCTGAAATTCTAAGTTCCTATAGAAGCCAATCATTCTAAACTTCAAAGGAAAAAGTGAGATGCCAAAACTGTTCAGAAGCAAAAAGCTACAAGTCCCGCTCATCTAATTAGAATTAATATTCATTGATATTTTGGGATTTATAGTATATTCTCTTCTTTTTATCCTAATTGATTTTCAGTTGCTTGGGGACAAGCAACAATTTAAGTTTGGTGTTGTGATGAGCGGATAATTTATACGCTTTTTGGCATTGTTTTTAGGTAGTTTTTAGTATGATCTAGTTACTTTTAGGGATGTTTTCATTAGTTTTTATGCTAAATTCACATTTCTGGACTTTACTATGATTTTGTGTGTTTTTCTGTGATTTCAGGTATTTTCTGGCTGAAATTGAGGGACCTGAGCAAAACTCTGATAGGAGGCTGACAAAGGACTGCTGATGTTGTTGGAATCTGACCTCCTTACACTCAAAATGAATTTTCTGGAGATATAGAACTCCAAATGGTGCGCTCTCAATGGCGTTGGAAAGTAGACATTCAGATCTTTCCAGAAATATATAATAGTCCATACTTTATTAGTAATTAGACAACGTAAACTGGGGCTCAACGCCAGTTCCATGCTGCATTCTGGAGTCAAACGCCAGAAACACATCACGAACCAGAGTTGAACGCCCAAAACATGTTACAACTTGGCGTTCAACTCCAAGAGAAGCCTCAGCTCGTGGATAGATCAAGCTCGGCCCAAGCACACACCAAGTGGGCCCCGGAAGTGGATTTATGCATCAAATACTTACTTCTGTAAACCCTAGTAGCTAGTTTAGTATAAATAGAACTGTTTACCTTTGTATTAGATGTCTTGGACTATCTAGTTCTTTTGACCATTCGGTCTTTCATGGGGGCTGGCCATTCGGCCATGCCTGGACCTTCATCACTTATGTATTTTCAACGGTGGAGTTTCTACACACCATAGATTAAGGGTGTGGAGCTCTGCTGTACCTCAAGTTTCAATGCAATTACTACTATTTTCTATTCAATTCGACTTATTCCTATTCTAAGATATTCGATGCACTTCAACATGATGAATGTGATGATCCGTGACACTCATCATCATTCTCACCTATGAACGCGTGACTGACAACTGATGCTACGATTTTAAGAAATTGCACGATCGGCAAAAATTCCTTCCGGCAAGTGCACCGGTTATCGTCAAGTAAAAACTCACAATAGAGTGAGGTCGAATCCCACAAGGATTGGTTGAGTGAGCAATTCGGATTAGAAGTGTGTTCTAGTTGAGCGGAATCAAGATTTAGATGAGAATTGCGGAATGTAAAATTGGCGGGAAACGTAAATGGCAAGAAATTAAAATTGCGGAATCTTAAATTGCATGAATTAAAGAGCGAGAAGCTAAATTGCTGAAATTAAAAAGGGATCGGGGTGATTGCATGAATTTAATTGCAGAATGTAAAGAGAAAGTGGTAGATCAGAAATGGGGAATTCATTGGGTTTCAGGAGATATTGAGATCTCCGAATCAAAACATTTTTATCCCTTCCTCAACCAATGCATTCATTGAATTTTGCTTGGCAATCTTATATGATTGGATCCCAATCCCTTGGCTCACCAATTCTCTCTAAAAACAAACAAATTCCCAATCCCTTGGTTTAAATGTTCATAAGAAGAGATGATGCTCGATCACTGATTATACCACACAGTTTCATGAACCACAATTTGGTAGGATTACATGTCACAATATCCATCCAAACCCCAATCCAATTCACTGTGAGAAAGCTTCTCTAGCATGAATCCTCCATTCCTTTCCCAAGGTTCCGAAGGATTCCAATTATGGATAGTTTCTTTCCCAAGACAACTAACCAATGGAATTAGATCGAGAAGCTTTCTAACAAAATTCAAGAGAAAAGATTGAAGAAGAAGATAAAAACTATTATTGATTCATTGAATTACAATAGAGCTCCCTAACCCAATGAAAGGGGTTTAGTGAGTCATAGCTCTGAATTCAATTACAAAAAGTATGAAAACTCGAAAATGATCCCCGAGTTTTCTTTTTTTACTAACTTAAATTCTATCCTATTTATACACTTTCTAAATTGAGCTTCTGTTGTGTTTCTTGGGCTTTGAGGCCTTTCCCTGATTTCCTTTTGCTTTGGGTTTATGATCCATAATCCTGATGAGGCTGCTGATCCAATTCTGTAACATTCATTGAGCCAACTTAGTGATAATCAAGTAATGACACATGACTCAACAAATTGAAATTCCAGACTCATCAATTCTTCAGGCCCAATCCCATAAACCATGATATTCAATTGGGTTTCATGCCAGAGTACGTTTAAGTTAATGTTTGTGCTCAAATGCTAACTTAAACTGCAATATCTTTGGCCCAGAAACCTTTTCAAATAGTGGCGTTTAAGTTGCAGTTTAAGCTTAAACTGCAACTTAAACGCCAGACACTTCCAGTGATGCCTTTTGTGGAAGCACGTTTAAGTTCCAGTTTAAGCTTAAACTGGAACTTAAATGTTGGACACTCCTGGAGGTGGTATAACTCAAGCACGTTTAAGCTTCAGTTTAAGGTCAAACTGAAGCTTAAACGTGGAAATGGAAGAAAGCAACCCTGGAGTGTGGAATGGTCGAACACGTTTAAGCTTCAGTTTAAGGTTAAACTGAAGCTTAAACGTGGAAATGAAGAAAGCAACCCTGGAGGAGAATTCGGTCGAACACGTTTAAGCTTCAGTTTAAGGTTAAACTGAAGCTTAAACGTGGAAATGAAGAAAGCAACCCTGGAGGAGAATTTTGGTCGAACACGTTTAAGCTCCAGTTTAAGGTTAAACTGGAGGTTAAACGCCACTTTCAGCTTTTCCTTAGCTTTCATGATTTTGGCGTTTAAGCTCCAGTTTAAGCTTAAACTGGAGCTTAAACGCCACTGATAGTTCCCAGCATTATATGGCTTGGCAGTTTAAGTTCCACTTTAAGCTTAAACTGGAACTTAAACTCCACATGTGATATTCAAGCTTCCTTTATTGATTTTGTTGCTTCCTTGCCTGGCCTCTTCTTCCCTGAAGTCATCCAAACAACTGCATCAAAGTCTTGCAAAATTTCATGAGAAATCTTCCATTCATAGCATTCAAGTAATATAACTAAAAACTCATGAAATTTGCATCAAAATCATACTGTTTGGATGGTTCATTGCTTTGTTATTCATTTAACCATTCTTGGTTACTTTAAGCTCAAGAAAATGCATAAAACAACTAAAACTAACAGAAAAATGCTAGTGAAACTAGCCTAAGATGCCTTGGCATCACACAACACCAAACTTAATACTTGCTTGTCCCTAAGCAAGTTCTGAGTTATTTGAGAAGAAAGTATGAAACAGAAAGCAATTACATTGGCTATATTAGCAAACATTTGAAGTACATCAGAAGGGTTTTATGCAGAAAGTTGCAGCATCACTTTTTCATTCTTATCAGGCAAGATTATCACTTTTTCACTGCATCCATTAAACACTGCTATGGCCTCTTGTTATTCTTATGTCCTTGGCACTTTTCTCTTCTTTGTTTTTCTTTTTCTTAGAGCTCCTTTGCTCCTTGTTTGCTCAGTGTCATGTGTTGCACAAGCCTTTGGCATTTTCTTTTTCTTATCAGTGCACTACACATATCCACTACAGGCATTTTAGTTCACATTTCTTCTTGAGACATTGGTGCCCAGCACCTCTTTGTGTGACTAAATGTTTTGTATTTAGGTTGCTCTTGATAATGGACTTTTGGTTGATAATCCCGGGTTAGTTAACCCAAGTTACCAAGTGTTGAAACACTCCTCAGAACCTATTCATCCAAGCATATCCTTAATACATAAACCCACAGGCATTTGTCTCAGAAGTTCAACCATTGGTGCCTAGCTTATTTTCTCAATTTTTTTGCTTTTGGTTGCCCTTTTTCAGTGGCTTTTTCTTCTTCTTTTTCTTTCTTTTTCATGGCCAAAGACATTTATTCATCAAGATCCATAGACAGTATTCAAACTTCTACACAAAAATGATAATTCTACACTCAATTTCCAGTGATCTGACTAAACAATCAAGCATGCATACCACCACTTAATTCTACTTGATTTGTCACTAATTGAGCCAAGTTACTTTTGTTCAAACTTTTCTTTTATTTTTGGAAACAGAACAAGCATGGCAAGCATTTGTTTAAGAAGGTGAAGTTATATCCAATCATCTAGGCATTCACTTTATTCAAAGCAGTAAACCAACACTCATACTAAAAACTTCACATTCCAGAAAGATTCAACAATTACAGTTTAAACCAGAACAAGCATGCTTTTGTTTGCCTTTTAAAGAATGGTTAAGGAACAACACCACCTTGTGAAATTTCTTGTTTTCTCTTTGTTGCCAGGAAACAATTTGATTTCTCCTTCTTCTCCTAGTTGTTGCTTCATGTTCTTTCTAAGATCCTTGTTTCCTTTCCTGCAAAGAGTGATGAAGTTGCTTGCTTCTCAAGCACTTGAGTGGTTAGCTCAACTATGTATGGGCAAGTGTCTGAGTCTTAAGTTGGTGTGTGAACACCAAACTTAGTCTCCTACTTACTCCTCTGCTCTTTGAATCCTTGAATTCTCCTTGGAATGAAGTTGCTGCTAAGGATTTTAAGCATTTCTGTGATGCTTAGAATGGTTGTTCCTTTCATATAATTCAAAGGTTGTTGTGTTCAGTTGATCTGTATGGTGGAACACCAAACTTAGAGTCACACATTCCCCTTTGAATTATTGATCCACGAATTCATTGTTTGGTGTGAAACACCAAACTTAATTCTTTGCAATGCACAGAAATTACTTCACCTTTTTATTGAAACAAATAAAAGAAACAACAAAGGAGTATTACCTCAGGTTGGGTTGCCTCCCAACAAGCGCTTCTTTAACGTCACTAGCTTGACAGTTGTCCCTTGTTAGGGTGGATTGTAGTGCTTGATGTCCTCTCCTCTCACTATGAAAACGTCCCCATTTGATTCCTTCATGATTTCCAAATGTTCCATAGAAAGAACTTTCCTGATTGTGAACACTTGAGGGAGCTGGGAAGGAATGGTTTTGAGGCCAGGTGGGATTGGCAGATAATGACTTGATATCACTTTATCTCCCGGGGAGAAACCTTCAGTGGGAATTTTCTTGTTTCTCCACCCTCTTGGCAATTTCTTTACAATTCTTCCCTCTCTCTTGAGGATTTCTTCATTGACCCTTATGCCAGGAGGATCCTTCTGATCTGTTTCTATTGATTATTGTGGCTTTAACTCTTGCAATTCTTGTTTTCCTTCCAAGGACTGTTTCAGAGTTTCAGCTGCTGGATTGCTTTCCTCCAAACACAGATGGCTACTATCATCCTTAGGCTTTTCAGGTTCTGGTTCAGGCTCAGATGCATGTTTGAAAACATGGAAAATGAGCTGTTCATCATGTATTCTCAAAATTAGCTCTCCTTGTTCTACATCTATGAGCGCTCTAGCAGTGGCTAGAAATGGCCTTCCCAGAATGATAGGGTGTAGGTAGCTTTCCTCCATGTCCAAAATGACAAAGTCTGTGGGGAAGAAATAATTTCCCACTTTCACCAGCACATTCTCAACTACCCCTTCAGCTTGCTTCTGAGTTTTGTCAGCCAGTTGTATGATTACATCAGTGGATCTCACCTCATTCAGTTGTAGCCTCTTCATAAGAGTCAGAGGCATCACATTTATGCTAGCTCCTAGATCACAGAATCCTCTGTCAATTTTTGTTTCCCCTATGATGCAGGGGATATGAAAACTTCCTGGGTCTATTTTCTTAGAGACTATGTCCTTCTTGATGAGGGTACTGCATTCTTTGTTCATTATTATAGTTTGTCCTCCCTTCAAAACTCTTTTCTTGCTCAGCAATTCCTTCAAATACTTGATATGTGTAGGCATCTGCTGGAGAATCTCAAGAAAGGGAATATTGATATGGAGAGACTTAAATGTCTCTAAAAACCTTGAATATGTTTTCCCTTTTTCACCTCCTCCTAACCTCTGAGGAAATGGTGCTTTTGGTTGGTATGTTTCTAGCATGCCTTTATTTTGCAGTTCCTTGGCTTGCTCAGTTTCACTTTCCTGCTTAGCTTCTTCCACACCTTCCTTCAAGATTTCTGGCTCCTGTTCTGAGGGTCTGATTCCTTCTTCTTCTGAGACTTCCTTCAATATGATATGGCCTTGCATTCTTCCCATCTCACTCCCTTTTGTTCCCCTTTAGGATTCTTTTCTGTGTCACTAGGGAACACTGTTGACTTGGGGGCCTGTTGAGATAGCTCTCCTACTCGAGACTCCATCCTCTTGACTTTTTCACCATGGTTTCTTAAGGTAGATCTCACATCATCCCTAAAGCTTTTCAACTCACTTATGTCCTGACCCATGTTTGCAAGCATTCCTTCTATCCTGTTTAATTGATCTTGAAATTGTTGGTTCGGATTAGGTTGGGCAGGTTGATTATTTTGGCCATGATATGGTGGTTGGGAGTAAGTGTTTTGTGTGGCTTGGTATGATCTTTGGTTGGAGTTTTGGTATGTGGAATTGTTATGTTGGTTGGGGTTGTAAGGTTTGTGGTTTTGTGGTTGGGTTTGCTGGTTTCCCCACCCAAAGTTTGGGTGGTTTTTCCAGCCTGGGTTGTAAGTGTTGGAATGTGGATCATATGGTTGCCTTTGTTGATTTCCCACATAGTTGGCCTCTTCCCAATCACCTCCTTCAGTGTTTACCTCCTCTTGATCTTGTGTGTGTATTGCAGCCACTTGATTTGTTTCTAATTTCCTGGTGAGCTCTGCTAGTTGCTTGGCAAACACCTTGTTTTGGGCTAGAATTGTATCACATGGTCAGCTCCATGACTCCCTTAGTGTTGTGTCTCTCTGAAGCATAGTAGTACTCATTCTCAGCCACTGTCTCAATCACTTTAATGGCTTCTTCCACAGTCTTTTTCCTGTTCAATGAACCTCCTGATGAATGGTCTACAGCCTTCCTTGATTCATAAGAAAGTCCATCATAGAAAATATGCAATTGCACCCAGTCATGGAACATGTCTGGTGGGCATTTCCTTGTCAAATCCTTGAACCTCTCCCATGCCTCGTAGAGAGTTTCACCATCTTGTTGTCTAAAAGTCTGAACCTCAGATCGAAGCCTATTGACCTTCTGTGGGGGGTAGAAACGTGCCAGAAACTTGCTTTCCACCTCATCCCAGGTTGTTAGGCTCCCCCTTGGGAATGATTCCAGCCACTTAGCTGCCTTGTCCCTAAGTGAAAATGGGAACAAGAGTTTTAGGCATCTTCCTGGACTCCATTGGACTTCACAGTGTCGCAAATTCTCAGGAATTTTGTGAGATGTTGGTTTGGATCTTCATTAGCACTCCCACCAAATGAACAATGATTCTCCACTAGTGATATTAGTTGTGGTTTGAGTTCAAAATTGTTGGCCTGAATGGGTGGTTTCTGAATGCTGCTACCACAATTCCCAGAGGTTGGGTTTATGTATGAACCAAGAACCCTCCTCTCGGGAATGGCATTGTTTCCATCAGCTCTCTCATGGTTGTGAACTTCTCTATCCATGTTGAGATCTAGAGCTTCCTCAAAATTGTCCTCAGATTCTCCTTCAGATTCTTCTTCTCCCAGTACTCTCTTCCCTCTTGCTTCCCTTCTAAGTTTATGAAGGGTCCTCTCTGGTTCGGTATATGGATGAGTTGATGTCTCTCCTCTCCTACCTGTCATACAAGAACACAGCACAGGCAACAAACAAGTGAAATACTCTTGGTTAATGGAAGAGTATGGTTAGAGCAGTTGAGGAATTAATTCAAATAGTTAGTGAGTCAGTGAGTTAGTTGCTTGAATTTTAAAGGCGTAAAGAAAGAAAGCAAGTAACAGAGTGCAGAAATTAAAATTCAATAAGTAACTTGAACTGAATTAACAAAACAAGAAAAATGCTCAATCTAGTTAACTTCCAATTTGAGAATTGTCAATCGAAAACCAATCCCCGGCAACGGCGCCATAAACTTGATGCTACAATTTTAAGAAATGCACGATCGGCAAAATTCCTTCCGGCAAGTGCACCGGTTATCGTCAAGTAAAAACTCACAAGAGTGAGGTCGAATCCCACAAGGATTGGTTGAGTGAGCAATTCGGATTAGAAGTGTGTTCTAGTTGAGTGGAATCAAGATTTAGATGAGAATTGCGGAATGTAAAATTGGCGGGAAACGTAAATGGCAAGAAATTGAAATTGCGGAATCTTAAATTGCATGAATTAAAGAGCGAGAAGCTAAATTGCTGAAATTAAAAAGGGATCGGGGTGATTGCATGAATTTAATTGCAGAATGTAAGAGAAAGTGGTAGATCAGAAATGGGGAATCATTGGGTTTCAGGAGATATTGAGATCTCCGAATCAAAACATTTTTATCCTTCCTCAACCAATGCATTCATTGAATTTTGCTTGGCAATCTTATATGATTGGATCCCAATCCCTTGGCTCACCAATTCTCTCTAAAAGCAAACAAATTCCCAATCCCTTTGTTTAAATGTTCATAAGAAGATGATGCTCGATCACTGATTATACCACACAGTTTCATGAACCACAATTTGGTAGGATTACATGTCACAATATCCATCCAAACCCCAATCCATTCATGTGAGAAAGCTTCTCTAGCATGAATCCTCCATTCCTTTCCCAAGGTTCCGAAGGATTCCAATTATGGATAGTTTCTTTCCCAAGACAACTAACCAATGGAATTAGATCGAGAAGCTTTCTAACAAATTCAAGAGAAAAGATTGAAGAAGATAAAACTATTATTGATTCTTGAATTACAAGAGCTCCCTAACCAATGAAAGGGTTTAGTGAGTCATAGCTCTGAATTCAATTACAAAAAGTATGAAAACTCGAAAATGATCCCCGAGTTTTCTTTTTTACTAACTTAAATTCTATCCTATTTATACACTTTCTAATTGAGCTTCTGTTGTGTTTTCTTGGGCTTTGAGGCCTTTCCCTGATTTCCTTTTGCTTTGGGTTTATGATCCATAATCCTGATGAGGCTGCTGATCCAATTCTGTAACATTCATTGAGCCAACTTAGTGATAATCAAGTAATGACACATGACTCAACAAATTGAAATTCCAGACTCATCAATTCTTCAGGCCCAATCCCATAAACCATGATATCAATGGGTTTCATGCCAGAGTACGTTTAAGTTAATGTTTGTGCTCAAATGCTAACTTAAACTGCAATATCTTTGGCCCAGAAACCTTTTCAAATAGTGGCATTTAAGTTGCAGTTTAAGCTTAAACTGCAACTTAAACGCCAGACACTTCCAGTGATGCCTTTTGTGGAAGCACGTTTAAGTTCCAGTTTAAGCTTAAACTGGAACTTAAACGTTGGACATTCCTGGAGGTGGTATAACTCAAGCACGTTTATGCTTCAGTTTAAGGTTAAACTGAAGCTTAAACGTGGAAATGGAAGAAAGCAACCCTGGAGTGTGGAATGGTCGAACACGTTTAAGCTTCAGTTTAAGGTTAAACTGGAGCTTAAACGTGGAAATGAAGAAAGCAACCCTGGAGGAGAATTTGGTCGAACACCTTTAAGCTTCAGTTTAAGGTTAAACTGAAGCTTAAACGTGGAAATGAAGAAAGCAACCCTGGAGGAGAATTTTGGTCGAACACGTTTAAGCTCCAGTTTAAGGTTAAACTAGAGCTTAAACGTGGAAATGGCTCCCTGGTGCATTTCTCATTTCTGGCGTTTAACTTCCAGTTTAAGGTTAAACTGGAGGTTAAACGCCACTTTCAGCTTTCCTTAGCTTTCATGATTTTGGCGTTTAAGCTCCAGTTTAAGCTTAAACTGGAGCTTAAACGCCACTGATAGTTCCCAGCATTATATGGCTTGGCAGTTTAAATTCCAGTTTAAGCTTAAACTGGAACTTAAACTCCACATGTGATATTCAAGCTTCCTTTATTGATTTTGTTGCTTCCTTGCCTAGCCTCTTCTTCCCTGAAGTCATCCAAACAACTGCTTCAAAGTCTTGCAAAATTTCATGAGAAATCTTCCATTCATAGCATTCAAGTAATATAACTAAAAACTCATGGAATTTGCATCAAAATCATACTGTTTGGATGGTTCATTGCTTTGTTATTCATTTAACCATTCTTGGTTACTTTAAGCTCAAGAAAATGCATAAAACAACTAAAACTAACAGAAAAATGCTAGTGAAACTAGCCTAAGATGCCCTGGCATCACAAACGCAAAAGAATCAAGGGATTCTATTCCAACATGATCGAGAACCAACAGATGATTAGCCGTGCTGTGACAAAGCATTTGGACCATTTTCACTGAGAGGATGGGATGTAGCCATTGACAACGGTGATTCCCTACATACAGCTTGCCATAGAAAGGAGTGACAAAGATTGGATAAAGACAGTAGAAAAGCAGAGATGCAGAAGGAACACAGCACCTCCATATACCTATCTGAAATTCCCACCATTGGATTACATGAGTAACTTTATCTTTATTTTCTATTTAATTTATTATTATTATTTGCAAAACCAATAATCTCTTAAATTAGTTAAATCCACCTGACTGGGATTTACAAGATGACCATAGCTTGCTTCATACCAACAATCTCTGTGGGATCGACCCTTACTCACGTAAGGTATTACTTGGACGACCCAGTACACTTGCTGGTTAGTTGTACGGAGTTGTGACAAAGTGTGATTTATGTTTGAGAGCACCAACTCTTTGGAGCCATTGTTGATGATCACAATTTCGTCCACCAGGAGGAAGCACCAAATTGAAGATATATGACTAGAATAAACCAAGATGGCATATGTGCATTTCCTCGAACACTTGGCATGCATTTAATAAGCAATGAGCAATTATGAGATACTCAACCAATTAGAAGCCCAAAATGAAGTATCAATCATCACATAACATCATCCACTGACAAAGATAATGAAAAACAATCAAGAAGATCCATCAAAGTAATCAAAGTTCAAGTTCAACATCCATGAAAAAAAAAACAAAAAGAAGAAAAAGTAAACAAACAAAAAGTAAGTTGATGCCAGGGCATCTTGGCCAGTTTTACTGACCTTTTCTTTACTGTTTTAGGGTAGTTTCATGTATTTTCTTAAAAAATAAGCAAGTTTTGGATGAAAATACACTTACACCTTGATTCTAGCAAATTTTGTGAACTTTACATGATTTCATGAGGATAAGGCAGGAATTGAATGATATAATTGATGATGCATAATCTAATGACTTGGAACAAAGCTTTGATGCACTTTAATTGCTTGATTTCAGGACAAAGGAAGCTAGAAGGAACCACGTTAGTAGCCACGTTAATCTAATTAACGTGACCACTAACGTGGAATGGGGACAAGCTTGTAGCGTTAATGGAAAAGGTGATCACCAATAACGCCTTTGAGGCCATCATAGCCCACGTTAGTTGCCACGTTAACTACATTAACGTGTTAGCTAACGTGGAGGAAAAGAGGAGCTCCAACGTTAGTGATAAAAGTGAATGCCACTAACGTTCCACAAAGGCACAAATTAAGCCACGTTAACCTAATTAACGTGAACTCTAATGTGGGATGAGGAATCAATTACCAACGTTAGTGACACTCACCTTTGTCACTAACGTTGGACCAACCCAAGAGTGCCCACGTTAGTGGTCACGTTAAGACCACTAACGTGAGAAGTAACGTGGTGCTAAGCATGATAAGCCAACGTTAGTGACACTCACCTTTGTCATTAACGTTGGAGATGGCATTCACTACCACGTTAGTCCAATTAACATGAACTCTAACGTGGGAAGGAGGGGCATTTAGAGCGTTAGTGACAAAGGTAAGTGTCACTAACACCCTCGAAGCTTAGGCATGCCCACGTTAAGAGTCAAGTTAGTTATACTAACGTGAACTCTAACGTAGGGAAAGGGGAGCAAAAGGCAATGTTATTGGAAAAGGTGAGTGCCAATAACGTTTGCGAAGGACCAAGAGGCAACGTTAGTGGTCACGTTAGTACCACTAACGTTGAAGTTAACGTGGATCATTTTGGGTTGGAACGTTAATAAAAAAGGTGATCGTCACTAAGGTTCTCGAACCCACGTTTTCACTTAACGTTAACACCACTAACGTCCTAACTAACGTCCATGCCTAACTCACACTTTTTTGCAAACAAAGCTGAGCCCACTAAAGATTGTAACGACTTCAACATAAGATCAAAGGCCCATATCCAAGACTTGAAGAACTAACTAGAAGATCAAGAAGAGTAGTATATATAGGAGTAGTTTTGAACTAGAGAGAAGCTTAGCACTTTTGGAGAACTACACCTTGTATATTTACTTTTCTGCACTTTTAGTCACTGTAGAATGTATTCTTCTTTATCATCTTCCATTTCCAGAGCTATGAACAACTAAACCCCCCTTTCATTGGGTTAGGGAGCTCTGTTGTAATTTGATGGATCAATTATAGTTTTCATTCTTCATCCTCTTTCTTTTCTCTTGATTTACTAGAAAGCTTTCGATCTTAATTCAATTGGTTAGTTGTCTTGGAAAAGAAACTCTCCATAATTGGATCTCCTCTGAGCCTTAGAAAAGGGATGAGGAGATCATGCTAGAAATGCTTTCTCATGTTGGACCAAATTAGGGTTTGGGCGGATATAGTGAGATGTAATCCTCCCAACACTTTGATTTGGAAATACATGTGGTATAATAAGTGACCATACTTCATCTCTTTCCATGAGCAATTAAATCAAGGAATTGGGCAATTGTTCAAGCTTAGAGAGATTGGGTTACCAAGGAATTGGGATCCAATCATCTAAGATTGCCAAGGAGATCAATGAATGCATTGATTGAGGAAGAGATGAGAATGAACTTGATCCGGCGAATGCAACATCTCCTAAGCCCAATGAATTCCCCATTCCTGATCATACCCATTCTCTTTACTTTCTGCCATTTATCTTTATGCTCATCTCCCCAAACCCCCATTTAAGATTCTGCAATTTAATTTCTACAATTTACTTTCTTGCCATTTAATTTTCTGCAAATCTCAACTAAATTTCTGTTTAGCTCAACTAGCACACTCTTCCAACTAAAGTTGCTTGACCAATCAATCCCTGTGGGATTCGACCTCACTCTATTGTGAGTTTTTACTTGACGATAATTCGGTATACTTGATGAAGGGAAATTTGTTGAGAGACAAGTTTTCGTGCATCACAAGTGGTATAATCAAGTAACTAAAAGAAAAAAATAAGTAAATAAAGAAGAAAAAATCTAACTAGAAAAAGAAGTGATGCAAAGAAAGTAATAGATGAGATATGGAGGAAGTAGAATCTTAAGTGTAAAAGAACAAGGTGAATTTTCTTTTTGAAGATGAGAAAGAGAGGAAAGAGATGTAGTGCCACCGGAAGAGGTGGTGGTCGCCAATGAGTAAACCGAGACAGTGGTGGTGGAGTATGGAAGGAGGAAAGGAAGAGAAGAGAGGTGATGGAGAAAGAACAAGGAAGAAATAAGAAAGAAGGTGGGAGAGGGAGAGAAGCAGGGCACGCAGCTTTAAAGCTGATTTGCGCAAACGACGCGCGCGCGCACAGTGCGCTGGCGCGTCGGTAAAGGTGGTGCGAGGGATGCGTGCGCGTCATTGGCGCGTACGCGTGAGTACACCTGTGCCCCTGGCACAGGGCTGGCACAAAGTTGGCCTAAGTCTCGGGTCATTTGTACCAGAGTTGGGAAACGGCACAGGCGCGCGAACGCGCACAGTGCGTTGATGCGTGCATGATTGGGTTGGTTACCGGCGCGGATGCGTGCAGTGCGCAGACGCATCAGTGCAGGCACAGACTAGGCACAAGTACGGCACAAGTATGTCACAACTTTCGGATTTTTATACCGGGGAGTTCATAGTGCACCATCGGCGCATGCGCGCACAGTGTGCTTGCGCGTCGATGGTCAAATTGCAAGGGGGTGTGCAGGCGGCATGCACGCTGGCGCGTGGGTGCCTGACATGAAGTGGACACAAAGTGGGCACAAGGTGGGCACAACTCTCAGATTTTTGGCCCAGGAGTAAGAATGCACCACCGGCGCGTGCACACAGTGCCCTCGCGCGCGGATGCTTTTTTTCCTTGCCTTTTTTTAAACACAACATACAAGAAGCTATTCTAATACATTTTTTGCAGATGTTCAAGCTAGTAGTCAAGAGAACACACTCAAATTCATGCACTATTCAAAACATAGCATTCTCTCCACTTCAACAATTCTTCCATACCAAAATGATGAAATCTATCTAAATATCCTAGTTATCCAACAGATCAATAAAACTAGCATTCCTAAGCAATCAACAACATCAAGAAGTAACAAAATTCACAAGAATATAAAGCTAAAAGCAAGATGGTATACACAAGGAAGATCTTACTACGGTGGGGTGCCTCCCACCAAGGACTTTTCTTTAACGTCCTTAAGTTGGACGGTCAGTTGCTCAAGCTTCTCATTCTCTAGGTGCATCCGCCAATAGGAACACCTTTAGCTCTTTTGGGAGCTTGTAGCCATGGTACTTCTTCACTCTATGTCCATTCACCTTGAAAGTTGCTTCACTTTTAGGATCAAACAACTCCACCACTCCATAGGGCTTTATCTCCTTCACCTTGAAAGGTCCTTCCCATCTAGAGCGGAGCTTGCCAGGCATGAAACGAAGCCTTGAATTGTAGAGGAGAACCTCATCACCTTCTTGGAAGTTTTTCTTCTAGATGTGATGGTCATGGAATGCTTTAGTCTTTTCCTTGTAAATTCGGGCATTCTCATACGCTTTGTTCCTCAAACACTCGAGCTCCTCTAGCTGCAATTTTCTGGCTACTCCGGCTTGGGTCAAATCCATGTTGCACCACTTTACTGCCCAATAGGCTTTGTGCTCAATCTCCACCGGAAGGTGGCATGCCTTACCATAGACGATCCGGAAGGGACTTATCCCTAACGGATTCTTGTAGGCCATTCTATACGCCCATAGTGTATCTCCTAACCGGAGGCTCCAATCCTTCCTTTGTGGATTGACCACTTTCTCCAAGATTCTCTTAATCTCCCGGTTGGACACTTCCGCTTGTCCATTGGTTTGTGGATGATAAGCAGTGGCAACCTTATGCACTACCCCATAGCGCTTGAGCAGTGCCTCTACTTTCCTGTTACAAAAGTGGGATCCTTGGTCGCTCACGATTGCTCGTGGCGACGCATAACGGCATACAATGTAGTTTCTAATAAAAGAGATGACGGTATTAGCGTCGTCAAGGCGGGTAGGTATTGCTTCCACCCACTTTGACACGTAGTCAACCGCTAACAGAATATACAGATACCCACTGGAGTTGGGAAACGGTCCCATAAAGTCAATGCCCCATACATCAAATATCTCAAATAATAACATAGGTTGTTGAGGCATTTTATCCCTTTGGGATGTGTTTCCCGACTTCTGACACTGATGACAAGACACACATAACCGGTTAGCATCCTTGAATAAGGTTGGCCACCAGAATCCACAATCCAACACCTTTTTAGCGGTCCTTTGTGGGCCAAAGTGGCCACCACATTCGGATGAATGGCAAGCTTCAAGAATGGATTGGATTTCAAACTCTGGGATACATCTTCGAATTACTTGGTTCACTCCCCTCTTCCACAAGTGAGGGTCATCCCAAATGTAGTATTTAGAATCACTCCTTAACTTATTCCTTTGGTGTTTAGAAAAGTTTGGGGGGGGGGGGGAGGGAAGAGTTTTGCTACCAAATAGTTCGCCATTGGGGCAAACCAAGGAAAGCTATCCGACACAGCATGCAAACTATCCAATGGGAATGAGTCATTGATCGGAAATGGATCATATTTTAAATTTTCAAGACGGCTTAAATGATCCGCAACCAAGTTTCCAGTCCCTAATCTCAATGTCAAATTCTTGCAAAAGCAAGATCCAACGTATGAGTCTAGGTTTTGACTCATTCTTTGACAATAAGTATTTCAAAGCTGCATGATCCGTGTATACCACTATCTTTAATCCTAGCAAATAAGATCCGAATTTATCTAAAGCATGAACAATAGCTAGGAGTTCCTTTTCAGTAGTGGTATAGTTGGATTGTGCTGCATCAAGTGTTTTAGAAGAGTATGCAATGATGATAAGCGGATATTTTATACGCTTTTTGGGGGTAATTTCATGTAGATTTTAGTAGGTTTTAATTAGTTTTTAGTATAATATTATTAGTTTTTAGGCAAAAATCATATTTCTGGACTTTACTATGAGTTTGTGTGTTTTTCTGTGATTTCAGGTATTTTCTGGCTGAAATTGAGGGAGCTGAGCAAAAATTTGAGTTAGGCTGAAAAAGGACTGCTGATGTTGTTAGATCCTGACCTCCCTGCACTCAGAATGGATTTTTTGGAGCTATAGGAGTCCAATTGGCGAGCTCTCAATTGGGTTGGAAAGTAGACATCTAGGGCTTTCCAGCAATATATAATAGTTCATACTTTGCACGAAGATAGATGACGTAAAATGGCGTTCAACGCCAGTTCCATGTTGCAGTCTGGCATCCAGCGCCAGAAACAGGTTACAAGTTGGAGTTCAACGCCCAAAACAGGTTACAACCTGGCGTTCAACTCCAGGAACAGCCTAGGCACGTGAGAAGCTTAAGTCTCAGCCCCAGCACATACCAAGTGGGCCCCAGAAGTGGATTTATGCACCAATTATCTTAGTTTACTCATTTTCTGTAAACTTAGGTTACTAGTTTAGTCTAAGATATTCATTCGCGCTTCACTATGAAGAAGGTGATGATCTGTGACACTCATCACCTTCCTCAACCCATGAACATGTGCCTGACAACCTCCTCTGTTCTACATTAGATTGAATGAGTATCTCTTAGATTCCTTAATAAGAATCTTTGTGGTATAAGCTAGAATTGATGGCAGCATTCATGAGAATCCAGAAAGTCTAAACCTTGTCTGTGGTATTCCGAGTAGGATTCAAGGATTGGATGGCTGTGACGAGCTTCAAACTCGCGATTGTTGGGGGTGATGACAAACGCAAAAGAATCAACGGATTCTATTCCAGCATGATCGTGAACCAACAAATGATTAGCCGTGCTGTAACAGAGCATTTGGACCATTTTCACTGAGAGGATGGGAAGTAGCCATTGACAACGGTGACACCCTACATACAGCTTGCCATTGAAGGAGCCTTGCGTGTGGGAAGAGGAATACAAGAGGAAAGCTTAAATAAGAAGGACAAAGCATCTCCAAAACTCCAACATATTCTCTATTATTGCATAACAAGTAATTATTTCACGCTCTTTTATTTTTCTAATAATTCAAACTGATAATTATAATTGATATCCTGACTAAGAATAATAAAATAAACATAGCTTGCTTCAAACCAATAATCTCCGTGGGATCGACCCTTACTCACGTAAGGTATTACTTGGATGAGCCAGTGCACTTGCTGGTTACTGGTACGAAATCATAAGAAATCTTGATTTTGATATTGGGATTACAATTTCGTGCACCAAATGACATAAGGGAGTTTACCATCGTGCTGTGCAAGCGCGACACCTATAGCATGGTTTGACGCATCGCACATTATCTCAAATGGCGACGTCCAGTTGGGGCCTCCGGTGCCATGGTAAGAGCTCTCCTTAGCTCTTCAAAAGCTTTTACACATTCACTGTCAAACTCAAAGTCTACATCTTTTTGGAGTAGGCGCAACAATGGCAAAGCAATCTTGCTGAAATCTTTGATAAAGCGCTTATAGAATCCTGCATGTCCTAAAAACGAGCGGACCTCCCTCACAGATGAGGAGTGAGATAAAGTGGTGATAACATCAACCTTGGCCGGGTCTACAGAAATTCCTTCATGAGATACTACATGTCCTAACACTATACCTTGTCTTACCATAAAGTGACATTTCTCAAAATTCAAGACAAGGTTAGTGTCAACACATCTAGCTAAGACCTTGGCCAAGTTCTCCAAGCAACAATCAAATGAAGTTCCATAAACACTGAAGTCATCCATAAAGACTTCCAGAAACTCTCCGTTAGATAAGAAAAGACACTGGTCATGCACCACTGAAAAGTAGCAGGTGCATTACATAGTCCAAATGGCATCCTTTTGTAGGAAAAGGTTCCAAAAGGGCAAGTGAATGTGGTCTTTTCCTGATCTTCAGGAGCAATGTTAATCTGGAAGTAACCAATAAATCCATCAAGAAAGCAGTAATGGGATTTACCCGCCAAACGGTCCAACATCTGATCGATAAAGGGCAAAGGATAGTGGTCCTTCCTTGTAGCGGCATTCAACCTTCTATAATCGATGCACACTCGCCATGCATTTTGTACTCTCTTGGTGACCACTTCACCATCATCCTTTTTAATCGCAGTGATGCCTGATTTCTTGGGAACAACCTGGACCGGGCTCACCCACTCACTGTCAGAAATTGGGTATATGATACCCGTATCAAGTAGCCTAGTGACCTACTTCTTTATCACATCGAGGATGGTTGGGTTGAGCCTCCTTTATGGTTGACTAACCGGCCTAGCTTCCTCTTGGAGAAATATAGGATGCATGCACTTACGAGGGTCAATCCCCACAATATCGGCTAGGCTCCAACCAATTGCCTTCTTGTACTTTCTGAGAACGTCTAGGAGCTTTTCTTCTTCTTCACTAGAAAGCTCACTAGCAATAATGACCGGAAACTTTTGGTTGTCTTCTAAGAAAGCATACTTCAAATGAGATGGAAGAGGCTTCAATTCACTCTTTGCCTCAAGCTAAGGTTCTTTTTCGTCAAGCTCACGGAGTTCATTCTCAACAACTTTCTCATGTTCACCCTCTTGGTCATCCGTCTCTTCAAAAATATGGTAGCACAACTTGTTATGGTCTTCTTCTTGTACTTTCGCTACCACTTCATCAATTACATCATATCGGAGAACGGAATGCTCTTCGGGAGGATGCTTCATGGCTTCTTCTAAATTGAACTTGATAGTCTTGTCTCCATCCTCAAAGGAATATGTGCCGGTGAAGGCATCTAACTTGAATTTAGAGGTCTTAAGGAAGGGTCTACCAAGTAGAACGGAGGATGACCTTTTATTTTCTATTGGAGGCATTTCAAGGATGTAAAAGTCAACCGGAAAGACCAAATCCTTGATCGCCACAAGTACATCTTCGGCTATTTCTGTTACCGTGTTCACACTTTTATCGGCTAAGGCAAACCTCGCCGCCGACTTCTTTAATGGAGCTAAATTCAACCGCACAAAGGTAGAAAGTGGCATGATGCTTACACAAGCTCCAAGGTCACACATACAATCATGAAAAGTGCATCCACCAATACAACAAGACAACAAACAAGGCCAAGGGTCACCACATTTCTTTGGAATAGGTTCCATCAAGGAAGAAATTGAACTACCCAAGTATAATGTCTCCAATTCTCCTATCCTATCCTTGTGTGTACACAAGTCTTTCAAAAATTTTGCATACTTTGGAATTTGTTAAATAGCATCAAGAAGTGGTATGGTTACCTCAACCTTCTTGAACACTTGAAGCATGTTCAAATCAAATTCCGGTGTCTTTTTTGCTTTCTTCACTATGGAAGGGAATGGAATAGGGATGGACTCATCCACTAGAGCTTTCCTCTTGGGTTCCTTGAGGTTTACTCCTTCTTCCTCATGCCTTTTGTCTACCTCCCCCTCTTCATGTAGAGCTTCAACAACCACTTCTTCCTCATGAATGTCCTCCAAGACCCTTGGAGGTATCTCCTTCAATGTAGTTCCCGACTGTAGAGTGATGGCGTTGAGACAGCCCTTTAGGTTTGGTTGGGGTTGGGATGGAAGGTTAGAAGAACTTTAGGGTTGGTTGGTGTTGTTGTTGGAGGTGGGGGGTTGGTTTGACATGACCATCTTTGAAAGCATGTTGGTGAGGTTAGCCAATTGAGCGCCCAAGGCATCAAATTGAGCCTTGTTGCTCTCATCTCGTTTCTCCATAGCGGCTCTAAGCTCGTCAACTTGATTGGTGGGAGATGGAGAGGTTTGGTTGGATTGTTGTCTATGGTGTGGTGCTTGGTACTTGGTGTAGTTGTTTTGGTTTTGGTTGGAGTGATTTTGGTTGGCTTGGTAGTTGGTGTTATTATGGTGGTATTGAGATGAAGATTGGTTATTGTTGTGATGAGAAGAAAAGTTGTTCCATCTTTGGTTTTGATTGCTTCCTTGTGCATTATCCCTCCACCCTTGATGTTGATTACTACCATGAGGGTAGTTGTTTTGGCCTTGAGAAGGATAGGGTGGATGGTGGACGAAATTGTGATCCTTTATTCTTTAAGTTGCACTCCTTGTAAAATTATGGAATTTAAGATTGGCACGAGTGAACACAACTCCGTTCAACTAACCAGCAAGTGTACTGGGTCGTCCAAGTAATAAACCTTACGTGAGTAAGGGTCGATCCCACAGAGATTGTTGGTATGAAGCAAGCTATGGTCACCTTGTAAATCTCAGTTAGGCAGATTAAATTGGTTTATAGATTTTCGAATGTTAATAATAAAAAGAAAATAAAAGGGATAGAAATACTTATGTAAATTAATAGTGGGAATTTCAGATAAGTGTATGGAGATGTTGTGCTCCTCTTGAATCTCTACTTTCTCATTGCTTTCATCCAATCCTTCTTACTCCTTTCCATGGCAAGCTGTATGTAGGGCATCACCGTTGTCAATGGCTACATCCCATTGACGATTGGATTTTTGATGGTTTAGAATTTCTCAAATAAAATCTCGTTGTAAAGTATAGTTTCTAAACCAAACAATAATCCTTTCATACAAAAGATTGTTTGTCACAAGCAACAAACCCCTAAATTTATAAACCGAAGTATTGAAACCTCGGGTCGTTCTCCCTAGAAATTACAATAGAGTGTCTTGTTATTGGTTGTGAGTTATAATTGGGGTTTTTAAGATTTTTGGACAAGAAACATAAATGGCAAAGAAAATAAACTAACAACTAACAAAGCTCTTGGCAAGATATGAGAATTAGAAGTCCTATCCTAGTTATCCTTCTCAATTGTGTTGAGAATTGTTCATTGCTACCACTTAGTTAACCCTTACTAAAGAAAGGAAAGTCAAGTGGATGAATTGACTTGAGCCACAAATCCTAGCCAACTCCCAAGGAAAGACTAGCTTTAGTGCACTCCAAACCAATTAGCAATCTCTCCAATTACCAATCAACAAAGGAATTAGATAACTCAAGTGTCACTAATTACTCTACCTAGGCCAAGAGGAACAAAATCTACACTAAAACTAAAAGAGACATTTTAACAAACACATAAAGTGCAATAGAAGTAAACAACATAAATTGCAAGAATTAAAGAGAGATCTAACTACAAAGGCAAGAGGTCAACAATAAAAAAAGCAAAGAAGAACAATTATTATGAATTACCTCTTATTGAATTGAAAGAAAATGGAAGGAACAATACTAGATCTACAACAAAATGTAAGAACAACATAAAGGAAATTACAACAAAAGAGTAGAAGAAGATGAATTTAACAACAAGGAATTGAGATGTAGAAGTAGAAGAAAGCAAAGATTAAAATCTAGATCTAAGAACTAAACCTAATCTTAATCCTAATTCTAGAGAGAAGTGAGAGCTTCTCTCTCTAGAAACTAACTCTAACTACTAAACTAAACTAATGGTAACTAACATGTAAAGTATGAGAGTATGAAAGGTATGTTGATTCCCCTTCAATCCTTGGCTTAAATAGCATCAGAAATGAGTTGGATTGGGCCCACAAGGCTTCTAAAATCGCTGGCCACATGTTGCTTTAAGTGAACTAGGTGGTAGCAACGGCGCGTGCGCGTACTTTGCGCGTGCGCGCAATCATACGTGTAGCAACTATGGCAAATCTTATATCATTTCGAAGCCCCGGATGTTAGCTTTCTAACCCAACTATAACCGCATTATTTGGACCTCTGTAGCTCAAGTTATGGTCATTTAAGTGCAAAGAGGTCGGCTTGACAGCTTTCCGGTCCTTTCATTTCTTCATGAGTTCTCCAACTTTTCATGCTTCTTTCTTCATTTCCTTGATCCAATCTTTGCCTTCTAAGTCTGAAATCACTTAGCAAACATATCAAGGCATCTAATGGAATCAAGGAGAATTAAATTTAGCTATTTTAAGACCTAAAAAGTATGTTTTCACTCTTAAGCACAATTAAAGGAGAATATACAAAACCATGCTATTTCATTGAGTAAATGTGGGTAAAAGGTGATAAAATCCCCTAAATTCAATACAAGATAAACCGTCAAATTCGGGTTTGTCACCCATCCTCTCAGTGAAAATGGTCCTATGCTCTGTCACGGCACGGCTAATCATCTGTCGGTTCTCAATCAGGTTGGAATAGAATCCCTTGATTCTTTTGCGTTTGTCATCACGCCCAGCCTTCAGGAGTTTGAAGCTCGTCACAGTCATTCAATCCCAGAATTCTACTCGGAATACCATAGACAAGGTTTAGACTTTCCGGATCCTCATGAATGCCGCCATCTATCTAGCTTATACCACGAAGATTCTGTTGGGGAATCTAAGAGATATGCGCCCGGCCTAGAGTAGAACGGAAGTGGTTGTCAGTCACGCGCGTTCATAGGTGAGAATGATGACGAGTGTCACAGATCATCACATTCATCAAAGTTAAGTGTAACGTATATCTTGGAATAAGAATAAAAGAGAATTGAATAGAAAGTAATAGTAATTGTATTGAAACTTGAGGTACAGCAGAGCTCCACACCCTTAATCTATGGTGTGCAGAAACTCCACCGTTGAAAATACATAAGTAAAAGGTTCAGGCATGGCCGAATGGCCAGCCCCCTAAAACGTGATCAATAGCCTCTTAGGATGAAGAATAAAACAAAACTGAGACCAAAGATGTCTAATACATTAGTAAATCATCCTATTTATAATAAACTAGCTCCTAGGGTTTACATGAGTAAGTAATTGATGCATAAATCCACTTCTGGAGCCCACTTGGTGTATGCTTGGGCTGAGCATGATCAATCCACGAGCTGAGGCTTCTCTTGGAGTTGAACTCCGAGTTATGACGTGTTTTGGGCGTTCAACTCCGGATCATGACGTTTTTCTGGCGTTTAACTCCAGACAGCAGCATGAACTTGGCGTTCAACGCCAAGTTAGGTCGTCAATTTCAGAATAAAGTATGGACTATTATATATTTCTGGAAAGCCCTAAATGTCTACTTTCTAACGCCGTTGAGAGCGCGCCAATTGGAGTTCTGTAGCTCCAGAAAATTCATTTCGAGTGCAGGGAGGTCAGATTCCAACAGCATCAGCAGTTCTTTTTGTCAGCCTTTTTCAGAGTTTTGCTCAAATCCCTCAATTTCAGTCAGAATTTACCTGAAATCACAGAAAAACACACAAACTCATAGTAAAGTCAAGAAATGTGAATTTAACATAAAAACTAATGAAAACATCCCTAAAAGTAGCTTGAACTTGCTAAAAACTACCTAAAAACAATGCCAAAAAGCGTATAAATTATCCGCTCATCACAACACCAAACTTAAATTGTTGCTTGTCCCCAAGCAACTGAAAATCAAATAGGATAAAAAGAAGAGAATATACTATAAATTCCAAAATATCAATGAATATTAATTATAATTAGATGAGCGGGACTTGTAGCTTTTTGCTTCTGAACAGTTTTGGCATCTCACTTTTTCCTTTGAAGTTTTGAATGATTGGCTTCTCTAGGAACTTAGAATTTTGGATAGTGTTATTGATTTTCCTAGTTAAGCATGTTGATTCTTGAACACAGCTACTTATGAGTCTTGGCCATGGCCCTAAGCACTTTGTTTTCCAGTATTACCACTGGATACATAAATGCCACAGACACATGACTGGGTGAACCTTTTTAGATTGTGACTCAGCTTTGCTAAAGTCCCCAGTTAGTGGTGTCCAGAGCTCTTAAGCACACTCTTTTTTGCTTTGGATCACGACTTTAACCACTTAGTCTCAAACTTTTCACTTGGACCTTCATGACACAAGCACATGGTTAGGGACAGCTTGATTTAGCCGCTTAGGCCTGGATTTTATTTCCTTTGGCCCTCCTATCCATTGATGCTCAAAGCCTTGGATCCTTTTTACCCTTGTCTTTTGGTTTTAAGGGCTATTGGCTTTTTCTGCTTGCTTTTTCTTTTTCTTTCTAATTTTTTTCGCCATTTTCTTTTTTTCACAAGCTTCTTCTTTTTCACTGCTTTTTCTTGCTTCAAGAATCAATTTCATGATTTTTCAGATCCTCAATAACATTTCTCTTTGTTCATCATTCTTTCAAGAGCCAACAATTTTAACATTCATGAACAACAAGATCAAAATTATGCACTGTTCAATCATTCATTCAGAAAACAAAAAGTATTGTCACCACATCAATATAATTAAATTAAATTCAAGGATAAATTCGAAATTCATGTACTTCTTGTTCTTTTGAATTAAAACATTTTTCTTTTAAGAGAGGTGAAGGATTAATGGAATTTATTCATAGCTTTAAGACATAGTTACTACATACTAATGATCATGAAGTAGAGACACAAAACATAGATAAACATAACATTAAAAACCGAAAAGCAGAAAGAAATAAGAACAAGGAATGAATCCACCTGAGTGAGGGTGGTGCCTTCTTGAAGGTCCAATGGTGCTTTTTGAGCTCCTTTATGTCTCTTCCGTGCTTTTGTTGAATGATTCCTAGTAATTTTGGTGTTTCTACCCTTAGTTGCTTCCAATATTTGTGTGGAGGACAACTTATCCCCTGAGGTATCTCAGGGATCTCTTGATTTGCAGCCACATGTTCTACCACTGAGCTATGACGGCTTTATATGAGTCATTCCATCTCCCAAGACTCAGAGGTGGAAGCTTTTGTCTTCCCTTTGAGGTTTCTCTGGCCTTTGGTGCCATTAATGGTAATGGAAAAGCAAAAAAGCTATGCTTTTACCATACCAAACTTAAAATATTGCTCGCCCTCGAGCAAGAGAAGAAAGAAGAGAGGAAGAAGAAGAAGAAGAAGAAGAAAATGGAGGTGAGTGAGGGGAGATGGATTCGGCTATATGGGTGGGATTGGGTGGGAAAGAGAAGTTGAATTGTAAAGGTAGGTGGGGTGTATGGGGAAGAGTGGATAGATGTAGGTGGTGAATGAAAAACAAAAGGGATGACCATGAATGGAGAGATAGAGGGCGAGGTAGGTGGGGATCCTGTGAGGTCCACAGATCCTGAGGTGTCAAGGAATTCCATCCCTGCACCAAATAGGCATGTAAAATGCCTTTGCACACCATTTTGGCGTTTAAACACCCATTGGTGCACATTCTGGGCGTTCAACGTCCATGTAAAGCATGTTTCTGGCGTTGAACGCCAGTTTCATGCTTGTTACTGGCGTTCAGCGCCAGTTTTTCTTCTCTGGGCACATTCCTGGCGTTCAGCGCCAGAATGTTGCTTGTTTCTGGCATTCAGCGCCAGAATGGTGCTCTGTTCTGGCGTTGAACGCCGGCCAGATGCATCTTACTGGCGTTGAACGCCAGCCTGTGCGTCCTCCAGGGTAAAATTTTTTTCTTCTGCTGTTTTTGATTCTGTTTTTAATTTTTATGATTTTTTCGTGCTTCCTCATGATCATGTACCTAATAAAACATAAAATAACAATAAAATAAAAATTAGATAAGTAAAATTGGGATGCCTCCCAACAAGCGCTTCTTTAATGTCAATAGCTTGACAGTGGCTCTCATGGAGCCACAAGGTGATCAGGTCAATGTTGTATAATTGCCAACACCAAACTTAGAGTTTGAATATGGGGTCTTAACACCAAATTTAGAGTTTGGTTGTGGCCTCACAACACCAAACTTAGAGTTTGACTGTGGGGGCTCTTCTTGACTCTGAACTGAGAGAAGCTCTTCATGCTTACTCTCTTTTGTCACAGAGGGATGGCCATGTGCCTTAAACACAAGGTATTCCCCATTCAATTGAAGGACTAATTCACTTCTGTTGACATCTATCACAGCTCCTGCTGTGGCTAGGAAAGGTCTTCCAAGGATGATGCAATCATCCTCTTCCTTCCTAGTGTCTAAGATTATGAAATCAGCAGGGATGTAAAGGCCTTCAACCTTTACTAACACGTCCTCTACTATTCCATAAGCTTGTCTCAATGACTTGTCTGCCAGTTGTAATGAGAACAAGGCAGGTTGTACCTCAATGATCCCCAGCTTCTCCATTATAGAGAGTGGCATTAGATTTATCCCTGACCCCAGATCACACAGAGCTTTTTCAAAGATCATGGTGCCTATGGTACAAGGTATTAGGAACTTGCCAGGATCTTGTTTCTTTTGAGGTAGAATTTTCTGAATCCAAGTGTCCAGTTCATTAATGAGCAAGGGAGGTTCACTTTCCCAAGTCTCATTACCAAACAATTTGGCATTCAGCTTCATGATAGCTCCTAAATATTGAGCAACTTGCTCTCCAGTTACATCTTCATCCTCTTCAGAGGATGAATAGTCTTCAGAGCTCATGAATGGCAGAAGGAGATTTAATGGAATCTCTATGGTCTCTGTATGAGCCTCAGACTCCTTTGGTTCCTTAATAGGAAACCCCTTCTTGCTTGAGGGACGTCCCAGGAGGTCTTCCTCACTAGGATTTTCGTCCCCCTCCTCCCTTGTACATTCGGCTATATTGACTATGTCAATGGCTTTGCACTCTCCTTTTGGATTCTCTTCTGTATTGCTTGGGAGAGTACTGGGAGGAGTTTCAATAACTTTCTTACTCAGCTGGCCTACTTGTGCCTCCAGATTTCTAATGGAGGATATTGTTTCACTCATGAAATTGAAGGTGGCCGTTGACAGATCAGAGACTACATTGGCTAAATTAGAAGTGTTTTGTTCAGAATTCTCTGTCTGTTGCTGAGAAGATGATGGATATAGCTTGCTATTGCCCAGCCTATTGCGTCCACCATTGTTAAAACCTTGTTGAGGTTTTTGTTGATCCTTCCATGAGAAATTTGGATGATTTCTCCATGATGAGTTATAGGTATTTCCATAAGGTTCACCCATGTAATTAACCTCTGCCATGGCAGGGTTCTCAGGATCATAAGCTTCTTCAGATGCTGCCTCTCTAGTACTGTTGGATGCATGTTGCCATCCATTCAGATTTTGAGAGATCATATTGACCTGTTGAGTCAACACTTTGTTCTGAGCCAATATGGCATTCAGAGTATCAATTTCAAGAACTCCTTTCTTCTGAGGTATCCCATTGTTCACGGAATTCCTCTCAGAAGTGTACATGAATTGGTTGTTTGCAACCATGTCAATGAGTTCTTGAGCCTCTTCAGGCATTTTCTTCAGGTGAATAGATCCACCTGCAGAATGGTCCAATGACATTTTCGAAAATTCAGAGAGACCATAATAGAATATATCTAATATGGACCATTCTGAAAACATGTCAGATGGACATCTTTTGGTCAGCAGCTTGTATCTTTCCCAAGCTTCATGGAGGGATTCACCATCTTTTTGTTTGAAGGTTTGAACATCCACTCTCAGCTTGCTCAGCTTTTGAGGAGGAAAGAATTTATCCAAGAAGGCAGTGACTAGCTTATCCCAGGAGTCCAGGCTATCCTTGGGTTGTGAATCCAACCATATTCTAGCTCTGTCTCTTACAGCAAAAGGGAAAAGCATGAGTCTGTAGACTTCAGGATCAACTCCATTCGTCTTTACAGTCTCACAGATCTGCAAGAACTCAGTTAAAAACTGATAGGGATCTTCAGATGGAAGTCCATAAAACTTGCAGTTTTGTTGCATTAAAGCAACTAGTTGAGGCTTAAGCTCAAAGTTGTTGGCTCCAATGGCAGGAATGGAGATGCTCCTTCCATCAAACTTGGACGTTGGCTTTGTGAAGTCACCAAGCATTCTCCTTGCATTATTATTATTTTCGGCTGCCATCTCCTTCTCTTGTTCGAAAATTTCTGAAAGGTTGTTTCTGGATTGTTGTAATCTAGCTTCTCTTAATTTTCTCTTCAGAGTCCTTTCAGGTTCTGGATCAATTTCAACAAGAGTGCCTTTATCCTTGTTCCTGCTCATATGAAATAGAAGAAAACAAGAAAAGAAAGAGGAATCCTCTATGTCACAGTATAGAGATTCCTTTATGTTTGTAGAAAAAGAAGGGGTAGAAGAATGAAGAGGGAGATTCGGATTTTTGGATGAAGAGAGGTGGAGAGAAGTGTTAGTAAACAAATAATTAAATAGAAGAAGAAAGGAGAAAGAGAATTTCGAAAATAATTTTAAAAAAAGGGTTAGTGATTTTCGAAAATTAGAGATAATTTGTAATTAAAATTAAAACATGAAACAATTAGTTAATTAAAAAGAACTTTTGAAAAAGGGGTGAGATATTTTCGAAAATTAGAGAGGGAAAAGTAGTTAGGTGGTTTTGAAAAAGATAAGAAATAAACAAAAAGTTAGTTAGTTGATTGAAAAAGATTTGAAATCAAAATTGAAAAGATAAGAAGACAAGAAGTTAGATAAGATATTTTGAAATCAAATTTTGAAAAAGACAAAATTTTGAGAAGGATAAGATAAAAAGATAAGATAAAAAATTTAAGAAAAAGATATTTTGAAAAAGATTTAATTTTTAAAATGACTTAACTAACAAGAAACTACAAGATAAGATTCTAGAATTTAAAGATTGAACCTTTCTTAACAAGAAAGTGACAAACTTCAAATTTTTGAACCAATCACATTAATTGTTAGCTAATTTTCGAAAATATGATATAAAAGATAAAAAAAAGATTTTTGAAAAATAATTTTTTAAAATTTTCGAAAATAATAAAAAATAAAAAAAGATATCATTTTTGAAAATGATTTTGAAAAGATAAGATTTTTAAAATTGAAATTTTGACTTGACTTGTAAGAAACAACTAATTTTAAAATTTTTTGACCAAGTCAACCCAAAATTTCGAAATTTTGGAGGGAAATAAGGAAAAGATATTTTTTTTTGATTTTTGAATTTTTAATTATGAGAGAGAAAAACAACAAAAATACTCAATGCATGAAATTTTTAGATCAAAATAATGAATGCATGCAAGAATGCTATGAATGTCAAGATGAACACCAAGAACACTTTGAAGATCATGATGAACATCAAGAACATATTTTTGAAAAATTTTTGATGCAAAGAAAACATGCAAGACACCAAACTTAGAAATTTTTAATGCATGGACTCTAACAAATGAAAAATGCATATGAAAAACAACAAACAACACAAAACAAGAAAACATCAAGATCAAACAAGAGGACTTATCAGGAACAACTTGAAGATCATGAAGAACACTATGAATACACGGGATTTTCGAAAAAATGCAAGAAAAATTTTTAAAGCATGCAATTGACACCAAACTTAAAAATTGACTCAAGACTCAAACAAGAAACACAAAATATTTTTTATTTTTATGATTTTATGAATTTTTTTATATTTTTATTAATTTTTTTTTTCGAAAACAAAGTTGGAAAAATGAAAAAGAAAAGAAAAATTTTGAAAAATATTTTTGAAAAGAAAATTACCTAATCTGAGCAACAAGATGAACCGTCAGTTGTCCATACTCGAACAATCCCCGGCAACGGCGCCAAAAACTTGGTGGACGAAATTGTGATCCTTTATTCTTTAAGTTGCACTCCTTGTAAAATTTTGGAATTTAAGATTGGCACGAGTGAACACAACTCCGTTCAACTAACCAGCAAGTGTACTGGGTCGTCCAAGTAATAAACCTTACGTGAGTAAGGGTCGATCCCACAGAGATTGTTGGTATGAAGCAAGCTATGGTCACCTTGTAAATCTCAGTTAGGCAGATTAAATTGGTTTATAGATTTTCGAATGTTAATAATAAAAAGAAAATAAAAGGGATAGAAATACTTATGTAAATTAATAGTGGGAATTTCAGATAAGTGTATGGAGATGCTGTGCTCCTCTTGAATCTCTACTTTCTCATTGCTTTCATCCAATCCTTCTTACTCCTTTCCATGGCAAGCTGTATGTAGGGCATCACCGTTGTCAATGGCTACATCCCATCCTCTCAGTGAAAATGGTCCTATGCTCTGTCACGGCACGGCTAATCATCTGTCGGTTCTCAATCAGGTTGGAATAGAATCCCTTGATTCTTTTGCGTTTGTCATCACGCCCAGCCTTCAGGAGTTTGAAGCTCGTCACAGTCATTCAATCCCAGAATCCTACTCGGAATACCATAGACAAGGTTTAGACTTTCCGGATCCTCATGAATGCCGCCATCTATCTAGCTTATACCACGAAGATTCTGTTGGGGAATCTAAGAGATATGCGCCCGGCCTAGAGTAGAACGGAAGTGGTTGTCAGTCACGCGCGTTCATAGGTGAGAATGATGATGAGTGTCACGGATCATCACATTCATCAAAGTTAAGTGTAACGTATATCTTGGAATAAGAATAAAAGAGAATTGAATAGAAAGTAATAGTAATTGTATTGAAACTTGAGGTACAGCAGAGCTCCACACCCTTAATCTATGGTGTGCAGAAACTCCACCGTTGAAAATACATAAGTAAAAGGTTCAGGCATGGCCGAATGGCCAGCCCCCTAAAACGTGATCAATAGCCTCTTAGGATGAAGAATAAAACAAAACTGAGACCAAAGATGTCTAATACATTAGTAAATCATCCTATTTACAATAAACTAGCTCCTAGGGTTTACATGAGTAAGTAATTGATGCAAAAATCCACTTCCGGGGCCCACTTGGTGTATGCTTGGGCTGAGCTTGATCAATCCACGAGCTGAGGCTTCTCTTGGAGTTGAACTCTGAGTTATGACGTGTTTTGGGCGTTCAACTCCGGATCATGACGTTTTTCTGGCGTTTAACTCCAGACAGCAGCATGAACTTGGCGTTCAACGCCAAGTTACATCGTCAATTTCCGAATAAAGTATGGACTATTATATATTGCTGGAAAGCCCTGGATGTCTGCTTTCCCACGCCGTTGAGAGCGCGCCAATTGGAGTTCTGTAGCTCCAGAAAAATCCATTTCGAGTGCAGGGAGGTCAGATTCCAACAGCATCAGCAGTCCTTTTTGTCAGCCTTTTTCAGAGTTTTGCTCAAATCCCTCAATTTCAGTCAGAATTTACCTGAAATCACAGAAAAACACACAAACTCATTGTAATGTCCAGAAATATGAATTTAACATAAAAACTAATGAAAACATCCCTAAAAGTAGCTTGAACTTGCTAAAAACTACCTAAAAACAATGCCAAAAAGCGTATAAATTATCCGCTCATCAGTGGACGGTTGTTGTAATTCACATTGGCCATTACAAGGGCATGTTCCTCTTGAATTTGATGGCATTGATCAGTGTAATGTGTAGTGCTAGAGCACAAACCACAAATCCTAGGAACGCCTTCAAGTTGAGCAACTGGAGGTGGAGCTTGGATGGCTTGGATGGAGTAGAATTTCTTTTGATCCTTTTGTATTTGCGTGAGGATGGTGGTCATGTCCCCAAGTGCTTTGGTTAGGCTTGATTTGGAAGGGGACGGTTCTACCACACCCTTGAGAGGATTAATTCTCACCCTTGTATGTTGTGTAGCTTCGACAACATCCTTTATCAAATTCCAAGCTTCTCACTCCGTCTTGTTTTTTGAAAGGGAACCACCGCTAGAAGTGGTGAGCAATCTTCTATCTTCCACACAAAGACCTCCGGTGAAGTAGCTAATGATCAAGTGAGTGTTCATTCCATGGTGTGGACGAGATTCCAATAAGCTCTTGAACCGAGACCAATACTCGTACAAACTCTCTTGGTCTCTTTGCACTATACCCGAAATCTCCTTCCGGATGTAGTCGGTCTTCTCCGGTGGGAAAAATTTATCTAGAAACTCTCTTCTCAAGAAATCCCAATTGGTCGCAATCTCATCCGATAGCGAATAAAACCATGTCTTTGATTGCGCTTCAAGAGAGAAAGGGAAGGCAAAAACCATGATAGCCACCTCATCGGCTCCATGCCTTCGAGCCGTAGAACAAGCAACTTGAAAATCCTTTAGATGTCGGATGGGGTCTTGACCTGGCAACCCATGATACTTAGGTAATAGATTTATCAAGCTGCACTTCAATTCAAAGTTTGGATCAAGGTTAGGATACCTTGCTTGCAATGGTTGAAGTATGATATCCGGAGCTCTTTGCTCATGCAAAGTGATCCGGCGTGGCTCCGCCATGTGTGGCTCACCTGTAGGATACAAAGATGAGAGATAGCACAAAAATAAAAGAAGCTAAACTATAGCTAAGTATTGAAAGCAAACAAACTATCTACAATATTCACATATTTACATAACCAATATCAAGACATATGTTGCAACCATTCCTCGGCAACTGTGCCAAAAATTTGATGAGCGCTCGTGGACTATGTCGGAAGAGAATTTCTCAATGAAGTTGCGTTGCAAGTATAGCTCTACCAACAACAATCCTCGAGGATCAAATTTAGAAAGGAATTGGTTGTCACAAGTTTAACCCCAATAAAATAATCGAAGTATTCAAGCCTCGGGTCGTTTCACAAGGAATGGGCAAACATATGCTTCAACATTGGTTAGAAATCTGGGGTTGTAAATCATGAGCAAGGAATTAAACTAGGAATCTTAGCAAACAAGTAATCTTAAAGTGCAAGGAACTAATTCAAATAACTAAGCAAGATGTGAGCAATTCTAAACTAAGAAGACAACATTCAATATAATTCAACTCTTAACTAAACAATAACTATAACTAAGGCAAGGCAATCAAGATTTTTGGGGTTCCAAATAAGAATGATAAAAGCAACTCTTGGCTAGACATGGTACTTGGGGTTACTATCCTTTCCTAATAACCATATCTTGACAATTATGAGGAACCAAACCCATTAAGTCTACTTCTATACTTGAAGTACGTTAAATGGTTTAGTCAACATCAACCTATAAGGTCTAACCTCACTACTAATTAACCTAGTAGTAGGCTAGTGTCAATGGCTATCAAATTGACCACTAAGGGTTCCCAAATCATCAAATCCACTAGACTCAATGACTCAAGTTTACCCAATTCCCTTGGCCTGAGCCAAGAGTAAAAAGAACTACTCCATAATCAAGGTAAACAATTCAACAAACACATGGTAAGCATTAACAAAAGACATGTTCAAATTGCAATTGGATTGAAATTAACAAATACCCACTAATAAATATCAACATACAATCACTTAAACAACACAATTAATGATAGAAATCATCAATGTAACATCAACGAACCAAGATTCACAACATTCATGCAATGGGTATAAAGTAACAATTGACAAGAATCCATAAAACTAACACAAGATCTAAGCAAAATTATACTAAGAGATTCAAATTAAACAATCAAAACTAGTAATTAACAAGATCCAATTCAGAACTCAACAAGGAAAGATCAAATTAAAGCTAGATCTAGAGAAGAACAAGGGTTTCTCTCTCTAGAAGAACAAAGAACCAAATACTAGAAAATGTGTCTTAGTGTAAAAATGATTGATCCCCCCTTCTCCCTAGCATCCTTGGGTCTTTTTCCCTGCAGAAACAGCTTGAAATTGGGCCTAATGAGCCTTAGAAATCACCAGACACGATTTTCTTTAATGGGGTCATGTGCAGCTTCCTGCGCGTGCGCACCATGCGTGCGTGCGCGCCGATTACTTTTGTGATCCATGCGTACGCACCAAGTGCGTGTGCGCGTTTGTTGGAATTCTCTGGCCTGTGCAGATGCGTCCATCCTTGTGCGCCGCTTCCAGCTATCCTCTATTAATTCTGAAATCACTCAACAAACACATCACGGCATCAAATGGCAATAGAGAGGATCAAAATATAGCAATTCTAAGGAAAAAATAAGCATGTTTTCCATCATGGAGCAATATTAGGAAGTGAACACAAACCATGCATTTCTTGTGAATAAGTGCGAGAAATATTGACAAAAAATCCCAAATTAAGCACAAGATAAACCACAAAATTGGGGTTTATCAGCGCCTGGAGTGGACGTGTCCGTGATGGGAGCTTTCAAGACTGTCTGTGATGGGCAGATTGTTGATCATTGATTAGCTATGGTTGTAACTACTTGTTTTGGATTTGTAGTTTGTTTTAATGTTTTTGGCCGTGTGGCTGTGTAATTGTGGATTTGTGACTTTGTTTGAACTTCGTTTTATGCCAGTTTGGCCGTTCGGGCCTTTTTGTATATTCTGTCGTTAAGCCGTTTTATTTTGACTTTTATTCGTTCCCTTTGTCTTGGATGGGTAGACCGTCCTGGGATTGCTTTTTGTGGATCTCCATTTCTCGGGCCCTGGGGGTGATTAGTCTCCCAGTGGTGGCCATGTTTTTATTCCGTGTTTAGGAAAAAAAAGAAAAAGGGTATTAATAACTTGATGGAGTTTTATTGATGTTTGGGCCTCGTTAAAACCCTCCGTTTATGGCGGGAAAGAGTTCCCGAGATTGAGACTTATGCAAAATTAAAAAATTGTAAAAAAAAAAGGGAAAGCAATTAAAAAGGAAAACAAGGTAAAAGATGACTTAGAGGGTCAGCCTATGTGTAGTATCGTCGTAGGTTGGCGGCGTTCCAGGTCCTCGGGATCTCGTCACCGTTGAGTCGTTCGAGCTTGTATGCTCCCTTCCCAATTGCTGCCTTGACTCTGTGTGGGCCCTCCCAGTTGGGGGTGAGTTTTCCTTCCCCTAGGGTTGGGGTACCGATGTCGTTTCATCATAGGACGAGGTCGTCGGTTGTGAATTCTCGTTGGATCATGCCGTGGTTGTACCTTAGGCTGATTCTTTGTTTTAGGGCTAGCTCTCTGATGTGGGCTATGCTTCTCATTTCATCTGTAAGGTCTCGTTCCGCTTCTTTGTCGTTACCTCCAATCGTTCTTCTTGGGCTTGGGTCTCCTATCTCTACCGGGATAACAGCTTCTACACCATATGTTAGGCGGAAGGGGTTTCCCCGGTGGCTGTTTGGGGGGTTGTTCGATACGACCATAGGACTGATCCAAGTTCGTCGGCCCATAATCCTTTAGCTTCGTCGAGCCGTTTCTTGAGTCCCTTGACGATTATTTTGTTCACGGACTCCACCTGTCCGTTTGTTTGGGGGTACTCACCGAACTGAAATGGTGGAATACATGCAGCCTTTCGAAGAAATTCTCTGAATTTTTCGTCGGTGAATTGGGTTCCGTTGTCCGAGATTATGATCTTCGAGATCCCGAACCGGGTTATGATCTGTCGCCAGAGGAATTTTTGGCATTGGGTTGCCGTGATGGAGGCTAGGGGTTCGGCCTCGATCCATTTAGTGTAATAATCTATGGCGACGATGAGGTATCGGAGTTGATCGGGTGCCGTGGGAAAGGGACCGACGAAGTCGATACCCCATATTCCGAATGGCCATTCTGCCGTTATGACACTGAGTTGGTGTGGGGGGAATTGGTGGATGTTGGTATGCCTCTGGCATTTGTTGTAGCTTTTTACCAGCTGCACGGAGTCCCGAATAACCGAGGGCCAGAAGTACCCGGCCCGAATGACTTTTTGAGCTAAGGTTTTGCCCCGATGTGGTGGCCACAACAGCCTTCATGGATTTCGCGGACTATATACTCCGTGTCCCAAGGTTCGACACATTTGAGCAGGGGTTGCGAGAATCCTCATTTGTATAGTGGTGCACGAAATTGTGTATGCCAATATTAATGGACTATTTAACACAGCTTCGTACCACTAACCAGCAAGTGCACTGGGTCGTCCAAGTAATACCTTACGTGAGTAAGGGTCGATCCCACGGAGATTATTTTTGTTGAAATGAACTATGTTTATTTTATTAATCTTAGTCAGGAAGCCAATAAGATTATTTGGATTCAGTTGTAAGAAGTAAAAGTGTCTGGAATTATTAGAAAAATAAAAGAGAATCAAATCGTTACTTGTTGTGCAGTAATGAGAAATATGTTGGAGTTTTGGAGATGCTTTGTCCTTTGAATTTCTACTTTTCCTTGAAATCCTCTTCCCACACGCAAGGTCCCTTCCATGGCAAGCTCTATGTAGGGTGTCACCGTTGTCAATGGCTACCTCCCATCCTCTCAGTGAAAACGTTCCTATGCTCTGTCACAGCACGGCTAATCATCTGTCGATTCTCAATCAGGTTGGAATAGAATCCATTGATTCTTTTGCGTCTGTCACTAACGCCCAGCCTTCAGGAGTTTGAAGCTCGTCACAGTCATTCAATCCCAGAATCCTACTCGGAATACCACGGACAAGGTTTAGACTTTCCGGATTCTCATGAATGCCGCCATCAATCCGGCTTATACCACGAAGATTCTGATTAAAGAATCTTAGAGATACTCATTCAATCTGATGTAGAACGGAGATGATTGTCAGGCACACGTTCATGGATTAAGGAAGGTGATGAGTGTCACGGATCATCACCTTCTCCATAATTAAGCGCGAATGAACATCTTAGATAAGAACAAGCGTGTTTGAATGGAAAACAAAGTAATTGTATTAATTCATCGAGACGCTGCAGAGCTCCTCACCCCCAACAATGGAGTTTAGAGACTCATGCCGTCAAAAAGTATGTAATTCAGATTTGAAAATGTCATGAGGTACAAAATAATTCTCTAAAAGTTGTTTAAATAGTAAACTAGTAACCTAGGTTTACAGAATATGAGTAAACTAAGATAATTGGTGCAGAAATCCACTTCTGGGACCCACTTGGTGTGTGCTGGGGCTGAGACTAAAGCTATCCACGAGTTGAGGCTTTTCTTGGAGTTGAACTCCATGTTATGACGTGTTTTGGGCGTTCAACTCCGGATCATGACGTGTTTCTGGCGTTTAACTCCAGACAGCAGCATGTACTTGGCGTTCAACGCCAAGTTACGTCATCTATCTTCGTACAAAGTATGGACTATTATATATTGCTGGAAAGCCCTGGATGTCAACTTTCCAACGCCGTTGAGAACGCGCCAATTGGACTCCTGTAGCTCCAGAAAATTCATTTCGAGTGCAGGGAGGTCAGGATCCAACAGCATCAGCAGTCCTTTTTCAGCCTAAGTCAGATTTTTGCTTAACTCCCTCAATTTCAGCCAGAAAATACCTGAAATCACAGAAAAATACACAAACTCATAGTAAAGTCCAGAAATATGATTTTTGCCTAAAAACTAATAAAATTTAACTAAAAACTAATTAAAACATACTAAAATCTACATGAAATTACCCCCAAAAAGCGTATAAAATATCCGCTCATCATATAGTTGTCCTGCGATGACAGTGTAATTAGCGGCATCCCTTTTTGTCCGTTTTGCCTCTTTGGGGTCCTCTGATAGCGTTTCATTGAAGAGGTATTGCAGGATACGGTAGGTCCATGATCCTTGGCTAGAGAGTGTTAGAAAGGTGTCCGTCATGGTTGATATAGATGGTGTCCTGACGACTTCCTAAATTGGTGACCTGTTGCTGTGTCCTGGTTTGGTGTTGGCTAGTTTGGAGTGGAGGTCTACTGATAAACCACTATTTTATGGAATATCTTGTGATAATTTGGGTGGTTTTTATCAACTCTTTACTCACTTATTCATATGATTTGCGTGCTTTTACAATTCCTTCCCAATTTTATTCTATGGTTGAAAACTTGCTTCCCAGACCTCTAAATTATACATTCTTTAATTCCCCTTATACCATTAGATGTCGTGATCTGTGTGTTAAGTGTTTTCAGGCTTTATAGGGCAGGAATGGCTCAGAGGGTGGAGAGGAAGCTTGCAAAAGTGGAAGAAACGCAAGGAAACAAAGGAGCTGACCAGCAAGGAGCGACGCGGATGCGCACTTGGTGCGCACGCGCACATTAGCGCACTCATACATCGACGCGCACGCGCACCTGGCGCGTACGTGAAACAGGCAATGAGGACAATCGATACGTGCGTGCACCTGGCGCGCACGTGTGACATGCTCGACATACAGCAGTTGTAGAAAAATGCTGGTGGCGATTTCGGGCCAGTTTTAGACCCAGTTTTCGGCCCAGAAACACATATTAGAGTCAGAAAATAGTAGAGACTCGAGACAGATTCTCATTCAGCATAGTTTAGTTTTTTTGAGAATCTTAGAGAGAATTCTACTTCTTCCTCTAGGTTTCTCTCACATTGATAGATTTCTAGTTTTGATGCTTTTGATGCTTTGTGATCTGGATATTGAGAAGAGTTACTACCTCCATTGAAGTTTTCATTATTCTAGTTTGTTTCCTTTGTCCCTTACTCTTTCATATCCTTAATCCTCGTTCAGAGTTACAATTGGATTAATTAATACAAAGAACCATTTTTTACTTTTAATCAATTCTTAGTTATTATTTATTATGTCTTCCTTTTATTCCTCTCCTAATTTTGTGAAAGTTATATTCATGTTAATGGAGTAGTTTCCTAACTTGATTAGGAGTTGATTAAGAGGAGAACCTTGAATTGGAATACTCAAGTGTTAATCCTAATTGGGAGTTGTTGGCTGACTCTCTAGTCTCCGACTCTAATCTTTTCTTAGGAAAGGATTAGGACGCGAGCGATAGGGTTAGTTGGTTAGTTACTTGACTTTCCCTTATTATATAAGGGATAACCAAGTAGAACAACAACCTTTTATGATTACACTTGGGAAATATCAACAAGGATAGAACTTTCAATTAATCTCCTCCCGGTCAAGGCTTTTATTTGATTATATAAATTCTCAATCATTTATTTTTCTGTTCTTCAACTCTTAAAAATCCTTAGAAAACCTCTGATCAATAAAATAACATTCTTTTGTCAACTCGTTGGGAGACGACATAGGATTCATACTTCCAGTATTTTATTTCTAAATTTTGTGATAACTCTTTTAAATTGATACGCGGAGTCTTCATTGGTTAAGAGCGATACTTGCAATGCTGTTTTCTCTATAAACTCTTAATTGGTGAATTTCCGCCACGTCAATTTTTGGCGCCGTTGCCGGGGAGTTGCAATAGTGTGCTAATTTATTGGTTGGAATTTATTTATTTGCTTTTTATTTTCTTTTATTTTATTACCATGATCCTGAAATTGAAATAACTATCTCACGTATAAGGCGAGCTCAGCGTCGGTTAGTCCTATCTAAGGACGAATCTGAAACATCATTTAAGAAAGAAATAAGCTCATTTTCTATTGATTTGGTTGATTTACGCGCAGAGAACATGGTGGCTCCCAGGAGGATTACTCTCCAGGAAGCAGGAGCTGCGGACTTTACACTGTCACCTTTCCAAGCATGTCATCCAAATCTGGGTGTAGATATTAAACTAAAGACTGCACTAATCAATCTACTGCTGAAGTTTCATGGCTTACCTGCTCAAGAGCCTCTCAAGCGCCTCAGGGATTTTCAGACAACCTACTCTACTGTTAGGCGTAATGGTGCAGCTGAAACTTCTATTCTGCTAGCCGCCTTCCCATTTTCTCTTGAGAAAAAGGCGAAGGAGTGGTACTACACTCAACCTGAAGTAGTTGTTAGTAATTGGGATACGCTCAGGAGAGAATTCTTAGAAAAATACTTTCCAGCTGAAGTTACTGATAGACCGAGGAAGGAAATTTCAATGATTATTCAAGGCGAATCCGAGACTCTTTACGAGTATTGGGAGCACTTCAATAATCTCCTAGACGAATGCCCCCACCACATGATTGACAAGTTGGTGTTGATCAGCTACTTCACACAGGGCATGAAGCCTCAGGCAAGACTACATTAGATGGTGCGAGCAATGGTTCTTTGAAAAAGTACAAGACCACAGAAGAAGCATGGCAACTGATTGCCGACCTGGCTGAGTCCGCTCAGAATAACAAGCACAGAAACAACCATCCCAAGGCTGTGGCAGAGGTTTCCTTCAGCAGTGAGAATACTGCTCTTACACAATCACTATGTGAGATGACCAACCTACTGAAGCAGATACATCTGAGCCAACAACAGTCTCAACCTCCCTCACCAGAACATAGTCAACAACTGGTTCCTTAGAGAGTATGCGGAATATGTGCTGATTATAGTCATTACACTGATGAGTGTCCACAGCTCCAACATGAGGACAACATCTTGGCAGCTACTCACAATTTCTATGACCGCCTGAATCAAGGATACTGATGCGTGAGCATCTTTCCTATCTTTTCCTAGTGAATTTGCATCTAATTTGTTGAGTTTAATAAAGAATTAATTATCTTTTAGCCAATATGGATGCTACTTTGAGTCTTTTTCAATTTTATTTATTTTAGGTAGCATTCGGCTGGATTTGATGGAGTTTCTGCAGCACAAGAATCAAAGGAGATGGCAGCAAGGAGCGATGCGTACGCGTGATTTGGAGTTTTGCTCATTGATGCGTACGCGTGACCGACGCGTCCACGTGAATTGAAGATTTGCTCATCAACGCGTACGCGTGATCGACGCATCCGCGTGACTTGCAGAGAAGACCAGCGACGCGTACGCGTGACTGACGCGTACGCGTGACATACGCCACATGCAGAAAACATAGAAAAATGCTGGGGGCGATTTCTGGGCTGTTTTGACCCAGTTTTCAGCCCAGAAAACACAGATTAGAAGCTGCAGAATGGACAAAACAAGTGGTCTCCACCCATCAATTGAAGACTTGCTGATTATTCTGATTTAAATTCAAAATATTATTTTTTAGGAAAAGATATTATTTTTAATTTAAGATAAATTAGATTTTAAATTTATTAGGATTAGTTATAAAAAGGGATTCCATTAGTTAAATTATCATGCCATCAAATTGGAACTCTGTACATTTTACCAGAATCCTTATTTTCTCTGAACCATGAGTAACTAATCCTCCATTGTTATGGTTAGGAGCTCTGTCTGTTTGTATGGATTGATTCATTTGCTCTTTCGAATTTAATTCATGTTTTGATTTATATTTCAATAATTGTTTTCGTTCTTTATTTTATGAATTTGGGTGGAACGGAAGTATGACCCATGTTCTAATTGAGTTTTTGTATAACTTGGAAAAGATCTTTACTTGAACAACAACTTGAAAACATATTATCCTGAATTTCTAACGGGATACGTGACATATAAACTGGAATTTGATCATCACCCTCTAATTGGAATTAATTGACCACAGAATTGGCAGTTAATGAAAATTAGAGAAGACTAGGAAGGTCTAAGGAATTAGGGTCTAGTCATATATAGTTTGCCATGAATTAAATCTTGCATGATTAAAATAGTTAGTAAGAAAAATCAATCTGGAAAATAGATAACTCTGAAACCTTAACTGTTCTATCCATATTTTATTCCCAACTCATTGCTGCTTGCTTTTTCTGAAATTCTTAATTTTACTGTTAAATGCTCTTTGAATACCAAAACACTCTTTTCTGCTTGCCTAACTAAGCCAATCAATCAATCATTATTGCGTGATCCATCAATCCTCGTGGGATCGACCCTTACACACGTAAAGTATTACTTGTTACGACCCGGTGCACTTGCCGGTTAGTCTGTGGTTGTAAATCACTGCACCAAGTTTTTGGCATCGTTGCTGGTGATTGATAGTGATTAACAACTATTTGTTGTTTGATTGCTTAGATTAGGTATTTTAATTTTAATTTTATTAAATTCTATTTTTTATATATATATATATATATTTTTCGAAAAAAACTTTTTTTATTTCCATCTCGTATTATTTTTCTTTAATTTCTAAAAATAAGTTTGGTGTTACCCAATTGATTTTATTTTAATATTTCCCTGTTTATTTTTCCTGTTAATTTTTGAAATTTCTTTTATTTCAGTTGTTATTTTCAATTTTTTATTTTTTTATTTAGTATTTATATTTTATTTCTTTACACAGGTTACCTCACAGGGACTTCTCTGCACTCTGACGTAGAGAGTCCCATCTTTTATTGTCTTCTGTTTGTGTATGTGCAGGAATAGAGACAAAGAACATCTCTTAGACTATGATACTGAACCTGAAAGGACTTTGATAAACCCATATTTTATGATATATTTTATGCTTAGTTTGAGTGATTTATTCAATCCTTCACCCACTTATTCATATTAATTGCATGGTTTTACTTTTCCTTCCTTATTATGTGATGTATGTGAAAAACATGTTTCCTATGCTTTAACATGAATTATTTTAATTACCCTTTATTATCATTCGATGCCGTGATTTGTGTGTTGAGTAGTTTCAGATCTTCTAAGGCAGGAATGACTTAAAGAATGGAAAGAAAACATACAAAAATGGAAGGAAAGCACAAAATGGAGTTTCTGAAGAAACTAGCATCCACGCGATCGCATGGGCGATGCGACCGCATGCCAGTGCGAAGAGAGCGCGACGCGAACGCATGACTCACGGGACCGCGCGACTTGAGCGAATCGCATATGACGCGGATGCATGACCGACGCGACCGCGTGACAAGGAAAACTTCAAATGACGCGACCGCGTGACCCACGCGGACGCGTGACAGAGGCCACGCACTAGAAATTACAGAAAGTGCTCCCAGCAATTTCTGAAGCCCTTTTTGGCCCAAATCCAAGTCCAGAAGGCATAGACCAGAGGTTATGAAGTGGGGGAATGCATCCATTCAAGGGGAGTCTCCAATTTTAGTCACTTTCTATGATTTAGGTTTAGTTGGAGAGAGGTTCTCTCCTCTCTCTTTAGGATTAGGATTTAGATTTAGGATTTTATTTGCTTTAAGGATTATCTTTTTATCAGGTTCAATATTTCTTTTTCATTACTTGCTTTCTCAATTTAGTTTATGAATTCTTCTATGTTACAGATTACTCTTTCGAATTAATGTTATTTGAGATATTTCAGTTTATTGTTGCTTTCTTTTATTTATGTTACTGTTGCTTCCCATCTGAAGGCATTTTTATTCCAGTAGATTTACTTTTCCCCTTTTTGGTCTTGGTTAAGAAATCAGTAACTCAGGAGTTATCAAACTCAAACACGCTTGATAATTGTTATCTTTGCTAATTGAATTGTTCTTCAATAATCCCAATCTTTTCTCCGAAAATAAATAGGATCCGAAGATCAGACTAATTAATCCCTTGACCTTCCTTTGCCTTAGTAAGGGTTAACAAAGTGGAATTAAGATTCAATTTTCATCATCATTGATAAGGATAACTAAGACTAGACTTCCAATTTCTCATACCTTGCCAAAAGTCTATTTTACAGTTATTTATTTATTTTAATTGCCATTTAGTTTACTCGTCATTAAATTACTTGTTCCTCATTCTTGAAACCCCAAATTTACAATCTCCATAACCAATAATAAGAACATACTTCCCTGCAGTTCCTTGAGAAGACGACCCAAGGTTTAAATACTCGGTTATCAATTTTAAAGGTGTTTGTTACTTGTGACAACCAAACGTTTGTAAGAAAGGACTTTTGTTGGTTTAGAAACTATACTTGCAACGGGAATTTATTCTGAATTCTAGACCACACAAAAGTTTTCTCTTCAAAATGGCGCCGTTGCCGGGGAATTGCAAACGTGTGCCTTATTATTGGTTATTGTAAATATTTAAAAAATAAATAAATAAATAAATAAAAATAATTTTTTTTCTTTTACTTGTTTATTTGTTTCTTCTTTTTTCCCTTTATTTCTGATAGCTATTATGAATTCTCACCCCTCTCGCTTTGAGTTTGGTTCTAATTTTGTTGCAAGGAATGGAAGCTATAACAGGACTATGCATCAAGGTCTAAGCAATCAAAGATGGATGGAGCCACAAGGATCTGATCACCCCTTTAGGCAACAACACCCTCCTAGATATCATGGACAAAGACCATTTTACAATGCATGCCCAACTGATAGATTTGGTGGACCGCCTTGTAGCTACCAACAAACCCCACCCTATGCTCAGAGACCATCCTTTCAACACAACCTCAATCCACCACACTCACAAGCTTCTTTTCACCATTCGCCACCGTACGATCCTTATCCACCCCAACACCAATCCAATTACTCCCAAGAACCACCAATCCCCCATACACCATGCCCATATCCATCAAAGCCAGAATCACAGGTTCGCCTCGAAGGATCAATAAACCAATTTAATGCAACCCTTCATCAACTGGAGCAAGAAATAAATCAATTATCTTCTAGACGTTCGGACACTCAATAGACTCCCATGGCTTCATGTGGAGAATCTAATAAAGAATGTGTTGTAGAGAAGACACGAGAAGCTCCAGTAGACAGCATAGAGCATAACTTCGTACTGGAACAAGTAGATGATGCTATCATTATAGAAGAGGAAGAGTTGGTTGAAGATTTAGGAGATGCTGAACCTCCATGGGAACACAGAGTCATGGAAGACTCCGTCGAGGATGCTACAATTGATGCTGAGGAGGATTTTGCACCGCCTCCAATCCAAATATCTTATGAAGAACTGGACGGAATATGAAGATGATGATGAGGTAGATTTTTCTCAACCTCCAATATATGACTTGAGCGATGATGAGGGAAAAATTGAAGACTCTGATCAAGATATGGTTGAAGTGGAAGAAATTTGCAAAGAAATGGAAGAATTCACAGAAGATTATAAGGGAGTAGAACTTACAGAACCACTAGAAACACCTATCCCAAGGCCATTACCGCCCAACACAAACTACAAGTGGGTAAAATCCTTGCCTTTTATCTTCAATTTTCCACTTGAATATGGTTTGCTTGAAACAGATGGCCAGCTTAGAGTTTTCTTGAAACAGATGGCCAGCTTAGAGCTCTCTGCGGCTTTAAGAGTAAGAGGGAAATGGCTCGTACTCAGAGCTGGTGCACAAGGTTCAATAAGGTTCCATACTTCAACTCGAAGTGCAAGGATTGGTGTCAAGCTCAATCGAATGGATCTCGGAAGAGGTTTGGTCACCGTGGTGAGAATCTACTTTTTAAACCGCCTGGATGGAAACATGTAGATCAAGATGGAGGCGGATTTAAAAGCAAAGCTTAGGATCATGGATTCTATGCTGACATACGTCACCCCGGGAGTCTGAGAATCTATTTGAAGTTGCTCAGAAGCTTTACATGCCTAGTTTGGGACCCCGGAGGCTATTGACATTCCAAGCATTGGTGGAGATTTTTGGATGAATTTAAACATAAGCCGCCATGACAGGAAGCTCATCCAATGTCCAACTTAAGGACTTTAACCAAAAGTGCTAGGTGGGAGACAACCCACCATGGTATGGTCGTTTCTTTTTCAGTTTTATTTCGTGTTATTTATTTTTATTTCCTTTTTAATTGAACCTGAATATTATTCATTCGCATTGCATAGCTGCATAAAAAAAAAGGGAAAACACGCACCTGATGCGGCAGCGTCGCTGACGCGTCCGCTCACTAGTGCGTTGGGTAGAAAAGAATTGAACAGAGAGTCATGCTAGAGCGTGGCTGGAGGCGCGCCTTTAGCATCATTTGACCCCACGCGACCGCGTCATGTGGGAACTTTGGCCTCCCACGTGACCGCATCACCCACGCGGCCGCGTGCCATGAAAATTGACGTGAACAGGGTGCATAGCCGAAAGTTATGCTGGAGTGGTGCTGGACTGGTGCTGAAAGCACAACCTTACCACGCGGACGCATGGCTCACGCGTCCGCGTCATATCCTCATATTGGCCACTCACGTGATCGCGTCACCTAAAATTTGGCAAAATAAGATTTTGAACAGAGAGTTGTGCGAGTGCGAGGCTGCCCTCGCGCCAGTAGCATAAAACGTGTCACGCGACCGCGTCGATTAACTTCAGACGCAAGTCACGCGACCGTGTGCCCCACGCGTCTGCGGCGTTTGCGCCGCACAGCTTATCCTAATTTGCCAAATATCTTATCTTTTCTTCCCCAATTCTAATTTTTCCCTCCCTCCTTTCTTACTCACTTCTTTCCCTTCTCATTCTTCTTATCTTTCATTTTATTTAGTTGCATATTTCATTCATTGCATTTTAATTTAGTGCATATTTTTCTTTTCTTTTCTAAATTTATTATTTTTCCTTTAGTGTTGATTTTCTTATTTAACTGTTGCATCTTTTCTGGTATAATTTTTAGTGACTTGTTTTACAATGTTGGGTGCTACTATTTTTCTGTCAAATGTCAATCTTTTATGATATCTGTATTCCTTTTGCATTGACATGAACTTACATTGTCTTTGATTACCCACTCTCTTCCCCATTGTTGTACATTTTGTACCACTGGAATGCCATGGCTTCTATTGTTTTCTCACGTACATGATGAAGCTTCCATGTAAATGAGACCCTTATCATTTGGCATTAACCCATCCATACTTCATTTATTTTCTTATCTTTATTTCTGGGTTACTTTTCTTCCCTTTTTCTTTTAGGATGGCCACCCGGAGGGGAACCAGAAGACGTCTACATGGGGAGACAAGACAAGTCCATTTGCACAATCTTTGGAGAGAAGCATCAGTTGGAACAACCCGTCCACCTGCACATCTTAGCATGCACCGAGGACGGTGCAATCTTTAAGTGTGGGGAGGTCGATACCGATCTCCATGGGTTAGCTATTTTCTTCTTTTTAACACCATTGTTCTATTTTCTTTGTTTGTTCATTGCTGCATTTGCATATTTGATTGCATGTTTGTTTGATCTTATGCATTTAGTTACTACTTGGTTGAAGTAATATTTTCTTTTTGAAGAAATTTTTATAGTATTTCACTAATTTAAATTGAAAAATTTGTGTTAAACTTGTTTTGAAGTTGTATTTGGAACATGGTTTTTGAGTTAAAGAACACACAACCCATGAGATTTTGAGCTTAATTACATGGTTATATTATTTAACCATAATATTTTATTCTTGTGTGTTCTCCTCTCTATGATTGCAATATTTACTTTGTTCCATTCTATATGTCCATTGTTTAGTATATTTACATGCTTGCATATGATTGAGGCCATATTTGATTATTAACTCACTTATCCCAAATAAAGCTTACCCTTTTATGTCACCCTTGTTAGCCACCTTGAGCTTTTTAATCCCCTTTTGTTTTATAACCACATTACTAGCCTTAAGCAGAAAAACAAATTAAAAAATCCCAAGTTGAATCCTTGGTTAGCTTAAGATAGATATTGTGTATAATTTAAGTGTGGGGAATTTTATGGGAACATAGGATGATAGGAAAAAAAGAAATTAAATTGAATAAGTTATTTGAAAATTTGGGAAGCATGCTCATATGAAATCAAAATAATTAAATTACCATGTGCATTGACAAAAAAAAAGAGAAAAAAATATTATTAAGTAATTAAATAAGGGGATACAAAATAAAAATATTACCCCGAATGCAAAATAAAAAGAATCAATACACATGGGACAAAATTCAAAAATAAGTTTGATACATGAGCATGTAATACAAAAGTGGGAAAATTTGGGTAGCTAGGTAAAGAACTTTGAAATTATATAAAGTATGTATATGTTAGGTGAGATCTTAGACTGATCAAGGATTCACTTTGTTAGCTCACTTAGCCTTATATATACATCCCTACCTTTACCTCAGCCCCATTACAACCCTAAAAAACCTCATGATGTTTGCATTGATATGCTAAATATTTGTTGATTGGTTAGATGAAGAACAAAGTTTAGAAAGCATGACTAGGGAAGAGTAGAGTGATTGACCCTAGACACTTGAGAGACTAGAGTGATATACACTACCAGTGAGGGTTCGATGCTTGATTCTATGTTCCCTGCTTTCATGAGCTGTCTTCTTACAAGTTTACTTGTCTTTTATTGTGTAATTTGAATTAGTGGAATTTGATTCATGTTTGTCTTGGAGAACTTATTTACTTTTAACCAAGTAGGTAGAAATATTTTGCATGTAGTTGCATTCACATAGATAGGTTGCATTGCATACTCTCTATCATTCTTCTTCACTTTTTTATAGCTTCTCTTGAGCTTAGCATGAGGACATGCTAATGTTTAAGTGTGGGGAGGTTGATAACCACTATTTTATGGTTTATCTTATGCTCAATTGAGTGATTTTTATCAAGCCTTTGCCCACTTATTCATATGATTTGCATGGTTTTACATTCTCCTTCCCGATTTTGTGCTATGATTGAAAACATGCTTCTTTAGCTTTTATTTCCTTTTATTTAATCCTCTCTTATTACCGTTAGATGCCTTGATATGTGTGTTAAGTGATTTCAGAGATTACAAGGCAGGAATGGCTTAGAGGATAGAAACGAAGCATGCAAAAGTGAAAGGAATACAAGAAGTTGGAGAAATTGCTAAGCTGTCCAGCCTGACCTCTTTACACTCAAATGGCTATAACTTTAGCTACATAGGTCCAAATGATGTGGTTTTACTTGCATCGGAAAGCTAACGTCCGGGGCTTCGATTTGGTATATAATTTGCCATAGTGGCCGTACAGATAGACGACGCGAACGCGCACTCTACGCGGACACGTCGCATCTACGAACTTGAATCTGCGCAGACGCGTGGACGACGCCTCCGCGTCACTTTGCCGCGACCTGTACGGACCAGTTGCATAATCAGTGACTTCTGAGCTGTTTCTGACCCAGTTTTCGGCCTGGAGAACACAGATTAGAGGCTATAAAGTGGGGGAATGCATCCATTAGTGGGAGATGCATTCATAATTCACAATTTTAGGTTTTTAGATGTAGTTTTTAGTGAGAGAGGCTCTCTCCTCTCTCTTAGGTTTTAGGATTAGGATTCCTCTTAAAGGATTTAGGATTTCTTTTAGTCATTAGGATTGTTTCTTCATACCATGTTCAATAATTTATGTTTCTGTTCTACTTTTATTTACTCTGATATTTTTAATTGCGTTTGATTGATGTTGCCCAATTGGCTAATGATATTGTCCATGTTAGAATTGACATTTTCTATTTAATATAATTTGAGGTATTTCAGACTCATGATTGCTTTTCTTTAATTTTAATTTAGATTATTTACTATTGGCTTTAATTGATTAACTGGAAGCTCTTGAGTTCTCAACTATTCATGATTGATTATTATGTCGGTTAATTAACTGGAATTCCACTAACTCTAGTCTTTCCTTAGGAGTTGGCTAGGACTTGGGAAATCTAACCAATTGGTTCACTTGACTTTCCCTTGCTTACGCAAAGGTTAACTAAGTGGGATTAACTTCCATTCTTATAGGAGTAACTAGGATAGGACTTCCGAAATTTCATATCTTGCCAAGAGTTTATTTTATAATTATTTATTTATTTTAATTGTCATTTGAATTACTTGTCATACTTCTTTCTTATCTTCAAAACCCCCAATTTTACCTTTTTCATAGCCAATAATAAGAACATACCTCTCTGCAATTCCTTAAGAAGACGACCCGAGGTTTAAATACTTTGGTTATCAATTTATTTTGTTACTTGTGACAACTAAAACGTTTGTAAGAAAGGTTGATTGCTTGGTTTAGTAACTATACTTACAACGAGAGTTTATTATAAAAAAAAGGGCATGTGCGACGCGACCGCATCACTCATACGATCGCGTCAGTTACAATAAAACACCACCCATGCGTCTGCGTCAATCACGCGGACGCGTGATCGGGAAATTGGCGTAAGGATCCAACACCCAGAAAGTTGGGCTGGGGTCATGCGGCCCTTGTGCGTTTTGCACAAAATGCCCACGCGATCGCATGCCCCATGCGACAGCGTGACCGACGCGATCGCGTCGTATGGATTACACAAAATCCCAAAAGGAGACAGAGAGTTGCGCTGAAATGACGCTGGATTCGTGCGTTTAGCACAATTTCCAGTGACGCGATCGCATGCCCCAGGCGATCGCGTCATTCACCCTTTTAGCTATTCCATGCGATCGCGTCACTCACACGATCGCGTAGACCCCATTTCACTCCAGCCACGCGACCGCGTGCCCCATGCGATCGCGTGGATTCAAATTTATAACCCCCCCAGTCACGCGAACCCTACCATTCACGCCCCCCAAACCCCTCTCCTCCTTCTCTTCTTCTCCGATCACACCACCACCACCCAGCCACCATCACCGAACGGCCGCTACCCCGCCGACCACCCAGACCCCGCTGCCACCCACCCCCTTCCTTTCCATATCCCCCCATACCCCCATTACCCCTACCTTCCCCTCCCTATCCCCAAACAGCAGCCACCGCCGCCGCGCCGGGATAGGAGTGGCGTCTCTTACAGCTTCAGCTTGCTGGGGTTCTGCATTCCTTGGTTGGGCTGCTTCTTCTTCAGCCATGCCTTGTGCTTCATCTTCCTCTTCAACATCCTCTACCTCAACCATGTCCTCCGCTGGGGCGTGTTCTAGCGAGCTTGGCTCCTCAGGATTCCTCCCTTGTAGTGTGATTCTAGACCTCAAGGTGATGGCATTGATGCCACCCTTAGGGTTTGATAATGGTTGAGAGGGGATTCCATTGGAGCTCAAAGGCTGGTTGTTGGAGCTATTTAGTGATCCAATCTGTGAGACAAGAGCTTGCAAGGTAGAGTTCAGACCATTTAGAGTAGAAGCAAGGTTGTTTTCCATGGCCTGCTGTCTCCGTTCAATAGATTGTAGTAACTCATCATTAGAAGATGAAGAGGGATAAGTGATCTGAGGGGTCTACTGAGATGCTTGGGGCTGCCTTAGATGAGGTGCTTTATAGGCCTGATTCTGATTCTACTGTCTGACGTTGTTATTGTTATTCCACCTCTGGTTTCCAGTGTTATCTCTGCCTCCTCTGTTATGATTGTCCCTCCAACCATGGTTAGAATTATCTCTCCAACCTTGGTTGGAATTGTCCTGCCATCCATGGTTGTAGCTGCCACCTTGATTGTATCCTTGATTTGGGCAGTCATAGAAGTTATAAGTGGCTGCCACAGTGTTGTCTTCCTGTTAGAGCTGCGGACATTCATCAGTATAATGACTATAATCAGCATAGATCCCGCATACTCTTTGTGGAACCAACTGTTGGCTATGTTGTGGTGGGGAAGGCTGAGCTTGCTAATCTTGTTGTTGACTCAACTGCATCTGCTTCAATAAGTTGGTCATTTCACATATACTCTGAGTTAGAGTAGTAGTTTCTCTGCTAGAGGATACCTCTGCAACAGCTTTTGAGTGGCTTCGCCTTTGCCTGTGATTCCTAGTGGATTCAGCTAAGTCGCTGATCAATTGCCATGCTTCATCAGTGGTCTTGTACTTTTTCATAGACCCATTGCTAGCACCTTCCAATGTGGTCTTATCTTGAGGCTTCATGCCCTGTGTGAAGTATCCGAGCAACACAAACTTGTCAATTATGTGGTGGGGACATGCTTCCAGAAGATTGTTGAAGTGCTCCCAATATTCGTAGAGAGTCTCGGACTTGTCTTGAACAATCATGGAAATTTCTTTCCTCATTCTATCAGTAACTTCAGCTGGAAAGTATTTTTACAAAAAATCTCTTCTAAGCGTATCCCAGTTAGCAATAGTCGCTCCAGGTGGAGTGTAGTACCACTCTCTTGCCTTCCCTTAAGAGAGAACGGAAAGGCTTTTAACAGAATAGAAGTTTCATCTGCACCATCACACTTAACAGTAGAACAGGCTGTCTGGAAATCCCTAAGGTGCTTGATAGGCTCTTGAGCAGGTAAGCCATGAAACTTGGGCATCAAGTTGAGTAGCGCAGTCTTTAGTTCAAAATCTGCAGCCACCGCTAGGTGATGCGCTTGATACGGTTGCAGTGTAAAATCTGGGGCTCCAGCTTCCTGGATAGTAACTCTCCTAAGTGCTGCCATGTTGGTGCACGAAATCTTAATCCCAATAACAAAATCAAAATTTCTTATGATCTCGTACCACTAACCAGCAAGTGCACTGGGTCGTCCAAGTAATACCTTACATGAGTAAGGGTCGATCCCACGGAGATTATTGGTTTGAAGCAAGCTATGTTTATTTTATTATTCTTAGTCAGGATTTCAATTAAAATTATCAGTTGAAATTATTAGAAAAATAAAAGAGCGTGAATTAATTACTTGTAATGCAGTAATGGAGAATATGTTGGAGTTTTAGAGATGCTTTGTCCTCTGAATTCTTGCAATGTAATATTCAACTCAATTGTTTGTAAAGTTCCATCCATGACAAGCTGTATGTAGGGTGTCACCATTGTCAGTGGCTACTTCCCATCCTCTCAGTGAAAATGGTCCAGATGCTCTGTCACAGCACGGCTAATCAACTGTTGGTTCTCGATCATGTTGGAATAGGATCCATTGATCCTTTTGCGTTTGTCATCACGCCCAGCAATCGCGAGTTTGAAGCTCGTCACAGCCATCCAATCCTTGAATCCTACTCGGAATACCACAGACAAGGTTTAGACTTTCCGGATCCTCAAGAGTGGCCGCCATCAGTTCTAGCTTATACCACGAAGATTCTGATTAAGGAAGCTAAGAGACACTCATTCAATCTGATGTAGAACGGAAGTATTTGTCAGGTACACGTTCATGGATTGAGGGAGGTGATGAGTGTCACGGATCATCACCTCCTTCACAATTAAGTGCGAATGAACATCTTAGATAGGAACACAAACACGTTTGAATGAAATAGAAACAATTGCATTAATTCATTGAGACGCTGCAGAGCTCCTCACCCCCAACAATGGAGTTTAGAGACTCATGCCGTCAAAGTGTATAAAATTCAAATCTGAAAATGTCATGAGGTACAAAGTAAATCTCTAAAAGTTGTTTAAATAGTAAACTAGTAACCTAGGTTTACAGAAAATGAGTAAACTATGATAGATGATGCAGAAATCCACTTCTGAGGCCCACTTGGTGTGTGCTGGGGCTGAGACTTAAGCTTTTCACGTTCCTGGGGCTGTTTTGGGCGTTCAACGCCAGGTTGTAACCTGTTTCTGGCGTTGAACTCCAACTTGTATCCTGTTTCTGGCGCTGGACGCCAGATAGCAGCATGATACTGGCGTTGAACGCCAGTTTACGTCGTCTATCTTCACGCAAAGTATGGAATATTATATATTGCTGGAAAGCCCTGGATGTCTACTTTCCAACGCCGTTGAGAGCGCGCCAATTAGACTCTTTTAGCTCCAGAAAATCCATTTCGAGTGCAGGGAGGTCAGGATCCAACAGCATCAACAGTCCTTTTTCAGCCTAACTCAGATTTTTGCTCAGCTCCCTCAATTTCAGCCAGAAAATACCTGAAATCACAGAAAAACACACAAACTCATAGTAAAGTCCAGAAATATGATTTTTGCCTAAAAACTAATAATATTCTACTAAAAACCAATTAGAACATACTAAAATCTACATGAAATTACCCCCAAAAAGCGTATAAAATATCCACTCATCACAACACCAAACTTAAACTGTTGCTTGTCCTCAAGCAACTAGATAAATAAAATAGGATGAAAAGAAATTAAGAAGTAATAATATCTAAGAGTTTTAAATGGAGCTCAGATTCTTATTAGATGAGCGGGGCTTGTAGCTTTTTGTTTCTGAACAGTTTTGGCATCTCCCTTTATCCTTTGTAATTCAGAATGATTGGCATCCATAGGAACTCAGAATTCAGATAGTATTATTGATTCTCCTAGTGTAGTATGTTGATTCTTGAACACAGTTACTTTATGAGTCTTGGCCGTGGCCCTAAGCACTTTGTTTTCCAGTATTACCACCGGATACATAAATGCCACAGACACATGACTAGGTGAACCTTTTCAGATTGTGACTCAGCTTTGCTAGAGTCCCCAGTTAGAGGTGTCCAGAGCTCTTAAGCACACTCTTTTGCTTTGGATCACGACTTTAACCACTCAGTCTCAAGCTTTTCACTTAGACCTGCATGCCACAAGCACATGGTTAGGGACAGCTTGATTTAGCTGCTTAGGCTTGGAACTACTTCCTTGGGCCCTCCTATCCACTGATGCTCAAAGCCTTGGATCCTTTCTTAATCCAATGATTCCTTGTAAATTTTTTTTTCACTGCTTTTTCTTGCTTCAAGAATCAAATTCATGATTTTTCAGATCATCAATAGTATTTTTCGTGTTCCTCATTCTTTCAGGAGCCAATATTCATAAAATTCAAGATAAAAATTATGCACTGTTCAAGCATTCATTCAGAGAACAAAAAGTATTGCCACCACATATAGTTAATTATAATTTTTATTATTAAGAACTCGAAAAATAAATTACTTCTTTATTCTAATTATCTACTATTTTATTGATGTCTGATGATGATGAGAAAAATAAATTATAACTTAATTGGGAATAAAACCAGAATAGATATACTAATTACTACTACTACTACTACTATATATATATCTCCTAAGGTAAATTTCTATAATAACATTATCACAGAGTTAAAGCTAAATTTAGAACTCAACAACCTGTGTTCTGAGAAGTAGATGTTCCTCTGATCTGTGGGGTGTTTGGTCCTTTAAGGATTAATTTATGGCACTTCAGCTCCCTTAAATCACGCTCTTGCTCTTCTTGTTCCTTAAGCAGTCTGCAAAGCATGCTACTTTGATTGTTCTGTTCTTCCTTTATTTGGTTCATAGCTTCTTGCAATTTGGAAATAGATGCCTCCAGATGTTCCCAATATTCGAATTGAGGAAGTTCTGGGAGGACTTCCTGTGCTCTCCTCTTGATTGGATCATCATGCAGCTGTTGTCTGTCCATTGATATTCTAGTGATTGGCCTCTCAACTGAGATATACTCTGTTATTCCCATCTTCACTCCGGCATCTCTGCAGAGCATAGAAATTAAGCTTGGATAGGCCAATCTGGCATCCTTGGAATTCCTGTTTGCTATTTTGTATAGTTCACACGAGATCAGTTGATGGACTTCTACTTCTTTTCCCAACATGATGCAGTGAATCATCACTGCTCTTTTAATAGTAACTTCAGAACGGTTGCTGGTGGGCAATATAGAACGCCCAATGAAATCCAGCCAGCCTCTGGCTACTGGTTTGAGATCTTCTCTTTTGAGTTGATTTGGGATGCCAGTCGTGCTGGTGGTCCATCTGGCTTCAGGGATGCATATATCCTCTAGAATCTTGTCCAAGCCTTTATTTACCCTCATCATTCTCCTATTAAAGGAGTCTGGGTCATTTTTAGTTGAGGAAGCTTAAAGATCTCCCTGATTTTGTCAGGATTGGTATGAACAATCTTTCCTCTGACTAAGGTCCGATGGTCATAGAGGGCAGCTCCAATTATTCTTTGCCTGTCTGTCTGCCATAGATTAGCATAGAACTCCTGAACCATGTTCCTTCCCACTTTCGTTTCAGGATTAGCTAGGATTTCCCAGTTCCTGTTTCGAATTTGTTCTTGGATCTCCGGATATTCATCTTCTTTCAGATCGAACTTGACTTCCGGGATCACTGATCTTAGACTCATTATTTTGTAGTAATAGTCTGAATGTTCTTTAGTTAAGAACTTCCCTTGATTCCAAAGTGGCTTTGGAATATTCTCTTTCTTGCCTCTTGGGTGGGTTGTTTTCCTTTAGGGGCCATGATCAAAGTGAGTATGTTTTTGTGATCACGGATAAGCACACCAAACTTAGAGGTTTGCTTGTCCTCAAGCAAAAGAAGAGAGAGAAGAGGGATAGGAGGAGAGCAAGTGTGGAATGGTGGATGATGAGAGGGGTGCCGAAAGTGAATATAAAGGGGGGGGTGGGTATTCGAAAATAAGGAAAAAAATATGAGATAAGAGATATGATTTATAAAAGATAAATATGATAAGAAAAGGATATAATTTAAAAATATCTGAAATAAATCTGAATTTTTCATTTGAAAAAGATTTTAAAAGATAATTAAATTTTGAAAAACTAAAAAAAAAGAGTTGGATTGGATTGGAAATCATCTATCTTTATGGATGAAGATGCATGTAAAATCTTTGAAAAAGGGATTTCAGAAATTAAGGATTTTAGAAATTAGGATTAAAATTTTTGGAATTGAAGAATAATATTTGGAAACATGATTATGCAAGAAATCATGAATTGAAACATAAAAAATTAGAAAATTTTTGAAGAAAAATGAATTTTACCTCCTCCCCACCATCCTGGCGTTAAACGCCCAACTGCTGCATGTTTTGGGCGTTTAACGCCCAATTGTTGCTTCTCCTGGGCGTTCAACGCCCAGCTGATGCTTCTTTCTGGCGTTGAACGCGAGGAAGTCCTTTGTCACTGGGCGTTTTTCTGAACGCTCAGGACGCTATCAATCTGGCGTTAAACGCCCAGAAGGTGCTTCTTTCTGGCGTTCAACGCCCAGAAGATGCTCATTTCTGGCGTTTAACGCCCAGATGGCTACCCTTACTGGCGTTGAACGCCCAGTGGGTGCTTCTTTTGGGCGTTCAATGCCCAAAACGTTTTTTACTGGCTTTTTCATGCCAGTGAGCTTCCAAATTTCCCTGTAACTCTGTGAATTCAATCAATTGCTATTTTACCTTTTGAAGATACTCTGACATATATCTGTAAAAATCAATTAATTAGCAGAAACAAATAAAATTAAATTTTGTGAATGGCTGGGTTGCCTCCCAGCAAGCGCTTCTTTAATGTCGTTAGCTGGACTATTACTGAGCTTTTAATCAAGTCTCAGTTTTGAGCATTCTTGCTCAAAATTGCTTTCAAGATAATGTTTAACTCTCTGTCCATTAACAATGAACTTTTTGTTAGATTCATTATCCTGAAGCTCTACGTATCCATATGGTGATATACTTGTAATCACATATGGACCTCTCCACCGGGATTTTAATTTCCCAGGGAATAATTTGAGCCTAGAATTAAATAGCAGAACTTTCTGCCCCGGCTCAAAGACTCGGGATGACAATTTCTTATCATGCCATCTTTTCGCTTTCTCTTTGTAAATTTTTGCATTCTCAAAAGCATTGAGTCTAAATTCCTCTAGCTCATTTAACTGGAGCAATCGTTTTTCTCCAGCTAACTTGGCTTCAAGGTTTAGGAATCTGGTTGCCCAGTAGGCCTTGTGTTCCAGTTCCACTGGCAAGTGACATGCCTTTCCATACACAAGCTGGTATGGAGAGGTCCCTATAGGGGTCTTGAATGCTGTTCTGTATGCCCACAGAGCATCATCCAAACTTGTTGCCCAATCCATTCTACAGTTAATTACAGTCCGTTCCAGGATTCTTTTGAGTTCTCTATTTGAGACTTCAGCTTGCCCATTAGTCTGTGGGTGATATGGAGTAGCTACCCTATGGCTAACTCCATAACGAACCAAAGCAGAGTAAAGCTGTTTATTGCAGAAATGAGTGCCCCCATCACTGATTAATACTCTAGGGGTACCAAATCTGCTGAAGATATATTTCTGGAGGAATTTTAACACTGTTTTAGTGTCATTAGTGGGTGTTGCAATAGCCTCCACCCATTTGGATACATAATCCACTGCCGCCAGAATATAAGTGTTTGAGTATGATGGTGGGAAAGGTCCCATGAAGTCAATACCCCATACATCAAACAACTCAATCTCCAAGATCCCTTGTTGAGGCATGGCATAACTGTGAGGCAGATTGCCAGATCTTTGGCAACTGTCACAATTAAGTACAAACACTCGGGAATCTTTATAGAGAGTAGGCCAGTAGAAGCCACATTGGAGGACTCTTGTGGCTGTTCGCTCACTTCCAAAATGTCCTCCATACTGTGATCCATGGCAGTGCCATAGGATCTTCTGCGCTTCTTCTTTAGGCACACATCTACGGATTACTCCGTCTGCACATCTCTTGAAGAGATATGGTTCATCCCAAAGATAGTACTTTGCATCTGTGATAAATTTCTTTGATTGCTGCCTACTGTATTCTTTGGGTATGAACCTCACTGCCTTGTAGTTTATAATATCTGCAAACCATGGCACTTCCTGGATGGCAAAGAGTTGCTCATCCGGAAAGGTTTAAGAGATCTCAGTAAGAGGGAGGGACGCCCCTTCTACTGGTTCTATTCGGGACAGGTGATCTGCTACCTGATTCTCTGTCCCTTTTCTGTCTCTTATTTCTATATCAAACTCTTGCAGAAGTAACACCCATCTTATAAGTCTGGGTTTTGAATCCTGCTTTGTGAGCAGATATTTAAGAGCAGCATGATCAGTGTACACAATCACTTTTGATCCTACTAAATAGGATCTGAATTTGTCAATGGTGTAAACCACTGCAAGTAGCTCTTTTTCTGTGGTTGTGTAGTTCTTCTGTGCGTCATTTAGAACACGGCTGGCATAGTAAATGACGTGCAGAAGCTTGTCATGCCTTTGTCCCAATACTGCATCAATGGCATGGTCACTGGCATCACACATTAGTTCAAATGGCAATGTCCAGTTTGGTGCAGAGATGATTGGTGCTGTGACCAATTTAGCTTTCAGAGTCTCAAATGCCTGCAGACACTCCTTATCAAAGACAAATGGCGTGTCAGCAGCTAGCAGGTTGCTCAGAGGTTTGGCGATTTTTGAAAAATCCTTTATAAACCTCCTATAGAATCCTGCATGCCCCAGAAAGCTTCTGATTGCCTTAACATTGGTAGGTGGTGGTAATTTTTCAATTACCTCTACCTTAGCTTGATCCACCTCTATTCCCTTGTTCGAGATTTTGTGCCCAAGGACAATTCCTTCAGTCACCATAAAGTGACATTTGTCCCAAACCAGGTTAGTCTCTTGGCATCTCTTTAGAACAAGTGCTAGATGGTCAAGATAGGAGCTGAATGAGTCTCCAAATACTGAAAAGTCATCCATGAAGACTTCCAGAAATTTTTCCACCATATCAGAGAAAATTGAGAGCATGCACCTCTGAAAGGTTGCAGGTGCATTGCACAGGCCAAATGGCATCCTTCTGTATGAAAATACTCCAGATGGACATGTGAATGCCGTTTTCTCTTGATCTTTTGGATCTACTACAATTTGATTATAACCTGAATATCCATCTAGGAAGCAGTAGTATTCATGACCTGCCAGTCTTTCTAGCATCTGGTCTATGAATGGTAAAGGAAAATGATCCTTTCTGGCAGCTGTATTGAGCCTTCTATAATCAATACACATACGCCACCCAGTAACTGTTCTTGTATGAACCAGTTCATTTTTTTCATTATAAACCACTGTCATGCCACCTTTCTTAGGGACGACTTGGACAGGGCTTACCCAGGGGCTATCAGAAATAGGATAAATAATCCCAGCCTCTAGTAATTTAGTGACCTCCTTCTGCACCACTTCCTTCATGGCTGGATTCAGCCGCCTTTGTGGTTGAACCACTGGTTTGGCGTCTCCCTCCAGTAAGATCTTGTGCATGCATCTGGCTGGGCTAATGCCCTTGAGATCACTGATGGACCACCCAAGAGCTGTCTTGTGTGTCCTTAGCACATGAATTAGTGCTTCCTCTTCCTGTGGCTCTAAGGTAGAGCTTATGATTACAGGAAAGGTATCACCTTCTCCCAGGAATGCGTATTTTAGGGATGGTGGTAGTGGTTTGAGCTCGGGTTTAGGAGGTTTCTCATCTTCTTGAGGGATTTTCAGAGGTTCTATTATTCTCTTTGATTCCTCCAGATCAGGATGAACATCTTTAAAGATGTCCTCTAGCTCTGATTCGAGACTCTCAGCCATATTGACCTCTCTTACGAGAGAGTCAATGATATCAACACTCATGCAGTCATTTGGGGTGTCTGGATGTTGCATAGCTTTGACAACATTCAACTTGAACTCTTCCTCATTGACTCTCAGGGTTACTTCCCCTTTTTGGACGTCAATGAGGGTTCAACCAGTTGCTAGGAAAGGTCTTCCTAGAAAGAGAGTTGCACTCTTGTGCTCCTCTATTCCCAGCACCACAAAGTCAGTGGGAAAGGCAAAAGGCCCAACCTTGACAATCATGTCTTCAATCACACTTGATGGGTATTTAATGGAGCCATCAGCAAGTTAAAGACATATCCAGGTTGGTTTGACTTCTTCAGTCAAACCGAGCTTTGTGATAATAGATGCAGGTATTAGGTTGATACTTGCCCCAAGGTCACATAGAGCTTGCTTGGTACAATTACCCTCTAATGTGCATGGTATCATAAAGCTCCCGGGATCTTTAAGCTTCTCAGGTAAGCTTTTCAGAATGACTGCACTACATTCTTCAGTGAGGTAGACTTTTTCAGTTTCCCTCCAATCCTTCTTATGACTTAAGATCTCTTTCATGAACTTAGCATAAGAGGGTATTTGCTCAAGTGCTTCTGCAAACGGAATCTTTATTTCAAGAGTCCTGAGATAGTCTGAAAAGCGGGCAAATTGCTTATCCTGTTTCGCTTGGCGGAGTTTTTGAGGATAAGCCATTTTGGCTTTGTATTCCTCAACCTTAGTTGCTGCAGGTTTATTGCCTACAGATGTGGATTGGGAAGCCTTTTTAGAAGGGTTGTTATCAGCACTTGTATGTGACTGATCCCCCACTGGCGTTTGAATGCCAGGGGTGGGAGCTGGAGTGGCGTTAGACGCCAACTCCTTATCTGTTACTGGCGTCTGAACGCCAGAACTGTGCTCCCTTTGGGCGTTCAACACCGGATTCATGCTTGTTTCTGGCGTTGAATGCCAGGAATGAGCATGGTCTGGGCGTTCAGCGCCAGCATTATTCCTCTCTGGGCTCTGATTGTCCTCAGAGGGATTTTGAGTAGCTATTTGTTCATTTCTTGGCTTCCTGCTGCTTTGAAGTGAAGTATTTAATGTTTTCCCACTTCTTAATTGAACTGCTTGGCATTCTTCTGCTATTCGTTTTGATAGTTACTTTTCTGTTTGTTTTAACTATACTTCCATATTCCTGTTAGCCATTCTTGTTTCCTGTAGTATTTACTTGAATTCGGCTAGTTGCTGGGTTAGAAAGTCTAATTGCTGATTGAATTCATTAGCTTGATCCACAGGACCGAGTTCAGCAGTTACTGTTTTAGCTTCTTCTTTCATGGAAGATTCACTGCTTAGGTACAGATGCTGATTTTTGGCAACTGTATCAATAAGCTCTTGAGCTTCTTCAATTGTTTTTCTCATATGTATAGATCCACCAGCTGAGTGGGCTAGAGAAATCTGAGCTTTTTCTGTAAGCCCATAGTAGAAGATGTCTAATTGCACCCATTCTGAAAACATTTCAGAGGGGCATTTTCTTAGCATCTCTCTGTATCTCTCCCAGGCATCATAAAGGGATTCATTATCTCCTTGTTTGAAGCCTTGGATGCTTAGCCTTAGCTGTGTCATCCGTTTTGGAGGGAAATAGTGATTCAGGAATTTTTCTGATAGCTGTTTCCCTGTTTTTATGCTGTTCTTAGGCTGGTTATTTAACCACCTCTTAGCTTGATCTTTTACAGCAAATGGAAACAGTAATAATCTGTAGACATCCTGATCTACTTCCTTATCATGTACTGTGTCAGCAATTTGTAAAAATTGTGCCAGAAACTCTATAGGTTCTTCCTGTGGAAGACCGGAATACTGGCAGTTTTGCTGCACCATCATAATGAGCTGAGGATTCAACTCAAAGCTACTAACTCCAATGGAGGGTATACAGATACTACTCCCATATGAAGCAGTAGTGGGGTTAGCATATGACCCCAGAGTCCTCCTGGACTGTTCATTTCCACTTAATTCCATGATGGAGCAAGGGAGATGATATGTATGTTGATATTATTTATTTAATAAAAATAAAATAAAAATGGAATAAATAAAAATGAAATAAATAAAAAAATAAAAAAATTAAAAATATTTTGTAAAGATTTTCGAAAAAAAATTTTGAAATTGAAATTTGAAATTTTTATATAAAAAATTTCGAAGTTATAGTTTAAAATTAGTTAGAAAAGATATATTTTTTTTTGAATTTTGAATTTTATGATGAAAGAGAAAAAACACACAAAAGACACAAGGCTTAAAATTTTTAGATCTAATGCTCCTTATTTTCGAAAATTTTGGAGGGAAAACACCAAGGAACACCAAACTTAAAAATTTTAAGATCAAAACACAAGAAAGACTCAAGAACACCTTGAAGATTCACAAGAACACCAAGAACAAAAGAAAGAACACCAAACTTAAAATTTTTAGAAAACCAAGATAAATTTTCGAAGATTATATTAAAATTAACAAGAGAACACCAAACTTAGAGTTTGGCACAAGATTAAATCAAGAAAAATTATTTTTGAAAAAGGATTTTAAAAAGAAGATGCCCAATTGCCAAGAACATAAACCAACGCTATAACCAACTGAGCTAAAAATGTAACGTATTTTAAAGATGTATTATTTTTATGGATAAAAGTATAGTTTTTGAAAGTTAATGTTTTGAAAAAGCAAAAGAAAAACAAGGAAAGACACAAAACAAGAAAAACTTAAGATCAAACAAGAAAAATAAACAAGAACAACTTGAAGATCAATGAAGAACAAAGAACACAAGTTCGAAAAATTAAAGAAAAATATAAAATATGCAATTAACACCAAACTTTGAACAAGACACTAAACTCACGAAAAGAAATTAAAAATTAAAAATTGATAAAGAAAAATAATATTTTTGAAAAAAGTTTTTAAAAAAAGGATAATAAAAGATGCAATTCTAGTAAAAAAAAAGGATAAATTCTTCCTAATCTAAGCAACAAAATAAACCTTTAGTTGTTCAAACTCAAATAATCCCCGGCAACGGCGCCAAAAACTTGGTGCACGAAATCTTAATCCCAATATCAAAATCAAAATTTCTTATGATCTCGTACCACTAACCAGCAAGTGCACTAGGTCGTCCAAGTAATACCTTACGTGAGTAAGGGTCGATCCCAAGGAGATTATTGGTTTGAATCAAGCTATGTTTATTTTATTATTCTTAGTCAGGATTTCAATTAAAATTATCAGTTGAAATTATTAGAAAAATAAAAGAGCGTGAATTAATTACTTGTAATGCAGTAATGGAGAATATGTTGGAGTTTTGGAGATGCTTTGTCCTCTGAATTCCTGCAATGTAATATTCAACTCAATTGTTTGTAAAGTTCCATCCATGGCAAGCTGTATGTAGGGTGTCACCATTGTCAGTGGCTACTTCCCATCCTCTCAGTGAAAACGGTCCAGATGCTCTGTCACAGCACGGCTAATCAGCTGTTGGTTCTCGATCATGTTGGAATAGGATCCATTGATCCTTTTGCGTTTGTCATCACGCCCAGCAATCACGAGTTTGAAGCTCGTCACAGCCATCCAATCCTTGAATCCTACTCGGAATACCACAGACAAGGTTTAGACTTTCCGGATCCTCAAGAGTGGCCGCCATCAGTTCTAGCTTATACCACGAAGATTCTGATTAAGGAAGCTAAGAGACGCTCATTCAATCTGATGTAGAACGGAAGTATTTGTCAGGTACACGTTCATGGATTGAGGGAGGTGATGAGTGTCACGGATCATCACCTCCTTCACAATTAAGCGCGAATGAATATCTTAGATAGGAACACACACACGTTTGAATGAAATAGAAACAATTGCATTAATTCATTGAGATGCTGCAGAGCTCCTCACCCCCAACAATGGAGTTTAGAGACTCATGCCGTCAAAGTGTATAAAATTAAGATCTGAAAATGTCATGAGGTACAAAGTAAATCTCTAAAAGTTGTTTAAATAGTAAACTAGTAACCTAGGTTTACAGAAAATGAGTAAACTATGATAGATGATGCAGAAATCCACTTCTGGGGCCCACTTGGTGTGTGCTGGGGCTGAGACTTAAGCTTCTCATGTTCCTGGGGCTGTTTTGGGCGTTCAACGCCAGGTTGTAACCTGTTTCTGGCGTTGAACTCCAACTTGTAACCTGTTTCTGGCGCTGGACGCCAGACAGCAGCATGATACTGGCGTTGAACGCCAGTTTACGTCATCTATCTTCGCGCAAAGTATGAACTATTATATATTGCTGGAAAGCCCTGGATGTCTACTTTCGAACGCCGCTGAGAGCGCGCCAATTGAACTCCTGTAGCTTCAGAAAATCCATTCTGAGTGTAGGGAGGTCAGGATCCAACAGCATAAGCAGTCCTTTTTCAGCCTAACTCAGATTTTTGTTCAGCTCCCTCAATTTCAGCCAGAAAATACCTGAAATCACAGAAAAACACACAAACTTATAGTAAAGTCCAGAAATATGATTTTTGCCTAAAAACTAATAATATTCTACTAAAAACCAATTAGAACATACTAAAATCTACATGAAATTACCCCCAAAAAGCGTATAAAATATCCGCTCATCACATGTTACCTGCACGAGAGTCAACCGAATCAGTAGTAGAGGAGCTTGTTTCTTCCTCAAATGGCAGTTCAGATTCGCCCTCAGATGAGTCTGGCGAATCGACGACAGTCTCTTCACCACCCTCAGAGGGTAACCGACGTCGAGCTCGCCTAATATGTAAAATAGTTCTTTCAATTTTAGGATCAAAAGCGGCTAAGCTCGGATCAGGCAACAAACGTGTCATTCAATGGAAGAAGCACATAGCTCATGGTTACAAAAACAAAATAACATAAAGTGCAAATAAATAAATTCCAATCAATAAATTAGCACTCTATTTCAACTCCCCGGGCAACGGCGCCAAAAATTGGCAGTGGTGGAAATTGGCAGATTAAGAATTATTAAGGAAACAGCTATGCAAGTACATCTCTTAACCAGCAAAAATCCACTTGTCAATTTAAAAAAAAAAAGAGTTGTCACAAATTTAAGAATAAGATTGCTGGGAGTATGAGTCCCAGGTCGTCTCCCAACAAATTGCAGAAAGATGTGCTATTTTATTAATCAGAGGTTGTCCATAATGTTTTTGAGTTAGATAAACAAGAAATTAAATCAGTGAATTTATGTAATTCAAATAAAAACCTTGACCGGGAGAAGATTAATCAGAAGCTCTATCCTGGTTGGAATTTTCTCAAGATCAATTAATAATTAGTAGTTGTTTCTACTTAGTTCACCCTCACTGATTTAGGGAAAAGTCAAGTAGTTGGGAGTTAACTTCTATTCACAAGTCCTAATCCTCTCCCTTGGGAAGGATTAAAGTTAGTGACTAACCAGCCAACCAACAACGAACCAATTACAATTGAACTCTTGTGCATCCCAACTCAAGGTTCTCCTTTTAATCCGCTCCTAATCATGTTAGGGAACTACTCCATTATCATAAATATAAACTTCACAAAATTAAGGAGAGAATAAAAAGAAGACATGATAAATAATAATCAAAAGATCAATTAAAAATAAAATAGTTCTTGCATTAATAAATCTCAACAAGTCATAAAAGCTTCCCAATTGTAACTCTGAATAAGGATTAAAAATATAAAGGAGTAAATAAGGTAAAGAAAACAAACTAGAATAATCAGTTCCGGAGGTAGACTCTTCTCAATAACTAAAGCAAAACAATCAAATTCTAAACTATGAGTGTAAAAGAGAAACCTAGAGGAAGAGGTAGAATTCTCTCTCTAGATTAAAAAACTAAAACTAAAATTATGTGGAATGAGAATTGTCTCTAGTCTCTGCATGTTTCCTGGCTCTAATCTGCGTTTCTGAGCCGAAAACTGGGTTAAAACGCGGCCCAAAATCTACGCCAGCAATTTCTGTAAATTTTGCAGATCGCGCACATCACGTGACTGCGTTGTCCACGCGTTCACGTTATCTAGTGTTTTTTCTTGCCACGCGTGTGCGTCATCAACGCATTCGCGTCACTGAAGAACGAAACTCTCGCGCGATCTAGAATTTTCACAAATAAATTCCCGTTGTAAGTATAGCTTCTAGACCGACAAGATTTCCTTTCTTACAAAAGTTTTGGTTGTCACAAGTAACAAACCCCTTTGAAATTGATAACCGAAGTATTTAAACCTCGGGTCGTCTTCTCAAGGAATTGCAGAGAGATGTTCTTATTATTGGTTATGCAAAGGTGTACTGTGGGGTATCTAAAAGGTTTGAACAAGTAATTTAATTGACAAGAAAAATAAATTAATAACTAGAAAATCTCTTGGCAAGGTATGAGAATTGGAATTCCTATCCTAGTTATCCTTATCAGGTGTGTTGAAATTGGGTTTTAATTCTGCTTAGTTATCCCTCATTAAATAAAGGAAAGTCAAGTGGACTAATTGAATTAATCCTCAAGTCCTAATCAACTTTTAGAGCGATCTAAGTCAATTAGCAATTGCCAATTTCAACCACTACTGAGTTTGATAACTCAAGTGATACCAATTAATTAACCAAAGCCAAAAGAGGAAAATAAATCATAAACAGAGCAAAATAATCATGAGTCTGAAATACCTCAAATTATATTAATTAAGAAAATCCTAACATGAATGGTTCATAAATTGGGCAACATAAATCAGATACAAATAAGAGCATCAAAGTAAATAAAAGTAGTAGAGAAACATAAATTATTGAACCTGGTATGAAGAAACAATCCTAATGACCAAAAGAAATCCTAAATCCTTTAAGAGGAATCCTAATCCTAATCCTAAGAGAGAGGAGAGAGCCTCTCTCTCTAAAAGCTACATCTAAAATATGAAAAGTGAATTATGATCTGATATCTTGAGTCTCTGCATGTTCCCTAACTTTAATATGTGTTTCTGGGCCGAACTCTGGGTCAAAACGCGGCCCGAAACTGTCTCCAGCGTATTCTATAATTTCTGCAGATCGCGCAGGTCACGCATACGTGCTAGTCACGCGTACGCGTCATTCAGCGATTTCCTCTCCATGCGTGCGCGTCAGGCACGTGCTCACGTCGTTTGCGCGAACTCCAATCCACACATACGTGTCAAGCACGCGCACGTGTCGCTGTGATTTTGTCCAATTTGCGCGCACGTGTCAGCCATGCGTGCACGTCGCTGTTCGCTGGTTGTCTCCTTTATTTCTTGTGCTCCTTCCCTTTTTGCAAGCTTCCTCTCCATTCTCTAATCCATTCCTGCCCTATGAAGCCTGAAACACTTAACACACGAATCACGGCATCGAATGGTATAAAGAATAATTAAAATACACAATAAAAAGATCTCTAAGAAGCAAGTTTTCAATCATAGAACTAAACTTGGAAGGAATTGTAAAATCATGCAAATCATATGAATAAGTGGGTGAAAAGCTTGATAAAACCACTCAATTAAACACAATATAAACCATAAAATAGTGGTTTATCAGTCACTCGTACAGATTCCAATCCATGTGCTCGCGTGAGGCACGCATTCGCGTCGCTGTGATTTTCTCCATTTCACGCGAACGCGTGAGTCATGCGTCTGCGTCGCTTCTCGCTGGTCATCTCGTCAATTTCTTGTGTTCCTTCCATCTTTGCAAGCTTCCTCTCCATTTTCTAAGCCATTCCTGCCCTATAAAGCCTGAAACACTTAACACACAGATCACGGCAACGAATGGTATAAAGGAGAATAAAAATATACAATTGAAAGATCTTTAGGAAGCAAGTTTTCAATCATAGAACAATTTTGGGAATGACTTGTAATATCATGCTAATCATATGAATAAGTGGGTGAAAGACTTGATAAAACCACTCAATTAAACACAATATAAGTCATAAAATAATGGTTTATCAGTACCTGACCTCTTGAAGGTGGCATACTCGACAATGGAGACTGAAGCCACAAATGCTTGGGCCTGACCTCATGAAAGCTCGGAATCAAATAGGGGGAGCTGTTCATACCCTGGCCTAAATGCAACCCAGGCCCATTAAGGATAAAGGCCACTCAAGGGTGGCCTCTTCCACTCACCCGACCTCGTAAGAGGTCAGACTCAATAAAGAGGTTTAATTCCACTTATCTAAATAAGTAACTGCCTCACCAAATCTCTCCTACTATCTTTATCTCATCTAGAAGATAAATCCCAACAAAATCCCAAGATAAAGGGAATGGTTATCCACCAATAAAGATAGAACTATTCCAAAAGGTGGTTATCTACTCTATTATAAATACACTGACACCCCTCGGGTATATTCAAGTCCCAATTCACTAAAAACCTGCTTAAAGCCCTTGCTAACTTAAGCATCGGAGTCTCTTGCAGTTATCACCCCCAACCTCCTCACGAGGAACTCAGACGGCAGCACCTTAGCACCAGTACAAGTCAGACACTGTCCCAAAAGGAGTTTAGACCTCACGTTCAGGCCTAAAACACCGTTTCAAGTAACCCCCAGGACATTTTGTATTAACTTTCATAATGTGTGTATGCTGGAGCCAGTATATCTGGAGCTCGACCTTACACTACAAATTAATTATTCAAATCTTAAATCTGTGGAGTACGTGGGTTAAATTAAAATGTCCTGGACACTTGGCACCGGGCTTCAACTTAGCGCTGGGCTTTGATTTTCCCAATTCCTTGTCCATTTTGGGTGCTTGGCGCTAGCCTCTGGAATTGAGCAGTAATGCATTTTGAATCCTGAGTGTCAAGAGCTAGTCTTATGTTTCTTTAAACGTGTTGAACACCAAAGTTTGGTGCTTGACTTTGGACCCCTGGAAGTGAAAAATTATTTGGAGGCAGGTGCCAAAAGCATAGGTGCTAGGTGCCCAATACTATGTACAATTACTAGAGTTAGGCGCCCAATCCTGAAGTTAGGCGCCACTCCTTCTTCTTCCTTCACAGGTACTGGGCTCCCATCTTGGAGTCAAGCACCAGCTTCATGAGTTCCTTCACAGGCATTGGATGCCAGATCGTGGGCGTTGAATGCCCATACTTGTTGCCTCCTGGTTGCCTTTTATTATTTCTTCTCTTCACCTATCTCTCTTAAAAAAATAATCCTAAATACATAATAATTCTAAAGCAACTCCAAATATATAAATTAGCTATGAAAACTTCAATTAAAACATAAAAATTTTATTTTAAACATAATAAAATTCCTAAAAAGTGATGTAAAAATCATTAAAGATGCAAAAGCATCAAAGACCCATAGTGTTCTTTCCTTGATTTTGTAGTCTAGAGGGATTAGGTGAGTATAGAATTTAGGCTAGTTCGAGTGCCATCTTTGAGACTTCTTAGACAGGTCAGGGCCTAGGAGGTCATATGTATATGCTTGTAAATAGTTAATAACTAGCTACTTCTAAAGGTGTCATAACTAGATGATGTTAACCGACGTGAGATGCATAAATGTATGATAGTTTTAAAACCTCTTTATCTATTATTGCCTACGATTTCATCTTTAAATATTTCTGCTTATCAAACTAAACATTTTCGAAAATTACCCGGCAAAATAACTGTGTTTTAACAGCGAATCAGGCTCATATAATAAATACTAGTTAAAGATAAGGAAAGCAAATTAGTAACGCTTAGCTTCTAGTATAATCACGACATGCTAGAAGTTGGGTTGTTATACAATACATACCCAAAAAAGAATTGACCCAAAAGGCTCTTCTTATTGCATGAAGGATGTGAACCATGGCTTAATAGCCAAACAGTAATCCTGTGTCCTTCGTGGGCCTCTAACCAACTTCCATCAGAACACCCTTCATTAAGATGTAACCAAACCCAACATCGAGAATCACATACCCTCCATGCAACCTCCATATACTCTTGTGGCGATACACTAAGGCTATATAGCTAACATACTTTTCAAAGATCTTTATCATAATAGAGCCTTCATGATTTTTGATAAGGTTTTCTTTCCCTCCTCTAAGAATGTCGCATGAGGAGGGTTCGGATCATCCTACTTTTTGTCACCATAGCAAGGTTATCTCCATCTAAAAAAAACTCTATACCCCATTATTTTTTCCTTATCACCATCGAAACTCTGCCTCACACTCTCTCCTTTGTTATTGTTACCAGCATGGCTGATTTCCTTACGATGTTAAGCACTCTCCCTCGTCCTTGTTCTCACCATTTTTGCTCATAGCTCTCACCTTTTACCCATACAAAAAAATAGATTAAATAAACAAAATTTAAAATTCTTATATGAGATTATAAGAATTTGGTTGATGATATACTTTTAGTTTGTATATTTTTTTAAATTTATATTAGAATATAATTATGTTTTTATGTGATTATTAGTAATTTTATTTAGAGTAAATAGTCATTTCTGACCATAAAAGATTTAGATGCTGACAACACTGACCATGAAAAATTGAAACTAAAGTTATACCTATACAAGATAAGTTTCGTTCGATAAAAATAATCAATTGTTAAATTTCTTTCATAATTTTGTAAATAGCCTTTTTGTTCCTCTTCCTTTCTCATTCTCCTTCTATAACCACCATCACAAAGTCCACTATCTCACCAAATCTACTTCTTTACTCCCACCTCTCCCTATATCAAAAACGACATCGAAAAATCAAGAGACTCAAAATCAAAAAGAAAAAATCCTAGTGCTCTCTAAAAGTAGGGAACCTACATTCCATTGGAAAATCCATCTAGGAATCGGCAAAAATGGATGCAAAAGTGGGCCACTACCATATGCTGGACTTCCATCGAGTGAAGAAGGCGTCAAACTCACTAAAAAGAACATCACAAAAGTTGTTTAAGAATATTTGGATCAATCATAACAATAAAAATAAAAAGTGGACAAAATCTTTTTATTTTAAGAAAACCAATTTTTTTAAGTAAATAACTAAGCTAAAACTACATTTTTTTCGAAAAACTAGTTTATTAAAAACAATATTTTTTGCAGTTTGGTTTATGTTTTTTTAAAAAAATTGGTTTTTGATTTGAAGGATACTCCAAAAGCTCTAAGACACAACTCTATCTCACTATCATCGTTGGCCAACCCACCACTATCATCGTTGCCAACCCTCTGCCGCCACCGCCAATTTCCACTCTACCACCTTCGCCAACCCGTCACTGTTGCGTCGCGACAGCAGCAACTCGCTTTCGTCCCTTTTCTTTGTTGCTCTCTGCTTAGTTCATTTTGAGTTCCAGGTAATGAGCTTTCCTTCTCTCCGCTACTCTCTGCTTTATGCTGCCTTTATTGCTTTGCATGGCTTTCTTTCTTGTTTCTTCCTTCTATCCGTTGTCACTAGTCCCCCCCACCATTGGTTGTTCGCTCGATGTAAGCAAGCTTCTTTCATCCAAAGTTAGATTCTTTTTCCATTTAGATTTCTGCGTCTCCAATTTGATTTTTTGTGCTTTTCCATGATTGAAAATGAATGCCTTAATTTTGGGATAGGCTTTAGTATCATTTTTATATGATTGCGAGATGGACTTAGTACCAAAACCTTGGTTTTTATTATATTTCATTTTCTTTGTTCTAACTTTGTTAGGTCAATCTACGGTATGATGCTAGATAGTACAGATTTACAAATATTTCATCAATTTGAGTATGAGATCGACACTTGGTGTTGTATTATAAGGCTTGTCTGCTGCTTTATGTTAGCAGTAGTTGAGCTAATTAGCCAAAATTATTTGATTCAAATGTAAGCTGCTGTACTTGTTGAAGTGGGCTATAGCAGTAGTGGATTGGGTATCAAAAAAGGGTCCAAAAATTTTTTTATTTCGTTAATGGGAGGAAAAAAAGAGAAACCCTGGTTCACCGGTATCCATGGAGGGTGAAGTAAAAATGAAGATCTTCTCCCCAAAAATGAAACCATAGGTTGCAGAGAAAGGGGCACAGCCGCCGTCGTGGTGCCGTCGCAGAAGTTCACGTCTGAAAACCAATTCCGATTGAAGTCGTGGATTCATCTTCGCGTTGCATTTCCAGAGTCTGGTCGTCGATGATTCCCCTGCCGGTCGATCGGTAGTTGCTGCTGTTCTGGTTTGGTCCTTATCGTGGTCTAAGCCTCGAAGCCGTTTTATGATTTTTCACTAGAATAAAGCTCTAATGTCCATATGGATGACATCTTTCCTCTCTAAGTAGAGACAACAATAGAGATACCCATTTTTCTCACCATCATTGTCGGTTCCACCAGAGATAGTAGTCTGTTCGTCTTTCTCAAGGGCCGCGACTCAGTTGCCATTCATGAGCTTCATCACGGTAGTTTTCGAGTTGTCACAGTCTATAACCCCTCATCTTGGTCAATAGATCTTTTCCCGTCCAGATCTATCAATCACGTCATGCCTTACCTAACCCCAACCTGGAGTGTGGTAGGACGGCAGGACAGATGTATGATTTCCCTCCCAATTTTGCACGCTTAATCACTCCCCAAAAGCATGTGAATTCGCCGAATGGAGTGCGAAAACCATGTAACCTACCTTTGTTCACTAATACATTATCTTTTGTTAAGCTCAGCAATTTTCAATTTAAAATGTGAATGGTTAATAATAGAATCGATGGGCTTAGATGGGTGGAAGCCATAATTTATTATATAATCTCTTAAAATTTATATTCACCGGGTTAAAATTATCATTAATCATTCAATTTTTTTGAGCTTAATTGTTTTAACTTTTATTAAAAATTAATTATTAATTTATAATTTAAGGCTCAGTTTTTTCCTATGAAAATAATCATGGTATAACTCAATGAAATAAAGGTGTATAACAATAATAATAATAATAATAATAATAATAATAATAATAATAATAATAATAATAATAAGTAAAGGTTAGGATTAGTTAAAATATATTTGTGTTGGTTTTGGTATTTATATGAGCCACTTTGTGATGAATTTGTGTTTCTTTTGAAAATCTAGAAATTATGTGAGTTATTATTGTTTTAGCTTATTAAATATGTGCAATATATTGTTATGTTGCCTCTAGATTTTGTGTAGTAATAGCCGAAACTGTAAGAACCGCAACTAATCAATCGGTTAATTAAGTGATTAATTGCCCAAATCAGATTCCGAAAAGTTAGAGAGAGAATTTAAGGATTTAAAGGTGATTTTTGGACTCAGTAGGTCTTTCTGAGTCAAGAAATGTGCTTTTTGCAAAAAACTGTGAAAAATCGCGAACCGGTAATTGAACCGGTTGAACCGGTTCAAGTCTATCCGGTACCGCATGAGAAAAAGTAAAAACCATCAAAAACCTTAGAAAAATATTAGAAGTTGAAAACTGGGTGTTAATTTTAAAGGTTTGGCCCGAAGTTAGGCCAAACGGGCTAAAAATGCTAACGGGTTGGACTGGGCCCAAGTTGGGCCCAAGCCCAACATATAAAAGGTTCATTAATGAACCAATCAGCATCACAACACACTAACAAAACACACACAACCAGAAATTGAAAGGAGGAGAGGAGAGATTGAGCACTATTCATCTCAATCTTCCAAAACTCATATCTTGAGTTAGAGAGCTCCGATCGCCGCACCGTTTACTGCTACGCGTTCCTTGTGAAAAGCTCTACAAAACCCATACAAGAAACTGGAGAGGTAACCACGAAATCTTTCCTATTCGTCTCTCCAAAATTTCGGTTCTTAGAGTTTGAGATTAAGTGAGTCTTGTGATTTTGGATGTTTAGGTTTGCTTTAAGTCTTGCTTAGCATTGGGTTTTGACATCCAAATCTGTGGGAGAAGGTAAGAGCCACTAAACCCCTATGAATTTATGTTTATTTGGAACCCTAGGTTGATTTGGGGTGATTTATATGTATATAGTTTGATTATTGTGGTTTTGGGAGCTCTTGGAACTTATTTGTGCTTATTGGAGTGGAATTAAAAGATTGAATTGTAGTTGGAAGCTTGTTGGTGCTCATTTTGATTTTGGGTCCATAAAGGGAATCGGCCAAGGTATGGTTTCGATTTTCTCTATGTAGAATGTAATATTTATGGACACATAGGCTAGTGACCAATAGGATGAACTAAAATGATGGTTGGTGTGTTAAATGTTGATGAATTGATGAATGTTGGGTTGATTGTGATGAAGTATAATGATATGATGATGTTGAATTATTGTGTGAATTGGAAGTTGGTTCCTTATGATAATTGTAGTATTATGATTTATGAAATGGTGGATTTGATGGTGATTTGATCATAAGTGTTATATTGTTGATGTTGGAATTGAGAGTAATGAAATGAGAAGGAGAATGTGGTAAGGTCGATGTATTATGAGATAACAGGTACATTTTGATGAAAAATGGAGCTTTGAATGGTTTGGTATAATTTGGTATGGGTATGGTAATAAATTGTGAAAATTGTGAAGTTTGGTAAAAATTGAGTTTTGGCGAACTTTGCTCGATCATAACTTTTGCCTCGGTTTTTAAAACTGCTTGAAATTTTTTTAGAATTAAAGATCTTTGAAAACTATTTAAATCGGTATAAAGTTTGTGAAAAATGGAATTTTGTAGAGGAAGTTATGATCCGGAAAAGTTGGTGTTAAAAATCTGAAATTCTGCAAAGTTGCAGAATTTCATGATTTCTGATATGTGCGGGCGCACACTCTTGTGCGGACGCACACCCTGCAAAAATTTTGACCTGTGCACACGCACAGGCAGGGAAGTGCGTTCTGTTCACGGCTCTAGCATAGCTTGTGCGCGCACATATCCAGGGAAAAATTTCAACCTGTACGGACGCACACGTTGGGAAGGCCAATCTGTTGGGGGTGCTGGCACGGGTTGTGCGAGTGAACAGATTCTGAAAGTTTTACCACCTGTGCGTACGCACACCCCTGTGCATACGCACACATTTTAAAATTTCTTGGGCGTGCGCATGCACAGACCCCTGTGCGGCTGCACACGTCCTGTTTCTAAAAATTTTATTTGTTTTCAACTATTCTACCTTTCCAACAAGGTTGTAAGCTTCTTTAACACTACTTTAAGACTTTTGGGCCTAGTTTTGAGTATTAGAACATGGGATACAACTTAAGGGTTCAAGTACTTGATTTTACGATAATTTAGAAAACAGAGGCTTAGGTTTCTGGTGTGCTGAGGAGGGTTTGACATTAGGTAGAGGATGATTGATATATGAGATGAGGGATGATGAACTGTTGATATTTGGATACTGAGTTATGAGTGGACAGTGGTTGAGATGATTCGGGGACTCGGATTGAAGTAATGGATCTCTGTAAACTTAAAATGCTTTTGAAAACCACTGAAATAATATTTTTATATGATATTATGAGACGCTATGCGCCTGGCAGGGACGGTGGTTAATCCCGCTTGTCAAGGTGGCGGCGGTGGCATAAGGACGATGGTAAATTCCGCTTACGTTGAGATGTGAGGTCTGAGGCAGAGTATCCCACTCGCAACCCTTTGGATCTATAGGGCGTGCAGGCGCCGGTACCTGGACAATGATCCGGGCACTATATCTCGGGGGTTCCCATATGAGAAATCCGAAGAGCGACGTCTCCATGCAGATGTGTCGGGTTGGCAGTTGAACCGACAATGTGATATCACAGCCAGTAGGGCAGGCATTCATTATATGCATTTTCTATCTGTTTGTATGCTTTGTTTACTTGAAATGGCTTGCCTAAGTGAATCACATGCTTACTTGCTATCTGAATTATTTGCCTTATATGCTTCTACTTGTGCTTTACTTGCATTGTGTATTACTTGTGTTTTCTGCTGGGATTGAGGAGGTTTGGAAAGCGGTGGCGATGGGATCGCATGGAGGATCGGTTGGTGAAGGCTGTGGGACAGCAGTGTTTGGTTAGAGTAGACATCCCCTAAGAATAGATTACCTGGACATTTTAGACAATGTTGGTATATTACGCTTATCTGTTTTAGAATGCTTAAGTTTGAAATCTTGTGATGGATATGGAGTTTAGGATTGCCTTTGGCATCCCGGTGTCTTATATCCTACATCACTAGGAACTATTACCATACTGAGAACCTCCAGTTCTCATACTATATTTTTATTGTGTTTTTTAGATGCAGGTCGCAACCCACCTCGGTGAGTTGCTTTGGATAGTGACAGAAGCGGAGGATCTTAGATTCTTTTGGAGTCTTTTGTTTATTTTGTTTACACATCTCTCCTTTTGTATTTTGATTTGCCTAGAGGCATGTATTCGAGAGAACAAAACTTGTATAAGCTGTTTTCACTATATGGTTCTGTATACTTGTATATGGCTAGTCGGCTTAAACTCTGTGAGTCGTGACTAGTTTCTTATGATATTATATACTTATCTTTTATTATATCTTATCTGTCTCTTGTGCTTAAGCTAGTGGCTTCGTTAGTACGTTTTGCGCTTTGAAATTCTATTTTTGAGCTATATCTTTCATCAGGTTTCTAGACTATACTATTCTTTCTATATATATATTATGTATGAGTGTAGAACTGTCGTAATCTCTTATTAACTTTCGCTTTACGACACGATGTAAGGCTTAGGCTAATTAGGGTGTTACAGAAACCGTGGAAGCGCTTGGGGTTTAAGTTTCAAGCTTTAAATGTCACAAAAAGTGAAGAAAAATACAAGAGCTGCACCTCTAAAATTTTTAGACACTAAGACTATGGAAATTATGATGAAAAAATGTTAAAAAATAGTTAAAAAATAGTTTGATCCTATGAAACAAGTACGTAAAAATAAAACGGGTGTTATGGTCATTTTCGGGTAAAAAAGAGATTAAAAACATAATATAAACAAAATATAAGTAAAATTCTGAATTTAATAGGTTTAGAGGTTAAATAATAATTCTATAAATTATTTGGGTCAAAAGTTGTATTTGAAATAAAGGTAAAGGCTGAAATAAAAGTTTTAGTAAAAGTTAGAGGTAAAATGATAAAAAGCGGTTACTAGAGCAAGTAAAGAAATTAATTAACGGTAAATTGGTTTTTAGGTCTCTAGTGTTGAAAATTGGCATTTGATAAAGAATATTAAGAGTAATTTTGATCTTAGAAAATTATTAGGATTAATCCAGTGAAATTTTGATGCTAAAATGGTTAAATGGTAAAACTATAGCACCTCGGGCAAAAATGAATTTTTTAGGTATAAGGCACAAATTAAAATTGATTATTTAACTCAATGAAGGAGAAAATGTCTATTAGGAAAAATATGAAGATACAATGGTAAAATAATTATATTAGTGGTAAAAGCGTCATTAAAAACCTAATGAAAACGGTAAAAGCATCATTAAAAGCGTCATTAAAGGACCGGACACAAGTTTTTATAAAAGAAGGAAGGAGAAGTCTCTTAGAAATAAATTTTGTTGATATGTGCCGCGGAAGAATAAACTGTAAACCTCAAGGTGCTAGTAGAGAAGACTTCCATCCCACCTGACTAAAGACTATATGAACTTGGGGACGTCTGTCATATGGACTGTTACTCAACGGGATCACCTTGTATTTTTGGGTCATTCTTTATTAGTGCGGCAATTGGATTTCGGGAACCGGTGCGCGACCGACCCAATGGAGCAGCCATATCCAGATTTGGGCTGGGTAACGTCAGGTTGTGGGTAGCAAATCGATGCATGAGCTCATATTATGTGTAGGACCAGACATGCATCATACTTGGTTGCTACATTTTTCTGCTTGTGACTGCTTACTTGTAGATGTGACTACTATACTATTATATACTTGTGATTGCATTTGTTTATATGATTGATTATTATTGTGACCTTATGGTGGACGAAATTGTGATCCATATTCTTTGTATTTGTATGAAATCATTATTATGGCACCGGTTGAATTCACAACTCCGTTCAACTAACCAGCAAGTGTACTGGGTCGTCCAAGTAATAAACCTTACGTGAGTAAGGGTCGATCCCACAGAGATGGTTGGTATGAAGCAAGCTATGGTCACCTTGTAAATCTCAGTTAGGCAGATTAAATTGGTTTATGGTTTCGAAAATTAATAATAAAAAGAAAATAAAAAGGATAGAAATACTTATGTAAATCAATAGTGGGAATTTCAGATAGGTGTATGAAGATGCTGTGTTCCTCTTGAAACTCTACTTCACTACTCGCTCTTCCTTCAATTCTTCTTACTCCTTTCCATGGCAAGCTGTATGTAGGGCATCACTATCATCAATGGCTACTTTTAATCCTCTTGGGAAAATGGTCCTATGCGCTGTCACTGCACGGCTAATCGTCTGGAGGCATCACCCTTGGTTGATAGCTACATCCCATCCTCTCAGTGAAAATGGTCCAAATGCTCTGTCACAGCACGGCTAATCATCTGTCGGTTCTCAATCAGGTTGGAATAGAATCCATTGATTCTTTTGCGTTTGTCACTAACGCCCAGCCTTCAGGAGTTTGAAGCTCATCACAGTCATTCAATACCGGAATCCTACTCGGAATACTGACAAACCCCAATTTGACGGTTTATCTTGTATTGAATTTAGGGGATTTTATCACCTTTTACCCACATTTATTCAATGAAATAGCATGGTTTTGTATATTCTCCTTTAATTGTGCTTAAGAGTGAAAACATGCCTTTTAGGTCTTAAAATGGATAAATATAATTTACCTTGATTCCATTAGATGCCTTGATATGTTTGTTAAGTGATTTCAGATTTAGGAGGCAAAGATTGGATTAAAGGAATGAAGAAAAAACATGTAAAGTTGGAGAACTCATGAAGAAATGAAAGAACCGGAAAGCTGTCAAGCCGACCTATTTGCACTTAATCGACCATAACTTGAGCTATAGAGGTCCAAATGATGCGGTTTTAGTTGGGTTAGAAAGCTAACATCTGGGGCTTCGAAACGATATAAGATTTGCCATAGTTGCTACACGTATGGTGGCGCGCACGCGCATAGTACGCGCACGCGCCGTTGCTGCCACCTGGTTCACTTAATGCAACATGTGGCCAGCGATTTTAGAAGCCTTGTGGGCCCAATCTAACTTATTTCTGATGCTATTTAAACCAAGGATTGAAGAGGAATCAAAAGGAACTTTTAACCATTAGTTTAGTTTAGTAGTTAGAGTTAGTTTCTAGAGAGAGAAGCTCTCACTTCTCTCTAGGATTAGGATTAGGATTAGGTTTAGTTCTTAGATCTAGATTTTAATTCATCTTCTTCTACTTCTATCTTCTCAATTCCTTGTTGTTACATTCATTCTTCTTCCATTCTTTTGTTGTAATTTCCTTTATGTTGTTCTTGCGTTTTGTTGTAGATCTACTTTTGTTTCTCCCATTTTCTTTCAATTCAATAAGAGGTAATTCATAATAATTGTTCTTCTTTGCTTTTCTATTGTTGATCTCTTGCCTTTGTAGTTAGATCTCTCTTTAATTCTTGCAATTTATGTTGTTTACTTTTATTGCCTTTTATGTGTTTGATGAAATGTCTCTTATAGCTATTAGTTAGATTTTGTTCCTCTTGGCCTAGGTAGAGTAATTAGTGACACTTGAGTTATCTAATTCCTTTGTTGATTGATAATTGGAGAGATTGCTAATTGGTTTGGAGTGCACTAAAGCTAGTCTTTCCTTGGGAGTTGGCTAGAACTTGTGGCTCAAGTCAATTCATCCACTTGACTTTCCTTTATCTAGTAAGGGTTAACTAAGTGGTAGCAATGAACAATTCTCATCACAATTGAGAAGGATAACTAGGATATGACTTCTAATTTTTATACCTTGCCAAGAGCCTTTTATAGTTGTTAGTTTATTTTCATTGCCATTTACTTTCATGCCTCTTATCAAAACCCCAAAACAACTCAAACCAATAACAAGACACTTTATTGTAATTCCTAAGGAGAACGACCCGAGGTTTGAATACTTCGGTTTATAATTTTAGGGGTTGTTTTAGTGACAAACAACTTTTTGTATGAAAGGATTAGTGATTGGTTTAGAAACTATACTTGCAACGAGAATTCATTTGTGAATTCTAAACCGTCAAAAATCCAATCATCAAATACCACAGACAAGGTTAGACTTTCCGGATTCCCAGGATCCTACTCGGAATACCACAGACAAGGTTAGACTTTCCGGATCCTCATGAATGCCGCCATCTATCTAGCTTATACCACGAAGATTCTGTTGGGGATCTAAGAGATATGCGCCCGGCCTAAGGTAGAACGGAAGTGGTTGTCAATCACGCGCGTTCATAGGTGAGAATGATGATGGTGTCGGATCATCACATTCATCAAGTGTTGTGCAACGTATATCTTGGAATAAGAATAAAAGAGAATTGAATAGAAAGTAATAGTAATTGTATTGAAACTTGAGGTACAGCAGAGCTCCACACCCTTAATCTATGGTGTGCAGAAACTCTATTGAAACTTGAGGTACAGCAGAGCTCCACACCCTTAATCTATGGTGTGCAGAAACTCTACGTTGAAAATACATAAGTGAAAGGTTCAGGCATGGCCGAATGGCCAGCCCCCAAAACGTGATCACAGGATTCAAAATACAATCCAGGATCCAGGATGATAATAATAGTAAAAAGTTCTATTTATAATAAACTAGCTCCTAGGGTTACATGAGTAAGTAATTGATGCATAAATCCACTTCCGGGGCCCACTTGGTGCATGCTTGGGCTGAGCTTGATCTATCCACGAGCGAGGCTTCTCTTGGAGTTGAACTCCGAGTTATGACGTGTTTGGGTGTTCAACTCCGGATCATGACGTTTTTCTGGCGTTTAACTTCAGACAGCAGCATGTACCTGGCGTTCAACGCCAATTTACGTCGTCAATTTCCGAATAAAGTATGGACTATTAATATTGCTGGAAAGCTCTGGATGTCTACTTTCAACGCCGTTGAGAGCGCACCATTTGAAGTTCTGTAGCTCCAGAGAATCCGTTTTGAGTGCAGGGAGGTCAGATTCCAACAGCATCAGCAGTCCTTTTGTCAGCCTTTTTCAGAGTTTTTGCTCAAGTCCCCTCAATTTCAGCCAGAATTTACCTGAAATCATTGAAAAACACACAACTCATAGTAAAGTCCAGAAATGTGAATTTAACATAAAAACTAATGAAAACATCCCTAAAAGTAGCTTGAACTTACTAAAAACTACCTAAAAATAATGCCAAAAGCGTATAAATTATCCGCCATCACAACACCAAACTTAAATTGTTGCTTGTCCCCAAGCAACTGAAAATCAAATAGGATAAAAAGAAGAGAATATACTATAAATTCCAGAATATCAATGAATATTAATTATAATTAGATGAGCGGGACTTGTAGCTTTTTGCTTCTGAATAGTTTTGGCATCTCACTTTTTCCTTTGAAGTTTAGAATGATTGGCTTCTTTAGGAACTTAGAATTTCGGATAGTGTTATTGACTTTCCTAGTTAAGCATGTTGATTCTTGAACACAGCTACTTATGAGTCTGGCCGTGCCCTAAGCACTTGTTTTCCAGTATTACCACCGGATACATAAATGCCACAGACACATAACTGGGTGAACCTTTTCAGATTGTGACTCAGCTTTGCTAGAGTCCCCAGTTAGAGGTGTCCAGAGCTCGTAAGCACACTCTTTTGCTTTGGATCACGGCTTTAACCACTCAGTCTCAAGCTTTTCACTTGAACTTTCATGACACAAGCACATGGTTAGGGACAGCTTGGTTTAGCCGCTTAGGCCTGGATTTTATTTCCTTGGGCCCTCCTATCCATTGATGCTCAAAGCCTTGGATCCTTTTTTTTACCCTTGCCTTTTGGTTTTAAGGGCCATTGGCTTTTTCTGCTTGCTTTTTCTTTTTTTTTCTTTCTAATTTTTTTTCGCAAGCTTCTTCTTTTTCACTGCTTTTTCTTGCTTCAAGAATCAATTTCATGATTTTTCAGATCATCAATAACGTTTCTCTTTGTTCATCATTCTTTCAAGAGCCAACAATTTTAACACTCATAAACAAAAATATCAAAAGACATATGCACTGTTCAATCATTCATTCAGAAAACAAAAAGTATTGCCACCACATCAATATAATTAAATTAAATTCAAGGATAAATTCGAAATTCATGTACTTCTTGTTCTTTTGAATTAAAACATTTTTCTTTTAAGAGAGGTGAAGGATTAATGGATTTTATTCATAGCTTTAAGGCATGGTTACATACTAATGATCATGAAATAAATACACAAAACATAGATAAACACAACATTAAAAACCGAAAAACAGAAAGAAATCAGGAACAAGAAATGAATCCACCTTTAGTGGCGTCTTCTTCTTGAAGGACCAACAATGTCCTTAAGCTCTTCTATGTCCCTGATGTTGCATAAACTTGATGCTATGCTTTTAGAAAATTTCACGAACGGCAAAAATTCCTTCCGGCAAGTGCACCGGTTATCGTCAAGTAAAAACTCACAATAGAGTGAGGTCGAATCCCACAAGGATTGGTTGAATGAGCAATTCGAATTAGAAGTTTGATTAGTTGAGCGGAATCAAGAATTGGGTGTGAATTGCATAAAGTAAATTGGCGGGAAATGTAAATTGCAAGGAATTGAAATGACTGAATCTTAAATTTCGAGAATTAAAGTGCGAGAAGTTAAATTGCTGAAATTAAAAGGGATGGGGTGATTGCATGAAATTGAAATTGCAGAATGTAAATAGAAAGGGATAGATCAGAGGATGGGTTCATTGGGGTCAGGAGATATTGAAATCTCCGAATCAAAACATTTCATCTCTTCCTCAACCAATGCATTCATTGAATCTGCTTGGCAATCTTATATGATTGGATCCCAATTCCTTGGCTCACCAATTCTCTCTAAAAACAAACAGATCCCAATCCCTTGGTTTAAATGTTCATAAGAAGAGATGATTGCTCGATCACTGATTATACCACACAGTTTCATGAACCACAATTTGGTAGGATTACATGTCACAATATCCATCCAAACCCCAATCCAATTCACTGTGAGAAAGCTTCTCTAGCATGAATCCTCCATTCCTTTCCCAAGGTTCCGAAGGATTCCCAATTATGGATAGTTTCTTTCCCAAGACAACTAACCAATGGAATTAGATCGAGAAGCTTTCTAACAAAATTCAAGAGAAAAGATTGAAGAAGAAGATGAAAACTATTATTGATTCATTGAATTACAATAGAGCTCCCTAACCCAATGAAAGGGGTTTAGTGAATCATAGCTCCGAATTCAATACAAAGTATGAAAATTTCAAAGTGTCAAAAAGGTGCTAACTAACTTCAATTCTATCCTATTTATACACTTTCTAAATTGAGCTTCTGTTGTGTTTCTTGGGCTTTGAGGCCTTTCCTTGATTCCTTTTGCTTTAGGCTTATGGTCCATAATCTTGATGAGGCTGTGATCCAATTCTGTAACATTCATTGAGCAAACTTAGTGATAAACAAGTAATGACACAGACTCAACAATTTGAAGTTCCAGACTCATCAATTCTTCAGGCCCAATCCCATAAACCATGATATTCAATTGGGTTTCATGCCATAATAAGTTTAAGTTAATCTTTGTGCTCAATTGCTAACTTATATTTCAATAATTGGCCAGAAACCTTTTCAAATGGTGGTGTTTAAGTTTAAGTTTAAGTTTCAGTTTAAGGTCAAACTAAACTTAAACGTGGAATTGGAAGAAAGCAACCCAGGGGTGTGCATTGTCGAGCACGTTTAACCTCCAGTTTAAGGTTAAACTGGAGGTTAAACTTGGAAATGAAGAAAGCACACCCTGGAGGCAATTTGGGTCGACCACGTTTAACCTCCAGTTTGAGGTTAAACTAGAGGTTAAACTTGGAAATGAAGAAAACACCCTGGAGGAGAAAAGCCATCGAACACGTTTAACCTCCAGTTTGAGGTCAAACTGGAGGTTAAACTTGGAAATGAAGAAAGCAACCCCTGGAGGCCATTTGGATCGAACACGTTTAACCTCCAGTTTGTTGAGGTCAAACTGGGGGTTAAACTTGGAAACACTTCCCTTTCTTGAGTCGTCACTTTGTTCTCTTGTCAACCTTGCCAATTTGATGCCAAATATGGACTATTATACCTCGTTGGAAAGCTATGGATGTCTACTTTCCAATGCAACTAGAAGCGCATCATTTGGAGTTCTACAACTCGAGTTATACTCCATGGAAGGTGAAGAGGTCAGCTGGCCTGATTGCATGTTGGTACTATGCTCTTCTATGCACATTACAGGGCTGTTTTCTCCCTCAATTTTTAGTATCCACCATGCATGCCATATATGCTTGGAAAGCTCTAGATGTCTTCTTTCCAATGCATTTTGAATCACCTCATTTGGAGTTTTGTAGCTCCAGTTATTTATGTTTGAAGAAGGCATGGTCAAGCTGTTCCATATAACACGTTTAAGCTCCTGGTGCCTTTCTTACTTCTGGCGTTTAACTTCCAGTTTAAGGTCAAACTGGAGGTTAAACGCCAGTTACAGCATTTCCTCTCTTCTCATGATTTTGGCGTTTAAGCTCCAGTTTAGGCTTAAACTGGAGCTTAAACGTCCCATTTGAATTTCAAGCTTCCTTCATTGATTTTGTTGCTTCCTTGCCTAGCCTCTCTTCCCTGAAATCATCCAAAGAATTGCATCAAAGTCTTGCAAAATTTCATGAGAATTCATCCATTCATAGCATTCAAGTAATATCACTAAAAAAACTCATGGAATTTGCATCAAAATCATAATGTTTTGGATGGTTCATTGCTTTGTTGTTCATTTAACCATTCTTGGTTACTTAAGCTCAAGAAAATGCATAAAAACTAAAACTAACAGAAAAATGCTAGTGAAACTAGCCTAAGATGCCTTGGCATCACAACACCAACTTAATACTTGCTTGTCCCTAAGCAAGTCCTGAGTTATTTGAGAAGAAAGTATGAAACAAAAGGCAATTACATTGGCTATATTAGCAAGCATTTGAAGCTCATCAGAGGGGTTTTATGCAGAAAGTTGCAGCATCACTTTTTCATACTTATCAAATAGGATTATCACTTTTTCATTGCATCCACCAAACACTGCTATGGCCTCTTGTTATTCTTATGTCTTTGGCACATTTTCCTTTCTTTGTTTTTCTTTTCTTAGAGCTCCTTTGCTCCTTGTTTGCTCAGTGTCATGTGTTGCACAAGCCTTTGGCATTTTCTTTTTCTTATCAGTGCATTACACATATCCACAGGCATTTTAGTTCACATTTCTTCTTGAGACATTGGTGCCCAGCACCTCTTTGTGTGACTAAATGTTTGTATTTAGGTTGCTCTTGATAATGGACTTTTGGTTGATAATCCCGGGTTAGTTAACCCAAGTTACCAAGTGTTGAAACACTCCTCAGAACCTATTCATCCAAGCATATCCTTAATACATAAACACCACAGGCATTTGTCTCAGAAGTTCAAACCATTTGTGCCTAGCTTATTTTCTCAATTTTTTCGCTTTTTGGTTGCCCTTTTTCAGTGACTTTTTCTTCTTCTTTTTCTTTCTTTTTTTTCATGGCCAAAGACATTTATTCATCAAGATCCATAGACAGTATTCAACTTCTACACAAAAATGATAATTCTACACTCAATTTCCAGTGATCTGACTAAACAATCAAGCATGCATACTGATGAGCGGATATTTTGTATGCTTTTTGGGGGTAATTTCATGTAGATTTTAGCATGTTTCAGTTAGTTTTTAGTAAAATAATATTAGTTTTTAGGTAAAAATCATATTTCTGGACTTTACTATGAGTTTGTGTGTTTTTCTGTGATTTCAGGTATTTTCTGGCTGAAATTGAGGGAGCTGAGCAAAAATCTGACTTAGGCTGAAAAAGGACTGCTGATTGTTGGATCCTGACCTCCCTGCACTCGAAATGGATTTTCTGGAGCTACAGGAGTCCAATTGACGCGCTCTCAACGGCGTTGGAAAGTAGACATCCAGGGCTTTCCAGCAATATATAATAGTCCATACTTTGCACAAGGATAGACGACGTAACTTGGCGTTAAACGCCAAGTTCATGCTGCTGTCTGGAGTTAAACGCCAGAAAAACGTCATGATCCGGGTTGAACGCCCAAAACACGTCATAACCTGGAGTTTGACGCCAAGAAAGGCCTTTACACGTGGAAGCTTTAGTCTCAGCCCCAGCACACACCAAGTGGGCCCCAGAAGTGGATTTCTGCACCAATTATCTTAGTTTATTCATTTTGTAAACCTAGGTTACTAGTTTACTATTTAAACAACTTTTACAGACTTATCTTGTACCTCATGACATTTTACAAATCTGAATTACATACTTTTGACGGCATGAGTCTCTAAACTCCATTGTTGGGGGTGAGGAGCTCTGCAGCGCTCGATGATTAATACAATTCCTTTGTTTTCCATTCAAACACGCTTGTTCTTATCTAAGATGTTATTCGCGCTTAATTGTGAAGAAGGTGATGATCCGTGGACACTCATCACCTTCCTCAATCCATGAACGTGTGCCTGACAACCACCTCCGTTCTACATCAGAATGAATGAATATCTCTTAGATTCCCCAACAGAATCTTCGTGGTATAAGCTAGATAGATGGCGGCATTCATGAGAATCCGGAAAGTCTAAACCTTGTCTGTGGTATTCCGAGTAGGATTCCAGGATTGAATGACTGTGACGTGCTTCAAACTTGCAACCTGCTGGGCGTTAGTGACAGACGCAAAAGAGGGATTCTATTCAGTAGGAAGCGGGAACCAACCGGTGATTGGCCGTACTGTGACAGAGTGCGTGAGCATTAGCTTTCACTGCGAGGATGGGAAGTAGCCATTGACAACGGTGACACCCTACATAGAGCTTGCCATGGATAGACCTTGCGTGTGAGAAGAGGATCTCAAGGAAGAGTTGAAGTTCAGAGAACAAAGCATCTCCAAAACTCCAACATATTCTCCATTACTGCACAACAAGTAACGCTAGTATTCTTTGTTATTCTAATATATTCCACAATCCTCTATAAACAAATAACTCTATTGTTCAAGTAATCCAAACAATTTTGTGACATCCTAACTGAGACAAATAAAAACATTGATTGCTTCAAGCCAATAATCTCCGTGGGATCGACCCTTACTCACGTAAGGTATTACTTGGACGACCCAGTGCACTTGCTGGTTAGTTGTGCGAATCACAAATTCGTGCACCAAGTTTTTGGCGCCGTTGCCGGGGATTATTGAGTTTGAACAATTGAAGGCTTATTTTATTTCTTAGATTAGGAATATAGTATTGATGTACAGAGTCATTAAATTTGAGTCTTTTATTCCCTTTTCAAAAATATTTTTCGAAAATATTACTTTTTCCTTATTAACTGTGGTTTTTCGTGAGTCTAGTGTCTTGTTCTAAGTTTAGTGTCAATTGCATCTTTTATATTTTTCTCTGAATTTTTCGTGTGAGTGTCCTTTGTTTTTCCTTAATCTTCAAGTTGTTCTTGTCTATTTTTCTTGTTTGATCTTTAATTTTTCTTGTTCTGAGTCTTCTCTTGTGTTTCTTGTGCTTTTTCAAAACAATTGTTATATTTGCTGCCCATTTGGCTAGAATAGAAGGGTCATATTCTTGATAAGGGAGCACCAGTACTTTTGAAAATCTTTTTCAAAAATAATTTTTCTTGGTTTAATCCTGTGCCAAACTCTAAGTTTGGTCTTTTATTGTTAATCTTTTTATAATTTTCGAAAATTTATTTTGATTTTCTAAAAATTTTAAGTTTGGTGTTCTTTCTTTTGTTCTTGGTGTTCTTGTGAATCTTCAAGGTGTTCTTGAGTTTTTCTTGTGTCTTGATCTTAAAATTTTTAAGTTTGGTGTTCCTTGGTGTTTTCCCTCCAAAAATTTTCGAAAATAAGGAGCACTAGATCTAAAAATTTTAAGTCTTGTGTCTTTTGTGTGTTTTTCTCTTTCATCATAAAATTCAAAATTCAAAAATTTTATTTTCTAACTAACTTTGAACTAAATTTTTCGAAATTTTATATTAAAAATTCAATTTTCAATTTCAAAAATATTTCCACTTTCTTTTATTTATTTCGTTTTATTTTACAAAATATATATATATATATATATATATATATATATTCACAAAATATTTTCAAAAAATATTTTTATATATTCCACTTTTATTTATTCCATAACTATAAATTCTCAACTTGTATTCAATATGGAAGCAAGTGGGAATGAACAGTTCAAGAGGACCCTGGGGTCATATGCTAACCCCACTACTGCTTCATATGGGAGTAGTATCTGTATACCCTCCATTGGAGTTAGTAGCTTTGAGCTGAATCCACAGCTTATTATCATGGTGCAGCAAAACTGCCAATATTCTGGTCTTCCACATGAAGAACCTACAGAGTTTCTGGCACAATTTCTGCAAATTGCTGATACAGTACATGATAAGGAAGTAGATCAGGATGTCTACAGACTATTACTGTTTCCAGTTGCTGTAAAAGATCAAGCTAAGAGGTGGTTAAATAACCAGCCTAAGAACAGCATAAAAACATGGAAACAGCTGTCAGAAAAATTCCTGAATCACTATTTCCCTCCCAAACGGATGACACAGCTAAGGCTAAACATTCAAGGCTTCAAACAAGGAGATAATGAATCCCTTTATGATGCCTGGAAGAGATACAGAGAGATGCTAAGAAAATGCCCCTCTGAAATGTTTTCAGAATGGGTGCAATTAGACATCTTCTACTATGGGCTTACAGAAAAAGCTCAGATTTCTCTAGACCACTCAGCTGGTGGATCTATACATATGAGAAAAACAATTGAAGAAGCTCAAGAGCTTATTGATACAGTTGCCAGAAATCAGCATCTGTACTTAAGCAGTGAATCCTCTATGAAAGAAGAAGCTAAACAGTAACTGCAGAACTCAGTCCAGTGGATCAGGCTAATGAATTCAATCAGCAATTAGATTTTCTAACTCAGCAACTAGCCGAATTCAAGGAAATATTACAGGAAACAAGAATGGCTAACAGGAACATGGAAGTACAATTAAAGCAGACAGAAAAACAACTGTCAAAACAAATAGCAGAAGAATGCCAAGCAGTTCAATTAAGAAGTGGGAAAACATTAAATACCTCACTTCAAAGCAGCAGGAAACCAAGAAATGAACAAGAGGATACTCAAAATCCCTCTGAGGACAATCAGAGCCCAGAGAGGAACAGAGCTGGCGCTGAACGCCCAGACCATGCTCATTCCTGGCGTTCAACGCCAGAAACAAGCATGGATCTGGCGTTGAACGCCCAAAAGGAACATGGTTCTGGCGTTCAAACGCCAGTAACAAGCAAGGAAGTGGCGTTTAACACCACCCCAGCTTCCACCCCTGGTATTCAAACACCAGTGGGTGATCAGTCACATACAAGTGCTGATAAATCCTTCTAAAAAGGCTTCCCAACCCACTTCTGTAGGTAATAAACCTGCAGCAACTAAGGTTGAGGAATACAAAGCCAAAATGCCTATCCTCAAAAACTCCGCCAAGCGGAACAGGATAAGCAATTTGCTCGCTTTGCAGACTATCTCAGGACTCTTGAAATAAAGATTCCGTTTGCAGAAGCACTTGAGCAAATACCCTCTTATGCTAAGTTCATGAAAGAAATCTTAAGTCATAAGAAGGATTGGAGGGAAACTGAAAAAGTCTACCTCACTGAAGAATGCAGTGCAGTCATTCTGAAAAGCTTACCTGAGAAGCTTAAAGATCCTGGAGCTTTATGATACCATGCACATTAGAGGGTAATTGTACCAAGCAAGCTTTATGCGATCTTGGGGCAAGTATCAACCTAATACCTGCATCTACTATCAGAAAGCTTGGTTTAACTGAAGAAATTAAACCAACCAGGATATGTCTTCAACTTGCTGATGGCTCCATTAAGTACCCATCAGGCGTGATTGAAGACATGATTGTCAAGGTTGGGGCCATTCGCCTTTCCTACTGACTTTGTGGTGCTGGAAATGGAGGAGCACAAGAGTGCAACTCTCATTCTAAGAAGACCTTTCCTAGCAACTGGCCGAACCCTCATTGATGTCCAAAAAGGGGAAGTAACCTTGAGAGTCAATGAGGAGGAATTCAAGTTGAATGTTGTCAAAGCAATGCAACATCCAGACACCCAAAATGACTGCATGAGTGTTGATATTATTGATTCTCTGGTAAGAGAGGTCAATATGGCTGAGAGTTTGGAATCAGAGCTAGAGGACATCTTTAAAGATGTTCAGCCTGATTTGGAGGAGTCAGAGAAGATAATAGAACCTCTGAAAATCCCTCAAGAAGAGGAGAAACCTCCAAAACCCGAACTCAAACCATTACCACCATCCTTGAAATATGCATTTCTAGGAGAAGGTGATACCTTTCCTGTAATTATAAGCTCTACTTTAGAGTCACAGGAAGAGGAAGCACTAATTCAAGTGCTAAGGACACAAGACAGCTCTTGGGTGGTCCATCAGTGATCTTAAGGGCATTAGCCCAGCCAGATGCATGCACAAGATCTTGTTGGAGGATGATGCCAAACCAGTGGTTCAACCACAAAGGCAGCTGAATCCAGCTATGAAAGAAGTGGTGCAGAAAGAGGTCACTAAATTACTAGAGGCTGGGATTATTTATCCTATCTCTGACAGCCCTGGGTGAGCCCTATCCAAGTTGTCCCAAGAAAGGAGGCATGACAGTGGTTCATAATGAAAAAAATGAACTGGTTCCTACAAGGACAGTTACAGGGTGGCGTATTCATTGATTACAGAAGGCTCAATACAGCCACCAGAAGGATCATTTTCCTTTACCATTCATAGACCAGATGCTAGAAAGACTAGCAGGTCATGAATACTACTGCTTCCTGGATGGATATTCAGGTTATAATCAAATTGCAGTAGATCCCCAGGATCAGGAGAAAACGGCATTCACATGCCCATCTGGAGTATTTGCATACAGAAGGATGCCATTTGGCCTGTGCAATGCACCTGCAACTTTTCAGAGGTGCATGCTCTCAATTTTCTCTGACATGGTGGAAAAATTCCTGGAAGTCTTCATGGATGACTTTTCAGTATTTGGAGACTCATTCAGCTCCTGCCTTAACCATTTAGCACTTGTTCTGAAAAGATGCCAAGAGACTAACCTGGTTTAACTGGGAAAAATGTCACTTTATGGTGACTGAAGGAATTGTCCTTGGGCACAAAATTTCGAACAAGGGATAGAGGTGGACCAAGCTAAAGTAGAGGTAATTGAAAAATTACCACCACCTGCTAATGTTAAGGCAATCAGAAGCTTTCTGGGCATGCGGGATTCTATAGGAGGTTTAAAGGACTTTTCAAAAATCGCCAAACCTCTAAGCAACCTGCTAGCTGCTGACACGCCATTTATCTTTGATAAAGAGTGTCTGCAGGCATTTGAGACCCTGAAAGCTAAATTGGTCTCAGCACCAATCATCTCTGCACCAGACTGGACATTGCCATTTGAATTAATGTGTGATGCCAGTGACCATGCCATTGGTGCAGTGTTGGGACAAAGGCATGACAAGCTTCTGCATGTCATTTATTATGCTAGCCGTGTTTTAAATGATGCACAGAAAAATTACACAACCACAGAAAAGGAGCTACTTGCAGTGGTTTACGCCATTGACAAATTCAGATCCTATTTAGTAGGATCAAAGTGATTGTGTATACAGATCATGCTGCTCTTAAATACCTACTCACAAAGCAGGATTCAAAACCCAGACTTATAAGATGGTGCTGCTTCTGCAGGAGTTTGATATAGAAATAAGAGACAGAAAAGGGACAGAAAACCAAGTAGCAGATCACCTGTCCCGAATAGACCAGTGGAAGGGGCGTCCCTCCCTCTCACTGAGATCTCTGAAACCTTTCCGGATGAGCAACTGCTGGCCGTCCAGGAGGTGCCATGGTTTGCAGACATTGCAAACTACAAGGCAGTGAGATTCATACCCAAAGAGTACAGTAAGGTGCAATCAAAGAAATTAATCACAGATGCAAAGTACTATCTTTGGGATGAACCATATCTCTTTAAGAGATGCGCAGACGGAGTAATCCGTAGATGTGTGCCTAATGAAGAAGCACAGAAGATCCTTTGGCATTGCCATGGATCACAGTATGGAGGACATTTTGGAAGTGAACGAACAGCCACAAGAGTCCTCCAAAGTGGCTTCTACTGGCCTACTCTCTACAAAGATTCCCGAGCATTTGTGCTTAATTGTGACAGTTGCCAAAGATCTGGCAATCTACCCCACAGTTACGCCATGCCTCAACAAGGGATCTTGGAGATTGAGTTGTTTGATGTATGGGGCATTGACTTCATGGGACCTTTCCCACCATCATACTCAAACACCTATATTCTGGTGGCAGTGGATTATTGGTGCACGAATTTGTGATTCGCACAACTAACCAGCAAGTGCACTGGGTCGTCCAAGTAATACCTTACGTGAGTAAGGGTCGATCCCACGGAGATTATTGGCTTGAAGCAATCAATGTTTATTTTATTTGTCTCAGTTAGGATGTCACAAAATTGTTTGGATTACTTGAACAATAGAGTTATTTGTTTATAGAGGATTGTGGAATATATTAGAATAACAAAGAATACTAGCGTTACTTGTTGTGCAGTAATGGAGAATATGTTGGAGTTTTGGAGATGCTTTGTTCTCTGAACTTCAACTCTTCCTTGAGATCCTCTTCTCACACGCAAGGTCTATCCATGGCAAGCTCTATGTAGGGTGTCACCGTTGTCAATGGCTACTTCCCATCCTCGCAGTGAAAGCTAATGCTCACGCACTCTGTCACAGTACGGCCAATCACCGGTTGGTTCCCGCTTCCTACTGGAATAGAATCCCTCTTTTGCGTCTGTCACTAACGCCCAGCAGGTTGCAAGTTTGAAGCACGTCACAGTCATTCAATCCTGGAATCCTACTCGGAATACCACAGACAAGGTTTAGACTTTCCGGATTCTCATGAATGCCGCCATCTATCTAGCTTATACCACGAAGATTCTGTTGGGGAATCTAAGAGATATTCATTCATTCTGATGTAGAACAGAGGTGGTTGTCAGGCACACGTTCATGGATTGAGGAAGGTGATGAGTGTCACGGATCATCACCTTCTTCACAATTAAGCGCGAATAAGCATCTTAGATAAGAACAAGCGTGTTTGAATTGAAAACAAAGGAATTGTATTAAATCATCGAGACGCTGCAGAGCTCCTCACCCCCAACAATGGAGTTTAGACTGCCGTCAAAAGTATGTAATTCAGATTTGTAAAATGTCATGAGGTACAAGATAAGTCTGTAAAAGTTGTTTAAATAGTAAACTAGTAACCTAGGTTTACAGAAAATGAATAAACTAAGATAATTGGTGCAGAAATCCACTTCTGGGGCCCACTTGGTGTGTGTGGGGCTGAGACTAAGCTTTCCACGTGTAAAGGCCTTTCTTGGCGTCAAACTCCAGGTTAGACGTTTTGGGCGTTCAACTCCGGATCATGACGTTTTTCTGGCGTTTAACTCCAGACAGCAGCATGAACTTGGCGTTTAACGCCAAGTTACGTCGTCTATCCTTGCGCAAAGTATGGACTATTATATATTGCTGGAAAGCCCTGGATGTCTACTTTCCAACGCCGTTGAGAGCGCGTCAATTGGACTCCTGTAGCTCCAGAAAATTCATTTCGAGTGCAGGGAGGTCAGGATCCAACAGCATCAGCAGTCCTTTTTCAGCCTAAGTCAGATTTTTGCTCAGCTCCCTCAATTTCAGCCAGAAAATACCTGAAATCACAGAAAAACACACAAACTCATAGTAAAGTCCAGAAATATGATTTTTACCTAAAAACTAATATTATTTTACTAAAAACTAACTGAAACATGCTAAAATCTACATGAAATTACCCCCAAAAAGCGTACAAAATATCCGCTCATCACAACACCAACTTAAACTGTTGCTTGTCCTCAAGCAACTAGATAAATAAAATAGGTTTTAACAGAAATAAGAAGTAATAATATTTTAGAGTTTTAAATGAAGCTTAGATTCTTATTAGATGAGCGGGGCTTGTAGCTTTTTGTTTCTGAACAGTTTTGGCATCTCCCTGTATCTTTTAAATTTCAGAATGATTGGCATCCTTAGGAACAGAATTCAGATAGTATCATTGACTCTCCTAGTGTAGTATGTTGATTCTTGAACACAGTTATTTTATGAGTCTTGGCTGTGGCCCTAAGCACTTTGTTTTCCAGTATTACCACCGGATACAAAAAATGCCACAGACACATAACTGGGTGAAACCTTTTCAGATTGTGACTCAGCTTTGCTAGAGTCCCCAATTAGTGGTGTCCAGAGCTCTTAAGCACACTCTTTTGCTTTGGATCACGACTTTAACCACTCAGTCTCAAGCTTTTCACTTGGACCTTCATGACACAAGCACATGGTTAGGGACAGCTTGATTTAGCCGCTTAGGCCTGGATTTTATTTCCTTGGGCCCTCCTATCCATAGATTCTCAAAGCCTTGGATCCTTTTTACTCTTGGCTAGTGCCCATGGCTTGTGAACATTGTGTTTTTTTTTTTTTGAACTGCTTTTTCTTGCTTCAAGAATCAATTTCATGATTTTTCAGATCATCAATGATATTTTTCGTGTTCCTCATCCTTTTAGGAGCCAATATTCATTAAATTCAAAGTACATATTATGCACTGTTCAAGCATTTATTCAGAGAACAAAAAGTATTGCCACCACATATAATTAATTATAAATTTTATTATTAAGAACTCGAAAAATATAGATTACTTCTTTATTCTAAAATAAAATCTACTACTTTATTCATGCCTGATGATGATGAGAAAAATAAACTATAGCTTAATTGGAAATAAAATCAAAATAGACATACTAATTACTACTAAATATCTCCTAAGGTGAATTTTAATAAAATAAAATAAAAACGCTATTACTAAATTAAAGCAGGAAAATTGGAACTCAGCAACCTGTTGTTTTGAGTAGTAGATGTTCTTTTAATCCATGGAGCACTTTTCAGGGATTAATTTTTGGCGCTTCAGCTCCCTTAGATCACGCCCTTGCTCCTCCTGTTCCTTGAGCAGTTTGCAAATCATGCTACTTTGATTATTTTGCTCTTCCTTTATTTGATCCATAGCTTCTTACAATCTGGAAATAGAAGCCTCAAGATGTTCCCAATATTCGAATTGAGGCAGTTCTGGGAGGGCTTCTTGTGCTCTCCTCTTGGTTGAATCATCTTGTTGCTGTTGTCTGACCATTGATATTCCAGTAATGGGCTTTTCAATTAGGATATATTCAGTTATTCCCATCTTCACTCCAGCATCTTTGCAAAGCATAGAAATTAGGCTTGGATAAGCCAATTTGGCGTCCGTAGAATTCTTGTTTGCAATTTTGTATAGCTCACATGAGATCAGCTGATGGACTTCCACTTCTTTTCCTAGCATGATGCAGTGAATCATGACAACTCTTTTGATGGTAACTTCAGAACGGTTGCTGGTGGGTAATATGGAACGACTAATAAAATCCAGCCAGCCTCTAGCTACTGGTTTTAGATCTTCTCTTTTGAGTTGAACTGGGTTGCCAGTTGTACTGGTAGTCCACTTGGCTCCAGGGACGCATGTATCTTCCAAGATCTTGTCCAATCCTTTATTGATCCTCATCATTCTCCTATTAAAGGAGTCTGGGTCATCCTTCAGTTGAGGAATCTTGAATATCTCCCTGATCTTGTCAGCATTGGTATGAATGATCTTTCCTCTGACTACGGTCTTATGGTCAAAGAGAGCCGCTCCAATGATTCTTTGCCTTTCTGTCTGCCATAGATTAGCATAGAATTCCTGAACCATGTTCCTTCCCACTTCGTTTCAGGATTGGCCAGAATTTCCCAATTCCTGTTTCGAATCTGCTCTTGGATCTCCGGATATTCATCTTCTTTCAGATCAAATCTGACTTCCAGGATCACTGATCTGTGACTCATTATCTTGTAGTAATGGTCTGAATGTTCTTTAGTTAAGAACTTCCCTTGATTCCAGAGGGGCTTTGGATTGCTCTTTTCCTTGCCCTTTTGGGTGGTTTGCTTCCCTCTAGGGGCCATGATCAAGAGACACAATAGTTTTGTGATCACGGGTAAAACACACCAAACTTAGAGCTTTGCTTGTCCTCAAGCAAAAGAGAAGAAAGAAGAGGCAATGAAGGAGAGCAGGTGTTGGATGGTGTTGAGGAGGAAGTCGCCGAACACAAGATATAGGGAGGGGGGGTGGGTAAATTTCGAAAAATAAGAAAGAGATAAGATAGAAGATATGATTTTAAAAGATATGATTAGAAAAAGATATAATTTTAAAAAAAGAGAAAGATATGAAAAAAATTTTTAAAAGATAGAATTGAAATTTTTAATTTTGAAAAAGATTTTAAAAGATAGTAGATGTGTTGGAAACAAATTTGAAAAGATGATGGATTGAATTGGAAAGCCATTTGGCTTTATGGATTAAGATATATTTAATAATTTCGAAAAAGTGATTTTAGAAATTAGGATAAAACTTTTGGAATTGAAAGTGATAATTTAAAATATGTTTATGCAAGAAATCATGAATTGAAACATAAAAATTTTGAAAAATTATAAAAAAAAACGAAAATGTACCTCCTCCCATCATCCTGGCGTTGAACGCCCATGTGGTGCATGTTTTGGGCGTTCAACGCCCACATGGTGCTTCTCTTGGGCGTTCAACGCCCAATTGGAGCTTCTTTCTGGCGTTGAACGCCAGGAAGTCCTTCTTCACTGGGCGTTTTTCTGAACGCCCAGGATGCTAGCAGACTGGCGTTAAACGCCCAGAAGGTGCATCTTTCTGGCGTTTAACGCCCAGATGGCTACCCTTACTGGCGTTAAACGCCCAGTGGGAGCTTCTTTTGGGCGTTTAACGCCCAAAGTATTTCTCACTGGTTTTTTTATGCCAGTGAGCTTCCAAATTTCCCTGTAACTTTGTGACTTCAACTATTTGATATTTCACCTTTGAAGATACTTGATATATACCTGAAAAAAAATAAATTTAATTAATGAATACGAATAAAATTAAATTTTGTGATTGGCTGGGTTGCCTCCCAGCAAGCGCTTCTTTAATGTCATTAGCTGGACTATCACTGATTCTTCAATTAAGTCTCAGTCTTGAGCATTCTTGCTCAAAATTGCCTTCAAGATAATGTTTGACTCTTTGTCCATTAACAATGAATTTTTTATTAGAGTCATTATCCTGAAGCTCTATGTATCCATATGGTGATACGTTTGTAATGACATATGGACCTCTCCACCGGGATTTTAATTTCCCAGGGAATAATTTGAGCCTTGAATTAAATAACAGAACTTTCTGTCCTGGCTCAAAGACTCTGGATGACAATTTCTTATCATACCATCTTTTTGCTTTCTCTTTCTAAATTTTTGCATTTTCGAAAGCATTGAGTCTAAATTCCTCTAGCTCATTTAACTGGAGTAATCGTCTTTCTCCGGCTAACTTGGCATCAAGGTTCAGGAATCTGGTTGCCCAGTAGACCTTGTGTTCCAGTTCCACTGGCAAGTGACACGCCTTTCCATACACAAGCTGGTATGGAGAGGTCCCTATAGGGGTCTTAAATGCTGTTCTGTATGCCCACAGAGCATCATCCAAGCTTCTTGCCCAATCCTTTCTACGGTTAATTACAGTCCGTTCCAGGATTCTTTTGAGTTCTCTATTTGAGACTTCAGCTTGCCCATTAGTTTTGTGGATGATATGGAGTAGCTACCCTGTGGTTGACTCCATAACGTACCAGAGCAGCATAAAGTTATTTATTACAGAAATGAGTGCCCCCATCACTGATTAACACTCTAGGGATACCAAATCTGCTGAAGATATGTTTCTGGAGGAACTTTAACACTGTTTTAGTGTCATTAGTGGGTGTTGCAATAGCTTCCACCCACTTGGATACATAATCCACTGCCACCAGAATATAGGTGTTTGAGTATGATGGTGGGAAAGGTCCCATGAAGTCAATGCCCCATACATCAAACAACTCAATCTCCAAGATCCCTTGTTGAGGCATGGCGTAACTGTGGGGTAGATTGCCAGATCTTTGGCAACTGTCACAATTAAGCACAAATGCTCGGGAATCTTTGTAGAGAGTAGGCCAGTAGAAGCCACTTTGGAGGACTCTTGTGGCTGTTCGTTCACTTCCAAAATGTCCTCCATACTGTGATCCATGGCAATGCCAAAGGATCTTCTGTGCTTCTTCTTTAGGCACACATCTACGGATTACTCTGTTTGCGCATCTCTTAAAGAGATATGGTTCATCCCAAAGATAGTACTTTGCATCTGTGATTAATTTCTTTGATTGCACCTTACTGTACTCTTTGGGTATGAATCTCACTGCCTTGTAGTTTGCAATGTCTGCAAACCATGGCACCTCCTGGACGGCCAGCAGTTGCTCATCCGGAAAGGTTTCAGAGATCTCAGTGAGAGGGAGGGACGCCCCTTCCACTGGTTCTATTCGGGACAGGTGATCTGCTACTTGGTTTTCTGTCCCTTTTCTGTCTCTTATTTCTATATCAAACTCCTGCAGAAGCAGCACCCATCTTATAAGTCTGGGTTTTGAATCCTGCTTTGTGAGTAGATATTTAAGAGCAGCATGATCTGTATACACAATCACTTTTGATCCTACTAAATAGGATCTGAATTTGTCAATGGCGTAAACCACTGCAAGTAGCTCCTTTTCTGTGGTTGTGTAATTTTTCTGTGCATCATTTAAAACACGGCTAGCATAATAAATGACATGCAGAAGCTTGTCATGCCTTTGTCCCAATACTGCACCAATGGCATGGTCACTGGCATCACACATTAATTCAAATGGCAATGTCTAGTCTGGTGCAGAGATGATTGGTGCTGAGACCAATTTAGCTTTCAGGGTCTCAAATGCCTGCAGACACTCTTTATCAAAGATAAATGGCGTGTCAGCAGCTAGCAGGTTGCTTAGAGGTTTGGCGATTTTTGAAAAGTCCTTTATAAACCTCCTATAGAATCCCGCATGCCCCAGAAAGCTTCTGATTGCCTTAACATTAGCAGGTGGTGGTAATTTTTCAATTACCTCTACTTTAGCTTGGTCCACCTCTATCCCCTTGTTCGAAATTTTGTGCCCAAGGACAATTCCTTCAGTCACCATAAAGTGACATTTTTCCCAGTTTAAAACCAGGTTAGTCTCTTGGCATCTTTTTAGAACAAGTGCTAAATGGTTAAGGCAGGAGCTGAATGAGTCTCCAAATACTGAAAAGTCATCCATGAAGACTTCCAGGAATTTTTCTACCATGTCAGAGAAAATTGAGAGCATGCACCTCTGAAAAGTTGCAGGTGCATTGCACAGGCCAAATGGCATCCTTCTGTATGCAAATACTCCAGATGCGCATGTGAATGCCGTTTTCTCCTGATCCTGGGGATCTACTGCAATTTGATTATAACCTGAATATCCATCCAGGAAGCAGTAGTATTCATGACCTGCTAGTCTTTCTAGCATCTGGTCTATGAATGGTAAAGGAAAATGATCCTTTCTGGTGGCTGTATTGAGCCTTCTGTAATCAATGCACATACGCCACCCTGTAACTGTCCTTGTAGGAACCAGTTCATTTTTTTCATTATGAACCACTGTCATGCCTCCTTTCTTTGGGACAACTTGGATAGGGCTCACCCAGGGGCTGTCAGAGATAGGATAAATAATCCCAGCCTCTAGTAATTTAGTGACCTCTTTCTGCACCACTTCTTTCATAGCTGGATTCAGCCGCCTTTGTGGTTGAACCACTGGTTTGGCGTCATCCTCCAACAAGATCTTGTGCATGCATCTGGCTGGGCTAATGCCCTTAAGATCACTGATGGACCACCCAAGAGCTGTCTTGTGTGTCGTTAACACTTGAATTAGTGCTTCCTCTTCCTGTGGCTCTAAAGTAGAGCTTATAATTACAGGAAAGGTATCACCTTCTCCTAGAAATGCATATTTCAAGGATGGTGGTAATGGTTTGAGTTCGGGTTTTGGAGGTTTCTCCTCTTCTTGAGGGATTTTCAGAGGTTCTATTATCTTTTCTGACTCCTCCAAATCAGGCTGAACATCTTTAAAGATGACCTCTAGCTCTGATTCCAAACTCTCAGCCATATTGACCTCTCTTACCAGAGAATCAATAATATCAACACTCATGCAGTCATTTTGGGTGTCTGGATGTTGCATTGCTTTGACAACATTCAACTTGAATTCCTCCTCATTGACTCTCAAGGTTACTTCCCCTTTTTGGACATCAATGAGGGTTCGGCCAGTTGCTAGGAAAGGTCTTCCTAGAATGAGAGTTGCACTCTTGTGCTCCTCCATTTCCAGCACCACAAAGTCAGTAGGAAAGGCGAATGGCCCAACCTTGACAATCATGTCTTCAATCACGCCTGATGGGTACTTAATGGAGCCATCAGCAAGTTGAAGACATATCCTGGTTGGTTTAATTTCTTCAGTTAAACCAAGCTTTCTGATAGTAGATGCAGGTATTAGGTTGATACTTGCCCCAAGATCGCATAAAGCTTGCTTGGTACAATTACCCTCTAATGTGCATGGTATCATAAAGCTCCCAGGATCTTTAAGCTTCTCAGGTAAGCTTTTCAGAATGACTGCACTGCATTCTTCAGTGAGGTAGACTTTTTCAGTTTCCCTCCAATCCTTCTTATGACTTAAGATTTCTTTCATGAACTTAGCATAAGAGGGTATTTGCTCAAGTGCTTCTGCAAACGGAATCTTTATTTCAAGAGTCCTAAGATAGTCTGCAAAGCGAGCAAATTGCTTATCCTGTTCCTCTTGGCGGAGTTTTTGAGGATAAGGCATTTTGGCTTTGTATTCCTCAACCTTAGTTGCTGCAGGTTTATTACCTACAGAAGTGGGTTGGGAAGCCTTTTTAGAAGGATTGTTATCAGCACTTGTATGTGACTGATCACCCACTGGCGTTTGAATACCAGGGGTGGAAGCTGGGGTGGTGTTAAACGCCACTTCCTTGCTTGTTACTGGCGTTTGAACGCCAGAACCATGTTCCTTTTGGGCGTTCAGCGCCAGATCCATGCTTGTTTCTGGCGTTGAACGCCAGGAATGAGCATGGTCTGGGCGTTCAGCGCCAGCTCTGTTCCTCTCTGGGCTCTGATTGTCCTCAGAGGGATTTTGAGTATCCTCTTGTTCATTTCTTGGTTTCCTGCTGCTTTGAAGTGAGGTATTTAATATTTTCCCACTTCTTAATTGAACTGCTTGGCATTCTTCTGCTATTTGTTTTGACAGTTGTTTTTCTGTCTGCTTTAATTGTACTTCCATGTTCCTGTTAGCCATTCTTGTTTCCTGTAATATTTCCTTGAATTCGGCTAGTTGCTGAGTTAGAAAATCTAATTGCTGATTGAATTCATTAGCCTGATCCACTGGACTGAGTTCTGCAGTTACTGTTTTAGCTTTTTCTTTCATAGAGGATTCACTGCTTAAGTACAGATGCTGATTTCTGGCAACTGTATCAATAAGCTCTTGAGCTTCTTCAATTGTTTTTCTCATATGTATAGATCCACCAGCTGAGTGGTCTAGAGAAATCTGAGCTTTTTCTGTAAGCCCATAGTAGAAGATGTCTAATTGCACCCATTCTGAAAACATTTCAGAGGGGCATTTTCTTAGCATCTCTCTGTATCTCTCCCAGGCATCATAAAGGGATTCATTATCTCCTTGTTTGAAGCCTTGAATGTTTAGCCTTAGCTGTGTCATCCGTTTGGGAGGGAAATAGTGATTCAGGAATTTTTCTGACAGCTGTTTCCATGTTTTTATGCTGTTCTTAGGCTGGTTATTTAACCACCTCTTAGCTTGATCTTTTACAGCAAATGGAAACAGTAATAGTCTGTAGACATCCTGATCTACTTCCTTATCATGTACTGTATCAGCAATTTGCAGAAATTGTGCCAGAAACTCTGTAGGTTCTTCATGTGGAAGACCAGAATATTGGCAGTTTTGCTGCACCATGATAATAAGCTGTGGATTCAGCTCAAAGCTACTAACTCCAATGGAGGGTATACAGATACTACTCCCATATGAAGCAGTAGTGGGGTTAGCATATGACCCCAGGGTCCTCTTGGACTGTTCATTCCCACTTGCTTCCATATTGAATACAAGTTGAGAATTTATAGTTATGGAATAAATAAAAGTGGAATATATAAAAATATTTTTTTGAAAATATTTTGTGAAAATATATATATATATATATATATATATATATATATATTTTTTTTTGTAAAATAAAAACGAAATAAATAAAAAAAAGTGGAAATATTTTTGAAATTGAAAATTGAATTTTTAATATAAAATTTTCGAAAAATTTAGTTCAAAGTTAGTTAGAAAATAAAATTTTTGAATTTTGAATTTTATGATGAAAGAGAAAAACACACAAAAGACACAAGACTTAAAATTTTTAGATCTAGTGCTCCTTATTTTCGAAAATTTTTGGAGGGAAAACACCAAGGAACACCAAACTTAAAAATTTTAAGATCAAGACACAAGAAAAACTCAAGAACACCTTGAAGATTCACAAGAACACCAAGAACAAAAGAAAGAACACCAAACTTAAAATTTTTAGAAAATCATAATAAATTTTCGAAAATTATAAAAAGATTAACAATAAAACACCAAACTTAGAGTTTGGCACAGGATTAAACCAAGAAAAATTATTTTTGAAAAAGATTTTCAAAAGTACTGGTGCTCCCTTATCAAGAATATGACCCTTCTATTCTAGCCAAATGGGCAGCAAATATAACAATTGTTTTGAAAAAGCACAAGAAACACAAGAGAAGACTCAGAACAAGAAAAATTAAAGATCAAACAAGAAAAATAGACAAGAACAACTTGAAGATTAAGGAAAAACAAAGGACACTCACACGAAAAATTCAGAGAAAAATATAAAAGATGCAATTGACACTAAACTTAGAACAAGACACTAGACTCACGAAAAACCAACAGTTAATAAGGAAAAAGTAATATTTTCGAAAAATATTTTTGAAAAGGGAATAAAAGACTCAAATTTAATGACTCTGTAACATCAATACTATATTCCTAATCTAAAAAATAAAATAAGCCTTCAATTGTTCAAACTCAATAATCCCCGGCAACGGCGCCAAAAACTTGGTGCACGAATTTGTGATTCGCACAACTAACCAGCAAGTGCACTGGGTCGTCCAAGTAATACCTTACGTGAGTAAGGGTCGATCCCACGGAGATTATTGGCTTGAAGCAATCAATGTTTATTTTATTTGTCTCAGTTAGGATGTCACAAAATTGTTTGGATTACTTGAACAATAGAGTTATTTGTTTATAGAGGATTGTGGAATATATTAGAATAACAAAGAATACTAGCGTTACTTGTTGTGCAGTAATGGAGAATATGTTGGAGTTTTGGAGATGCTTTGTTCTCTGAACTTCAACTCTTCCTTGAGATCCTCTTCTCACACGCAAGGTCTATCCATGGCAAGCTCTATGTAGGGTGTCACCGTTGTCAATGGCTACTTCCCATCCTCGCAGTGAAAGCTAATGCTCACGCACTCTGTCACAGTACGGCCAATCACCGGTTGGTTCCCGCTTCCTACTGGAATAGAATCCCTCTTTTGCGTCTGTCACTAACGCCCAGCAGGTTGCAAGTTTGAAGCACGTCACAGTCATTCAATCCTGGAATCCTACTCGGAATACCACAGACAAGGTTTAGACTTTCCGGATTCTCATGAATGCCGCCATCTATCTAGCTTATACCACGAAGATTCTGTTGGGGAATCTAAGAGATATTCATTCATTCTGATGTAGAACGGAGGTGGTTGTACGGCACACGTTCATGGATTGAGGAAGGTGATGAGTGTCACGGATCATCACCTTCTTCACAATTAAGCGCGAATAAACATCTTAGATAAGAACAAGCGTGTTTGAATGGAAAACAAAGGAATTGTATTAAATCATCGAGACGCTGCAGAGCTCCTCACCCCCAACAATGGAGTTTAGAGACTCATGCCGTCAAAAGTATGTAATTCAGATTTGTAAAATGTCATGAGGTACAAGATAAGTCTGTAAAAGTTGTTTAAATAGTAAACTAGTAACCTAGGTTTACAGAAAATGAATAAACTAAGATAATTGGTGCAGAAATCCACTTCTGGGGCCCACTTGGTGTGTGCTGGGGCTGAGACTAAAGCTTTCCACGTGTAAAGGCCTTTCTTGGCGTCAAACTCCAGGTTATGACGTGTTTTGGGCGTTCAACTCCGGATCATGACGTTTTTCTGGCGTTTAACTCCAGACAGCAGCATGAACTTGGCGTTTAACGCCAAGTTACGTCGTTTATCCTTGCGCAAAGTATGGACTATTATATAATGCTGGAAAGCCCTGGATGTCTACTTTCCAACGCCGTTGAGAGCGCGTCAATTGGACTCCTGTAGCTCCAGAAAATCCATTTCGAGTGCAGGGAGGTCAGGATCCAACAGCATCAGCAGTCCTTTTTCAGCCTAAGTCAGATTTTTGTTCAGCTCCCTCAATTTCAGCCAAAAAATACCTGAAATCACAGAAAAACACACAAACTCATAGTAAAGTCCAGAAATATGATTTTTACCTAAAAACTAATATTATTTTACTAAAAACTAACTGAAACATGCTAAAATCTACATGAAATTACCCCCAAAAAGCGTACAAAATATCCGCTCATCAATTATGTATCCAAGTGGGTGGAAGCTATTGCAACAGCCACTAATGACACTAAAATAGTGTTAAAGTTCCTCCAGAAACATATCTTCAGCAGATTTGGTATCCTTAGAGTGTTAATCAGTGATGGGGGCACTCATTTCTGTAATAAACAACTTTATGCTGCTCTGGTACGTTATGGAGTCAACCACAGGGTAGCTACTCCATATCATCCACAAACTAATGGGCAAGCTGAAGTCTCAAATAGAGAACTCAAAAGAATCCTGGAACGGACTGTAATTAACCGTAGAAAGGATTGGGCAAGAAGCTTGGATGATGCTCTGTGGGCATACAGAACAGCATTTAAGACCCCTATAGGGACCTCTCCATACCAGCTTGTGTATGGAAAGGCGTGTCACTTGCCAGTGGAACTGGAACACAAGGTCTACTGGGCAACCAGATTCCTGAACCTTGATGCCAAGTTAGCCGGAGAAAGACGATTACTCCAGTTAAATGAGCTAGAGGAATTTAGACTCAATGCTTTCGAAAATGCAAAAATTTAGAAAGAGAAAGCAAAAAGATGGTATGATAAGAAATTGTCATCCAGAGTCTTTGAGCCAGGACAGAAAGTTCTGTTATTTAATTCAAGGCTCAAATTATTCCCTGGGAAATTAAAATCCCGGTGGAGAGGTCCATATGTCATTACAAACGTATCACCATATGGATACATAGAGCTTCAGGATAATGACTCTAATAAAAAATTCATTGTTAATGGACAAAGAGTCAAACATTATCTTGAAGGCAATTTTGAGCAAGAATGCTCAAGACTGAGACTTAATTGAAGAATCAGTGATAGTCCAGCTAATGACATTAAAGAAGCGCTTGCTGGGAGGCAACCCAGCCAATCACAAAATTTAATTTTATTCGTATTCATTAATTAAATTTATTTTGTTTCAGGTATATATCAAGTATCTTCAAAGGTGAAATATCAAATAGTTGAAGTCATAAAGTTACAGGGAAATTTGGAAGCTCAATGGCATAAAAAAGCCAGTGAGAAATACTTTGGGCGTTAAACGCCCAAAAGAAGCTCCCACTGGGCGTTTAACGCCAGTAAGGGTAGCCATCTGGGCGTTAAACGCCAGAAAGATGCACCTTCTGGGCGTTTAACGCCAGTCTGCTAGAATCCTGGGCGTTCAGAAAAACGCCCAGTGAAGAAGGACTTCCTGGCGTTCAACGCCAGAAAGAAGCTCCAATTGGGCGTTGAACGCCCAGGAGAAGCACCATGTGGGCGTTGAACGCCCAAAACATGCACCACATGGGCGTTCAACGCCAGGATGATGGGAGGAGGTACATTTTCATTTTTTTTTATAATTTTTCAAAATTTTTATGTTTCAATTCATGATTTCTTGCATAAACATATTTTAAATTATCACTTTCAATTCCAAAAGTTTTATCCTAATTTCTAAAATCACTTTTTCGAAATTATTAAATATATCTTAATCCATAAAGCCAAATGGCTTTCCAATTCAATCCATCATCTTTTCAAATTTGTTTCCAACACATCTACTATCTTTTAAAATCTTTTTCAAAATTAAAAATTTCAATTCTATCTTTTAAAAATTTTTTCATATCTTTCTCTTTTTTTAAAATTATATCTTTTTCTAATCATATCTTTTAAAATCATATCTTCTATCTTATCTCTTTCTTATTTTTCGAAATTTACCCACCCCCCCTCCCTATATCTTGTGTTCGGCGACTTCCTCCTCAACACCATCCAACACCTGCTCTCCTTCATTGCCTCTTCTTTCTTCTCTTTTGCTTGAGGACAAGCAAAGCTCTAAGTTTGGTGTGTTTTACCCGTGATCACAAAAACTATTGTGTCTCTTGATCATGGCCCCTAGAGGGAAGCAAACCACCCAAAAGGGCAAGGAAAAGAGCAATCCAAAGCCCCTCTGGAATCAAGAGAAGTTCTTAACTAAAGAACATTCAGACCATTACTACAAGATAATGAGTCACAGATCAGTGATCCTGGAAGTCAGATTTGATCTGAAAGAAGATGAATATCCGGAGATCCAAGAGCAGATTCGAAACAGGAATTGGGAAATTCTGGCCAATCCTGAAACGAAAGTGGGAAGGAACATGGTTCAGGAATTCTATGCTAATCTATGGCAGACAGAAAGGCAAAGAATCATTGGAGCGGCTCTCTTTGACCATAAGACCGTAGTCAGAGGAAAGATCATTCATACCAATGCTGACAAGATCAGGGAGATATTCAAGATTCCTCAACTGAAGGATGACCCAGACTCCTTTAATAGGAGAATGATGAGGATCAATAAAGGATTGGACAAGATCTTGGAAGATACATGCGTCCCTGGAGCCAAGTGGACTACCAGTACAACTGGCAACCCAGTTCAACTCAAAAGAGAAGATCTAAAACCAGTAGCTAGAGGCTGGCTGGATTTTATTAGTCGTTCCATATTACCCACCAGCAACCGTTCTGAAGTTACCATCAAAAGAGCTGTCATGATTCACTGCATCATGCTAGGAAAAGAAGTGGAAGTCCATCAGCTGATCTCATGTGAGCTATACAAAATTGCAAACAAGAATTCTACGGACGCCAAATTGGCTTATCCAAGCCTAATTTCTATGCTTTGCAAAGATGCTGGAGTGAAGATGGGAATAACTGAATATATCCTAATTGAAAAGCCCATTACTGGAATATCAATGGTCAGACAACAGCAACAAGATGATTCAACCAAGAGGAGAGCACAAGAAGCCCTCCCAGAACTGCCTCAATTCGAATATTGGGAACATCTTGAGGCTTCTATTTCCAGATTGCAAGAAGCTATGGATCAAATAAAGGAAGAGCAAAATAATCAAAGTAGCATGATTTGCAAACTGCTCAAGGAACAGGAGGAGCAAGGGCGTGATCTAAGGGAGCTGAAGCGTCAAAAATTAATCCCTGAAAAGTGCTCCATGGATTAAAAGAACATCTACTACTCAAAACAACAGGTTGCTGAGTTCCAATTTTCCTGCTTTAATTTAGTAATAGCGTTTTTATTTTATTTTATTAAAATTCACCTTAGGAGATATTTAGTAGTAATTAGTATGTCTATTTTGATTTTATTTCCAATTAAGCTATAGTTTATTTTTCTCATCATCATCAGGCATGAATAAAGTAGTAGATTTTATTTTAGAATAAAGAAGTAATCTATATTTTTCGAGTTCTTAATAATAAAATTTATAATTAATTATATGTGGTGGCAATACTTTTTGTTCTCTGAATGAATGCTTGAACAGTGCATAATATGTACTTTGAATTTAATGAATATTGGCTCCTGAAAGGATGAGGAACACGAAAAATATCATTGATGATCTGAAAAATCATGAAATTGATTCTTGAAGCAAGAAAAAGCAGTTCAAAAAAAAAAAAAAAAACACAATGTTCACAAGCCATGGGCACTAGCCAAGAGTAAAAAGGATCCAAGGCTTTGAGCATCTATGGATAGGAGGGCCCAAGGAAATAAAATCCAGGCCTAAGCGGCTAAATCAAGCTGTCCCTAACCATGTGCTTGTGTCATGAAGGTCCAAGTGAAAAGCTTGAGACTGAGTGGTTAAAGTCGTGATCCAAAGCAAAAGAGTGTGCTTAAGAGCTCTGGACACCACTAATTGGGGACTCTAGCAAAGCTGAGTCACAATCTGAAAAGGTTCACCCAGTTATGTGTCTGTGGCATTTTTTGTATCCGGTGGTAATACTGGAAAACAAAGTGCTTAGGGCCACAGCCAAGACTCATAAAATAACTGTGTTCAAGAATCAACATACTACACTAGGAGAGTCAATGATACTATCTGAATTCTGAGTTCCTAAGGATGCCAATCATTCTGAAATTTAAAAGATACAGGGAGATGCCAAAACTGTTCAGAAACAAAAAGCTACAAGCCCCGCTCATCTAATAAGAATCTAAGCTTCATTTAAAACTCTAAAATATTATTACTTCTTTATTTCTGTTAAAACCTATTTTATTTATCTAGTTGCTTGAGGACAAGCAACAGTTTAAGTTTGGTGTTGTGATGAGCGGATATTTTGTACGCTTTTTGGGGGTAATTTCATGTAGATTTTAGCATGTTTCAGTTAGTTTTTAGTAAATAATATTAGTTTTTAGGTAAAAATCATATTTCTGGACTTTACTATGAGTTTGTGTGTTTTTCTGTGATTTCAGGTATTTTCTGGCTGAAATTGAGGGAGCTGAGCAAAAATCTGACTTAGGCTGAAAAAGGACTGCTGATGCTGTTGGATCCTGACCTCCCTGCACTCGAAATGGATTTTCTGGAGCTACAGGAGTCCAATTGACGCGCTCTCAACGGCGTTGGAAAGTAGACATCCAGGGCTTTCCAGCAATATATAATAGTTCATACTTTGCGCAAGGATAGACGACGTAACTTGGCGTTAAACGCCAAGTTCATGCTGCTGTCTGGAGTTAAACGCCAGAAAAACGTCATGATCCGGAGTTGAACGCCCAAAACACGTCATAACCTGGAGTTTGACGCCAAGAAAGGCCTTTACACGTGGAAAGCTTTAGTCTCAGCCCCAGCACACACCAAGTGGGCCCCAGAAGTGGATTTCTGCACCAATTATCTTAGTTTATTCATTTTCTGTAAACCTAGGTTACTAGTTTACTATTTAAACAACTTTTACAGACTTATCTTGTACCTCATGACATTTTACAAATCTGAATTACATACTTTTGACGGCATGAGTCTCTAAACTCCATTGTTGGGGGTGAGGAGCTCTGCAGCGTCTCGATGATTTAATACAATTCCTTTGTTTTCCATTCAAACACGCTTGTTCTTATCTAAGATGTTTATTCGCGCTTAATTGTGAAGAAGGTGATGATCCGTGACACTCATCACCTTCCTCAATCCATGAACGTGTGCCTGACAACCACCTCCGTTCTACATCAGAATGAATGAATATCTCTTAGATTCCCCAACAGAATCTTCGTGGTATAAGCTAGATAGATGGCGGCATTCATGAGAATCCGGAAAGTCTAAACCTTGTCTGTGGTATTCCGAGTAGGATTCCAGGATTGAATGACTGTGACGTGCTTCAAACTTGCAACCTGCTGGGCGTTAGTGACAGACGCAAAAGAGGGATTCTATTCCAGTAGGAAGCGGGAACCAACCGGTGATTGGCCGTACTGTGACAGAGTGCATGAGCATTAGCTTTCACTGCGAGGATGGGAAGTAGCCATTGACAACGGTGACACCCTACATAGAGCTTGCCATGGATAGACCTTGCGTGTGAGAAGAGGATCTCAAGGAAGAGTTGAAGTTCAGAGAACAAAGCATCTCCAAAACTCCAACATATTCTCCATTACTGCACAACAAGTAACGCTAGTATTCTTTGTTATTCTAATATATTCGACAATCCTCTATAAACAAATAACTCTATTGTTCAAGTAATCCAAACAATTTTGTGACATCCTAACTGAGACAAATAAAATAAACATTGATTGCTTCAAGCCAATAATCTCCGTGGGATCGACCCTTACTCACGTAAGGTATTACTTGGACGACCCAGTGCACTTGCTGGTTAGTTGTGCGAATCACAAATTCGTGCACCACATACCACCACTTAATTCTACTTGATTTGTCACTAAATGAGCCACGTTACCTTTGTTCACACTTTTCTTTTATTTTTTTGAAACAGAACAAGCATGGAAAGCATTTGTTTAAGTAGGTGAAGTTATATCCAAACAATCTAGGCAATTCACTTTATTTAAAGCAGTAAATCAACAAACATACTAAAAACTTCACATTCCAGAAAGATTCAACAATTACAGTTTAAACCAGAACAAGCATGCTTTTGTTTGCCTTTTAAAGGATAGTCAAGGAACAACACAACCTTGTGAAATTTCTTGTTTTCTCCTTGTTGCCAGGAAACAATTTGATTTCTCCTTCTTCTCCCAGTTGTTGCTTCATGTTCTTTCTAAGATCCTTGTTTCCTTTCCTGCAATTAGTGATGAAGTTGCTTGCTTCTCAAGCACTTGAGTGGTTAGCTCAATGATGTATGGGCAAGTGTCTGAGTCTTAAGTTGGTGTGTGAACACCAAACTTAGTCTCCTACTTACTCCCCTGTTCTTTGAATTCTTGAATTCTCTTTGGAGTGAAGTTGCTGCTAAGGATTTTAAGCATTTCTATGATTGCTTAGAATGGTTATTCCTTTCATATAATTCAAAGGTTGTTGTGTTCAGTTGATCTTTATGGTGGAACACCAAACTTAGAGTTACACATTCCCCTTTGAATTATTGATCCACGAATTCATTGTTTGGTGTGAAACACCAAACTTAATTCTTTGCAATGCACAGAAACTACTTAACCTTTTTATTGAAACAAATAAAAGAAACAGTAAAGGGGTATTACCTCAGGTTGGGTTGCCTCCCAACAAGCGCTTCTTTAACGTCACTAGCTTGACGGTTGTCCCTTGTTAGGGTGGATTGTAGTGCTTGATGTCCTCTCCTCTCATTATGAAAACGTCCCCATTTGATTCCTTTATGATTTCCACATGTTCCATAGAAAGAACTTTCCTGATTGTGAACACTTGAGGGAGCTGAGAAGGAATGGTTTTGAGGCCAGGTGGGATTGGCAGATAATGACTTGATATCACTTTATCTCCCGGAGAGAAACCTTCAGTGGGAATTTTCTTGTTTCTCCACCCTCTTGGCAATTTCTTTACAATTCTTCCCTCTCTCTTGAGGATTTCTTCATTGACCCTTATGCTAGGAGGATCCTTCTGATCTGTTTCTATTGATTCTTGTGGCTTTGACTCTTGCAATTCTTGTTTGCCTTTAAAGGACTGTTTTAGATTTTCAGTTGCTGGATTGCTTTCCTCCAAACACAGATGGCTACTATCATCCTTAGGCTTTTCAGGTTCTGGTTCAGGCTCAGATGCAGGTTTAAAAACATGGAAAATGAGCTGTTCATCATGTACTCTCAAAATTAACTCTCCTTGTTCTATATCTATGAGTGCTCTAGCAGTGGCTAGAAATGGCCTTCCCAGAATGATAGGGTGTAGGTAGCTTTCCTCCATGTCCAAAATGACGAAGTCTGTGGGGAAGAAATAGTTTCCCACTTTCACCAGCACATTTTCAACTACCCCTTCAGCTTGCTTTTGAGTTTTGTCAGCCAGTTGTATGATTACATCAGTGGATCTCACCTCATTCAGTTGTAGCCTCTTCATAAGAGTCAGAGGCATCACATTTATGCTAGCTCCTAGGTCACAGAATCCTCTCTCATTTTTTGTTTCCCCTATGATGCAGGGGATATGAGAACTTCCTGGGTCTGTTTTCTTAGAGACCATGTCTTTCTTGATGAGTGCACTGCATTCCTTGTTCATTATTACAGTTTGTCCTCCCTTCAAAACTCTTTTCTTGCTCAGCAATTCCTTCAAGTACTTGATATGTGTAGGCATCTGCTGGAGGATATCAAGAAAGGGAATATTGATGTGGAGAGACTTAAATGTCTCTAGGAACCTTGAATATGTTTTCCCTTTTTCACCTCCTCCTAACCTCTGAGGGAATGGTGCTTTTGGTTGGTATGTTTCCAGCATGCCTTCCTTTTGCATTTCCTTGGCTTGCTCAGCTTCACTTTCTTGCTTAGCTTCTTCCTCTGAGATTTCCTTCAATGTGGTGATGGCCTTGCATTCTTCCCATCTCACTCCCTTTTGTTCCCCTTTAGGATTCTTTTCCGTGTCACTAGGGAACACTGCAGTTGATTTGGGGGCCTGTTGAGATAGTTCTCCTACTCGAGCCTCCATCCACTTGAGTTTTTCGCCATGGTTCCTTAAGGTCGATCTCACATCGTCCCTAAAGCTTTTCAACTCACTTATGTCCTGACCCATGCTTACTAACCTTCCTTCTATCCTGTTTAATTGATCCTGAAATTGTTGGTTCGGATCGGATTGGGCTGGTTGGTTGTTTTGGCCATGATATGGTGGTTGGGAGTAAGTGTTTTGTGTGGCTTGGTATGATCTTTGGTTGGAGTTTTGGTATGTGGAATTGTTGTGTTGGTTGTGGTTGTAAGGTTTGTGGTTTTGTGGTTGGCTTTGCTGGTTTCCCCACCCAAAGTTTGGGTGGTTTTTCCATCTTGGGTTGTAAGTGTTGGAATGTGGATCATATGATTGCCTTTGTTGGTTTCCCACATAGTTGGCCTCTTCCCAATCATCTCCTTCAGTATTTGCTATCTCTTGATCTTGTGTGTGTATTGCAGCCACTTGCCTTGTGTCTAACTTCCTGGTAAGCTCTGCTAGTTGCTTGGCAAACACCTTGTTTTGGGCTAGAATTGTATCAATATGGTTCAGCTCCATGACTCCTTTAGTGTTGTGCCTCTCCGAAGCATAGTAATACTCATTCTCAGCCACTGTCTCAATCACTTCAATGGCTTCTTCCACAGTCTTTTTCCTGTTCAATGATCCTCCTGATGAATGGTCTACAGCCTTTCTTGATTCATAGGAAAGCCCATCATAGAAAATATGCAATTGCACCCATTCAGGGAACATGTTTGGTGGGCATTTCCTTGTCAACTCTTTGAACCTCTCCCATGCCTCGTAGAGCGTCTCACCATCTTGTTGTCTAAAAGTCTGAACCTCAGATCGAAGCCTATTGACCTTTTGTGGGGGGTAGAAACGTGCCAGAAACTTGCTCTCCACCTCATCCCAGGTTGTTAGGCTGTCCCTTGGGAATGATTCCAGCCACTTAGCTGCTTTGTCCCTAAGTGAAAATGGGAACAAGAGCAGTTTATAGGCATCATCCTGGACTCCATTGGACTTCACAGTGTCGCAAATTCTCAGGAATTTGGTGAGATGTTGGTTTGGATCTTCATTAGCTCTCCCACCAAATGAACAATGGTTCTCCACCAGTGATATTAACTGTGGTTTGAGTTCAAAATTGTTGGCCTGAATGGGTGGTTTCTGAATGCTACTACCACAATTCCCAGAGGTTGGGTTTATGTATGAACCAAGAACCCTCCTCTCAGGAATGGCATTGTTTCCATCATCCCTCTCATGGTTGTGAAATTCTCTATCCATGTTGAGATCTAGAGCTTCCTCAAAATTATCCTCAGACTCTCCTTCAGATTCTTCTTCTCTCAATGCTCTCTTCCCTCTTGCTTCCCTTCTAAGTCTATGAAGGGTCCTCTCTGGTTCGGTATATGGAGGAGTTGATGTCTCTCCTCTCCTACCTGTCATACAAGAACACACCACAAGTAACAAACAGGTGGAATACTCTTGGTTAATGGAAGAGTATTGGTTAGAGCAGTGAGGAATTAATTCAAATAGTTAGTGGGTTAGTGAGTTAGTTGCTTGAAATGAAAGGCATAAGAAAGAAAAGCAAATAACAGAGTGCAGAAATTAAAATCAACAAGTAACTTGAACTAAATTAACAAAAACAAAAAAAAAATGCTCAATCTAGTTAACTTCCAATTTGAGAATTGTCAATCGAAAACCAATCCCCGGCAACGGCGCCATAAACTTGATGTGTGCATAAACTTGATGCTATGCTTTTAGGAAATTGCACGAATGGCAAAAATTCCTTCCGGCAAGTGCACCGGTTATCGTCAAGTAAAAACTCACAATAGAGTGAGGTCAAATCCCACAAGGATTGGTTGAATGAGCAATTCGAATTAGAAGTTTGATTAGTTGAGCGGAATCAAGAATTGGGTGTGAATTGCATAAAGTAAATTGGCGGGAAATGTAAATTGCAAGGAATTGAAATGACTAAATCTTAAATTTCGAGAATTAAAGTGCGAGAAGTTAAATTGCTGAAATTAAAAGGGATGGGGGTGATTGCATGAAATTGAAATTGCAGAATGTAAATAGAAAGGGATAGATCAGAGAGATGGGTTCATTGGGGTCAGGAGATATTGAAATCTCCGAATCAAAACATTTTCATCTCTTCCTCAACCAATGCATTCATTGAATCTTGCTTGGCAATCTTATATGATTGGATCCCAATTCCTTGGCTCACCAATTCTCTCTAAAAACAAACAGATTCCCAATCCCTTGGTTTAAATGTTCATAAGAAGAGATGATTGCTCGATCACTGATTATACCACACAGTTTCATGAACCACAATTTGGTAGGATTACATGTCACAATATCCATCCAAACCCCAATCCAATTCACTGTGAGAAAGCTTCTCTAGCATGAATCCTCCATTCCTTTCCCAAGGTTCCGAAGGATTCCAATTATGGATAGTTTCTTTCCCAAGACAACTAACCAATGGAATTAGATCGAGAAGCTTTCTAACAAAATTCAAGAGAAAAGATTGAAGAAGAAGATGAAACTATTATTGATTCATTGAATTACAATAGAGCTCCCTAACCCAATGAAAGGGGTTTAGTGAATCATAGCTCCGAATTCAATTACAAAGTATGAAAATTTCAAAGTGTCAAAAGGTGCTAACTAACTTCAATTCTATCCTATTTATACACTTTCTAAATTGAGCTTCTGTTGTGTTTCTTGGGCTTTGAGGCCTTTCCTTGATTTCCTTTTGCTTTAGGCTTATGGTCCATAATCTTGATGAGGCTGTGATCCAATTCTGTAACATTCATTGAGCAAACTTAGTGATAAACAAGTAATGACACAAGACTCAACAATTTGAAGTTCCAGACTCATCAATTCTTCAGGCCCAATCCCATAAACCATGATATTCAATTGGGTTTCATGCCATAATAAGTTTAAGTTAATCTTTGTGCTTAATTGCTAACTTATACTTCAATATAATTGGCCCAGAAACCTTTTCAAATGGTGGTGTTTAAGTTTAAGTTTAAGTTTCAGTTTAAGGTCAAACTAAAACTTAAACGTGGAATTGGAGGAAAGCAACCCAGGGGTGTGCATTGTCGAGCACGTTTAACCTCCAGTTTAAGGTTAAACTGGAGGTTAAACTTGGAAATGAAGAAAGCACACCCTGGAGGCAATTTGGGTCGACCACGTTTAACCTCCAGTTTGAGGTTAAACTGGAGGTTAAACTTGGAAATGAAGAAAACACCCTGGAGGAGAAAAGCCATCGAACACGTTTAACCTCCAGTTTGAGGTCAAACTGGAGGTTAAACTTGGAAATGAAGAAAGCAACCCCTGGAGGCCATTTGGATCGAACACGTTTAACCTCCAGTTTGAGGTCAAACTGGGGGTTAAACGTGGAAACACTTCCCTTTCTTGAGTCGTCACTTTGTTCTCTTGTCAACCTTGCCAATTTGATGCCAAATATGGACTATTATACCTCGTTGGAAAGCTATGGATGTCTACTTTCCAATGCAACTGGAAGCGCATCATTTGGAGTTCTACAACTCGAGTTATACTCCATGGAAGGTGAAGAGGTCAGCTGGCCTGATTGCATGTTGGTACTATGCTCTTCTATGCACATTACGGGGCTGTTTTCTCCCTCAATTTTTAGTATCCACCATGCATGCCATATATGCTTGGAAAGCTCTAGATGTCTTCTTTCCAATGCATTTTTAATCACCTCATTTGGAGTTTTGTAGCTCCAGTTATTTATGTTTGAAGAAGGCATGGTCAAGCTGTTCCATATAACACGTTTAAGCTCCTGGTGCCTTTCTTACTTCTGGCGTTTAACTTCCAGTTTATGGTCAAACTGGAGGTTAAACGCCAGTTACAGCATTCCCTCTCTTCTCATGATTTTGGCGTTTAAGCTCCAGTTTAGGCTTAAACTGGAGCTTAAACGTCCCATTTGAATTTCAAGCTTCCTTCATTGATTTTGTTGCTTCCTTGCCTAGCCTCTCTTCCCTGAAATCATCCAAACAATTGCATCAAAGTCTTGCAAAATTTCATGAGAATTCATCCATTCATAGCATTCAAGTAATATCACTAAAAAAACTCATGGAATTTGCATCAAAATCATAATGTTTTGGATGGTTCATTGCTTTGTTGTTCATTTAACCATTCTTGGTTACTTTAAGCTCAAGAAAATGCATAAAACAACTAAAACTAACAGAAAAATGCTAGTGAAACTAGCCTAAGATGCCTTGGCATCACAACACCAAACTTAATACTTGCTTGTCCCTAAGCAAGTCCTGAGTTATTTGAGAAGAAAGTATGAAACAAAAGGCAATTACATTGGCTATATTAGCAAGCATTTGAAGCTCATCAGAGGGGTTTTATGCAGAAAGTTGCAGCATCACTTTTTCATACTTATCAAATAGGATTATCACTTTTTCATTGCATCCACCAAACACTGCTATGGCCTCTTGTTATTCTTATGTCTTTGGCACATTTTCCTTTCTTTGTTTTTCTTTTTCTTAGAGCTCCTTTGCTCCTTGTTTGCTCAGTGTCATGTGTTGCACAAGCCTTTGGCATTTTCTTTTTCTTATCAGTGCATTACACATATCCACTACAGGCATTTTAGTTCACATTTCTTCTTGAGACATTGGTGCCCAGCACCTCTTTGTGTGACTAAATGTTTTGTATTTAGGTTGCTCTTGATAATGGACTTTTGGTTGATAATCCCGGGTTAGTTAACCCAAGTTACCAAGTGTTGAAACACTCCTCAGAACCTATTCATCCAAGCATATCCTTAATACATAAACACCACAGGCATTTGTCTCAGAAGTTCAAACCATTTGTGCCTAGCTTATTTTCTCAATTTTTTCGCTTTTTGGTTGCCCTTTTTCAGTGACTTTTTCTTCTTCTTTTTCTTTCTTTTTTTTCATGGCCAAAGACATTTATTCATCAAGATCCATAGACAGTATTCAACTTCTACACAAAAATGATAATTCTACACTCAATTTCCAGTGATCTGACTAAACAATCAAGCATGCATACCACCACTTAATTCTACTTGATTTGTCACTAAATGAGCCACGTTACCTTTGTTCACACTTTTCTTTTATTTTTTTGAAACAGAACAAGCATGGAAAGCATTTGTTTAAGTAGGTGAAGTTATATCCAAACAATCTAGGCAATTCACTTTATTTAAAGCAGTAAATCAACAAACATACTAAAAACTTCACATTCCAGAAAGATTCAACAATTACAGTTTAAACCAGAACAAGCATGCTTTTGTTTGCCTTTTAAAGGATAGTCAAGGAACAACACAACCTTGTGAAATTTCTTGTTTTCTCCTTGTTGCCAGGAAACAATTTGATTTCTCCTTCTTCTCCCAGTTGTTGCTTCATTTTCTTTCTAAGATCCTTGTTTCCTTTCCTGCAATTAGTGATGAAGTTGCTTGCTTCTCAAGCACTTGAGTGGTTAGCTCAATGATGTATGGGCAAGTGTCTGAGTCTTAAGTTGGTGTGTGAACACCAAACTTAGTCTCCTACTTACTCCCCTGTTCTTTGAATTCTTGAATTCTCTTTGGAGTGAAGTTGCTGCTAAGGATTTTAAGCATTTCTGTGATTGCTTAGAATGGTTATTCCTTTCATATAATTCAAAGGTTGTTGTGTTCAGTTGATCTTTATGGTGGAACACCAAACTTAGAGTTACACATTCCCCTTTGAATTATTGATCCACGAATTCATTGTTTGGTGTGAAACACCAAACTTAATTCTTTGCAATGCACAGAAACTACTTAACCTTTTTATTGAAACAAATAAAAGAAACAGTAAAGGGGTATTACCTCAGGTTGGGTTGCCTCCCAACAAGCGCTTCTTTAACGTCACTAGCTTGACGGTTGTCCCTTGTTAGGGTGGATTGTAGTGCTTGATGTCCTCTCCTCTCATTATGAAAGCGTCCCCATTTGATTCCTTTATGATTTCCACATGTTCCATAGAAAGAACTTTCCTGATTGTGAACACTTGAGGGAGCTGAGAAGGAATGGTTTTGAGGCCAGGTGGGATTGGCAGATAATGACTTGATATCACTTTATCTCCCGGAGAGAAACCTTCAGTGGGAATTTTCTTGTTTCTCCACCCTCTTGGCAATTTCTTTACAATTCTTCCCTCTCTCTTGAGGATTTCTTCATTGACCCTTATGCTAGGAGGATCCTTCTGATCTGTTTCTATTGATTCTTGTGGCTTTGACTCTTGCAATTCTTGTTTGCCTTTAAAGGACTGTTTTAGATTTTCAGTTGCTGGATTGCTTTCCTCCAAACACAGATGGCTACTATCATCCTTAGGCTTTTCAGGTTCTGGTTCAGGCTCAGATGCAGGTTTAAAAACATGGAAAATGAGCTGTTCATCATGTACTCTCAAAATTAACTCTCCTTGTTCTATATCTATGAGTGCTCTAGCTACAGGCTTGAGGTCCAGTCTTCTTAGTTGGACTGGCTTGCCTTTGGAGTCTCTCTTCCATTGAGCTCCTTCTACACAAATGTCCATAAGGACTTGGTCCAACCTTTGATCAAAGTTGACCCTTCTAGTGTAGGGGCGTTCATCACCTTGCATCATGGGCAAGTGGAATGCCAACCTTACATTTTCCGGACTGAAATCCAAGTATTTCCCCCGAACCATTGTGAGATAATTCTTTGGACTCGGGTTCATACCTTGATCATGGTTCCTAGTGATCCATGCATTGGCATAGAACTCTTGAACCATTAAGATTCCGACTTGTTGCATGGGGTTGGTTTAGATTTCCCAACCTCTTCTTCGGACTTCATGTCGGATCTCCGGATACTCATTTTTCTTGAGCTTGAAAGGGACCTCAGGGATCACCTTCTTCTTTGCCACAACATCATAGAAGTGGTCTTGATGGCTCTTGGAGATGAATCTTTCCATCTCCCATGACTCGGAGGTGGAAGCTTTTGTCTTCCCTTTTCCTTTTCTAGAGGATACTCCGGCCTTAGGTGCCATGGATGGTAATGGAAAAACAAAAATGGTAGAGAAGAAAGAAGAGAAGAAGAAGAAGAAAAAAAATGGTAGAGAGGGAGAGAGGTGGTTTCGGCTAAGTGGGAGAAGAGGGGTGTGTGTTGTGTGAAAAATGAAGTAGAATGGAAGGGTATTTATAGGGAGAGGGGGTAGTGTGTATTCGGCCATTTAGGGTGGGAATGGGTGGGGAAATGGTTTTGAATTTTTGAAGGTAGGTGGGGTTTATGGGGAAGAGTGGATGGATGTGAGTGGTGAGGGGGGGTGATTGGGAAGAGGAATTGAGGTGATTGGTGAAAGTTGTTGGGAAGTGTGACATAGGGATTAGGAGAGTGTAATTAGGATTAGGAGGTAAGGTGGGAATATGGTAGGTAGGGATCCTGTGGGGTCCACAGATCCTGAGGTGATCCTGTGGGGTCCACAGATCCTGAGGTGTCAAGGAATTCCATCCCTGCACCAAATAGGCATGTAAATTGCCTTTGCACACCATTCTGGCGTTTAAACGCCGTGTGGTGCACATTCTGGGCGTTCAACGCCCATGTAAAGCATGTTTCTGGCGTTGAACGCCAGTTTCATGCTTGTTCATGGCGTTCAGCGCCAGCTTTTCTTCTCTGGGCACATTCCTGGTGTTCAGTGCCAGAATGTTGCTTGTTTCTGGCGTTCAGCGCCAGAATGATGCTCTGTTCTGGCGTTGAACGCCAGCCAGATGCATCTTACTGGCGTTGAACGCCAGCCTGTGCGTCCTCCAGGGTGTGAATTTTTTTCTTCTGCTATTTTTGATTCTGTTTTTAATTTTTATGATTTTTTCGTGACTCATCATGATCATGAACCTAATAAAACACAAAATAACAATAAAATAGAATAAAATTAGATAAATAAAATTGGGTTGCCTCCCAACAAGCGCTTCTTTAATGTCAATAGCTTGACAGTGGCTCTCATGGAGCCACAAGGTGATCAGGTCAATGTTGTATAGTTGCCAACACCAAACTTAGAGTTTGGATATGGGATCTTAACACCAAACTTAGAGTTTGGTTGTGGCCTCACAACACCAAACTTAGAGTTTGATTGTGTGGGCTCTTCTTGACTCTGAACTGAGAGAAGCTCTTCATGCTTACTCTCTTTTGTTACAGAGGGATGGCCATGTGCCTTGAACACAAGGTAGTCCCCATTCAATTGAAGGACTAATTCACCTCTGTTGACATCTATCACAGCTCCTGCTGTGGCTAGGAAAGGTCTTCCAAGGATGATGCAATCATCCTCTTCCTTCCTAGTGTCTAAGATTATGAAATCAGCAGGGATGTAAATGCCTTCAACCTTTACTAACACGTCCTCTACTATTCCATAGGCTTGTCTCAATGACTTGTCTGCCAGTTGTAATGAGAACAAGGCAGGTTGTACCTCAATGATCCCTAGCTTCTCCATTACAGAGAGTGGCATAAGATTTATCCCTGACCCCAGATCACACAGAGCTTTTTCAAAGATCATGGTGCCTATGGTACTGGGTATTAAGAACTTGCCAGGATCTTGTTTCTTTTGAGGTAGAATTTTCTGAATCCAAGTATCCAGTTCATTAATGAGCAAGGGAGGTTCACTTTCCCAAGTCTCATTACCAAATAACTTGGCATTCAGCTTCATGATAGCTCCTAAGTATTGAGCAACTTGCTCTCCATTTACATCTTCATCCTCTTCAGAGGAAGAATAGTCTTCAGAGCTCATGAATGGCAGAAGGAGATTTAATGGAATCTCTATGGTCTCTTTATGAGCCTCAGATTCCTTTGGATCCTTAATAGGAAACTCCTTCTTGCTTGAGGGACGTCCCAGGAGGTCTTCCTCACTAGGATTTTCGTCCTCCTCCTCCCTTGTGCATTCGGCCATATTGACTATGTCAATGGCTTTGCACTCTCCTTTTGGATTCTCTTCTGTATTGCTTGGGAGAATACTGGGAGGAGTTTCAATGACTTTCTTACTCAGCTGGCCCACTTGTGCCTCCAGATTTCTGATGGAGGATCTTGTTTCACTCATGAAACTAAAAGTGGCCTTTGACAGATCAGAGACTACATTGGCTAAATTAGAGGTGTTTTGTTCAGAATTCTCTGTCTGTTGCTGAGAAGATGATGGATATGGCTTGCTATTGTTCAGCCTGTTGCGTCCACCATTGTTAAAGCCTTGTTGAGGCTTTTGTTGATCCTTCCATGAGAAATTTGGATGATTTCTCCATGATGAGTTATTGGTGTTTCCATAAGGTTCACCCATGTAATTAACCTCTGCCATGGCAGGGTTCTCAGGATCATAAGCTTCTTCAGAAGCTGCCTCTCCAGTACTGTTGGATGCATGTTGCCATCCATTCAGATTTTGAGAGATCATGTTGACCTGTTGAGTCAACACTTTGTTCTGAGCCAATATGGCATTCAGAGTATCAATTTCAAGAACTCCTTTCTTCTGAGGTATCCCATTGTTCACGGAATTCCTCTCAGAAGTGTACATAAATTGGTTGTTTGCAACCATGTCAATGAGTTCTTGAGCCTCTTCAGGCGTTTTCTTCAGGTGAATAGATCCACCTGCAGAATGGTCCAATGACATTTTTGAAAATTCAGAGAGACCATAATAGAATATATCTAATATGGTCCATTCTGAAAACATGTCAGATGGACATCTTTTGGTCAGCTGCTTGTATCTTTCCCAAGCTTCATAAAGGGATTCACCATCTTTTTGTTTGAAGGTTTGAACATCCACTCTCAGCTTGCTCAGCTTTTGAGGAGGAAAGAATTTATCCAAGAAGGCAGTGACCAGTTTATCCCATGAGTCCAGGCTATCCTTGGGTTGTGAATCCAACCATATTCTAGCTCTGTCTCTTACAGCAAAAGGGAAAAGCATGAGTCTGTAGACTTCAGGATCAACTCCATTCGTCTTTACAGTCTCACAGATCTGCAAGAACTCAGTTAAAAACTGATAAGGATCTTCAGATGGAAGTCCATAAAACTTGCAGTTTTGTTGCATTAAGGCAACTAGCTGAGGTTTCAGCTCAAAGTTGTTGGCTCCAATGGCAGGAATGGAGATGCTTCTTCCATCAAACTTGGACGTTGGCTTTGTGAAGTCACCAAGCATTCTCCTTGCATTATTATTATTTTCGGCTGCCATCTCCTTCTCTTGTTCGAAAATTTCTGAAAGGTTGTTTCTGGATTGTTGTAATTTAGCTTCTCTTAATTTTCTCTTCAAAGTCCTTTCAGGTTCTGGATCAATTTCAACAAGAGTGCCTTTATCCCTGTTTCTGCTCATATGAAAAAGAAGAAAACAAGAAAAGAAAGAGGAATCCTCTATGTCACAGTATAGAGATTCCTTTATGTTAGTAGAAAAAGAAGGGAGTAGAAGAATGAAGAAGAATTCGGATTTTTAGATGAAGAGAGGTGAAGAGAAGTGTTAGTAAACAAATAATTAAATAGAATAAGTGAGAAAGGATAGAAAATTCGAAAATAATTTTAAAAAGGGGTTAGTAATTTTCGAAAATTAGAGATAAGATGTGATTAAAATTAAAACATGAAACAATTAGTTAATTAAAAAGAATTTTTGAAAAAGGGGTGAGATATTTTCGAAAATTAGAGAGGAAAAAGTAGTTAGGTGGTTTTGAAAAAGATAAGAAACAAACAAAAAGTCAAATAGTTAGTTGAAAAAGATTTTAAAATCAAATTTGAAAAAGATAAGAAGATAAGATGTTAGATAAGATATTTTGAGATCAAATTTTGAAAAAGATAAAATTTTGAAAAGGATAAGATAAAAAGATAAGATAAAAATTTTAAGAAAAATATATTTTGAAAAAGATTTAATTAATTTTTTTTTAAAATGACTTAACTAACAAGAAACTACAAGATAGGATTCTAGAATTTAAAGATTGAACCTTTCTTAACAAGAAAGTAACAAACTTCAAATTTTTGAATCAATCACATTAATTGTTAGTGTATTTTCGAAAATATGATATAAAAGATAAGAAAAAGATTTTGAAAAAAATAATTTTTAAATTTTTGAAAATAAGAAAAAAATGGAAAAGATATGATTTTTGAAAAAGATTTTGAAAAGATAAGATTTTTAAAAGTGAAAATTTGACTTGACTTGTAAGAAACAACTAATTTTGAAAAATTTTGACTAAGTCAATTCAAATTTTCGAAAATTATGAGAAAAATAAGGAAAAGATATTTTTTTATTTTTGAATTTTTAATTATGAGAGAGAAAAACTACAAAAATACTCAATGCATGAAATTTTTAGATCAAAACAATGAATGCATGCAAGAATGCTATGAATGTCAAGATGAACACCAAGAACACTTTGAAGATCATGATGAACACCAAGAACATAATTTTGAAAAATCTTTGATGCAAAGAAAACATGCAAGACACCAAACTTAGAAATCTTTAATGCATGGACTCTAACAAATGAAAAATGCATATGAAAAACAACAAACAACACAAAACAAGAAAACATCAAGATCAAACAAGAGGACTTATCAAGAACAACTTGAAGATCATGAAGAACACTATGAATGCATGGGATTTTCGAAAAATGCAAGAAAAATTTTTAAAGCATGCAATTGACACCAAACTTAAAAATTGACTCAAGACTCAAACAAGAGACACAAAATATTTTTGATTTTTATGATTTTCTAATTTTTTTGGATTTTTATTAATTTTTTTTCGAAAATAAAGTTTAGAAAAACGAAAAATAAAAGAAAAATTTTGAAAAAGATTTTTCAAAAGAAAATTACCTAATCTGAGCAACAAGATGAACCGTCAGTTGTCCATACTCGAACAATCCCCGGCAACGGCGCCAAAAACTTGGTGGACGAAATTGTGATCCATATTCTTTGTATTTGTATGAAATCATTATTATGGCACCGGTTGAATTCACAACTCCGTTCAACTAACCAGCAAGTGTACTGGGTCGTCCAAGTAATAAACCTTACGTGAGTAAGGGTCGATCCCACAGAGATTGTTGGTATGAAGCAAGCTATGGTCACCTTGTAAATCTCAGTTAGGCAGATTAAATTGGTTTATGGTTTCGAAAATTAATAATAAAAAGAAAATAAAAAGGATAGAAATACTTATGTAAATCAATAGTGGGAATTTCAGATAGGTGTATGGAGATGCTGTGTTCCTCTTGAAACTCTACCTCACTACTCGCTCTTCCTTCAATTCTTCTTACTCCTTTCCATGGCAAGCTGTATGTAGGGCATCACTATCATCAATGGCTACTTTTAATCCTCTTGGGAAAATGGTCCTATGCGCTGTCACTGCACGGCTAATCGTCTGGAGGCATCACCCTTGGTTGATAGCTACATCCCATCCTCTCAGTGAAAATGGTCCAAATGCTCTGTCACAGCACGGCTAATCATCTGTCGGTTCTCAATCAGGTTGGAATAGAATCCATTGATTCTTTTGCATTTGTCACTAACGCCCAGCCTTCAGGAGTTTGAAGCTCATCACAGTCATTCAATACCGGAATCCTACTCGGAATACCACAGACAAGGTTAGACTTTCCGGATTCCCAGGATCCTACTCGGAATACCACAGACAAGGTTAGACTTTCTGGATCCTCATGAATGCCGCCATCTATCTAGCTTATACCACGAATATTCTGTTGGGGAATCTAAGAGACATGCGCCCAGCCTAAGGTAGAACGGAAGTGGTTGTCAATCACGTACGTTCATAGGTGAGAATGATGATGAGTGTCACGGATCATCACATTCATCAAAGTGTTGTGCAACGTATATCTTGGAATAAGAATAAAAGAGAATTGAATAGAAAGTAATAGTAATTGTATTGAAACTTGAGGTACAGCAGAGCTCCACACCCTTAATCTATGGTGTGCAGAAACTCCACCGTTGAAAATACATAAGTGAAAGGTTCAGGCATGGCCGAATGGCCAGCCCCCAAAACGTGATCACAGGATTCAAAATACAATCCAGGATCCAGGATGATAATATGATAGTAAAAAGTTCTATTTATAATAAACTAGCTCCTAGGGTTTACATGAGTAAGTAATTGATGCATAAATCCACTTCCGGGGCCCACTTGGTGCATGCTTGGGCTGAGCTTGATCTATCCACGAGCTGAGGCTTCTCTTGGAGTTGAACTTCGAGTTATGACGTGTTTTGGGCGTTCAACTCCGGATCATGACGTTTTTCTGGCGTTTAACTTCAGACAGCAGCATGTACCTGGCGTTCAACGCCAATTTACGTCATCAAGTTCCGAATAAAGTATAGACTATTATATATTGCTGGAAAGCCCAGGATGTCTACTTTCCAACGCCTTTGAGAGTGCACCGTTTGGAGTTCTGTAGCTCCAGAAAATTCATTTTGAGTGCAGGGAGGTCAGATTCCAACAGCATCAGCAGTCCTTTTGTCAGCCTTTTTCAGAGTTTTGCTCAAGTCCCTCAATTTCAGCCAGAAATTACCTGAAATCATAGAAAAACACACAAACTCATAGTAAAGTCCAGAAATGTGAATTTAACATAAAAACTAATGAAAACATCCCTAAAAGTAGCTTGAACTTACTAAAAACTACCTAAGAACAATGCCAAAAAGCGTATAAATTATCCGCTCATCACAACACCAAACTTAAATTGTTGCTTGTCCCCAAGCAACTGAAAATCAAATAGGATAAAAAGAAGAGAATATACTATAAATTCCAGAATATCAATGAATATTAATTATAATTAGATGAGCGGGACTTGTAGCTTTTTGCTTCTGAACAGTTTTGGCATCTCACTTTTTTTCCTTTGAAGTTTAGAATGATTGGCTTCTCTAGGAACTTAGAATTTCGGATAGTGTTATTGACTTTCCTAGTTAAGCATGTTGATTCTTGAACACAGCTACTTATGAGTCTTGGCTGTGGCCCTAAGCACTTTGTTTTCCAGTATTACCACCGGATACATAAATGCCACAGACACATAACTGGGTGAACCTTTTCAGATTGTGACTCAGCTTTGCTAGAGTCCCCAGTTAGTGGTGTCCAGAGCTCTTAAGCACACTCTTTTACTTTGGATCACGACTTTAACCACTCAGTCTCAAGCTTTTCACTTGGACCTTCATGACACAAGCACATGGTTAGGGACAGCTTGATTTAGCCGCTTAGGCCTGGATTTAATTTCCTTGGGCCCTCCTATCCATTGATGCTCAAAGCCTTGGATCCTTTTTACCCTTGCCTTTTGGTTTTAAGGGCTATTGGCTTTTTCTACTGCTCCTTCTTTTTTTCTTTCTATATTTTTTTTTCGCCACTTTTTTTTTTTCGCAAGCTTTCTTTTTCACTGCTTTTTCTTGCTTCAAGAATCAATTTCATGATTTTTCAGATCATCAATAACATTTCTCCTTGTTCATCATTCTTTCAAGAGCCAACAATTTTAACATTCATAAACAACAAGATCAAAAGACATATGCACTGTTCAAGCATTCATTCAGAAAACAAAAAGTATTGTCACCACATCAATATAATTAAACTAAATTCAAGGATGAGTTCAAAATTCATGTACTTCTTGTTCTTTTGAATTAAAACATTTTTCATTTAAGAGAGGTGAAGGATTAATGGATTTTATTCATAGCTTTAAGGTATGGTTACATACTAATGATCATGAAATAAAGACACAAAAACTTAGATAAACACAACATTAAAAACCGAAAAATAGAAAGAAATAAAGAACAAGGAATGAATCCACCTTTAGTGGCGTCTTCTTCTTGAAGGACCAACAATGTCCTTAAGCTCTTCTATGTCCCTTCCTTGCCTTTGTTGCTCCTCCCTCATTGCTCTTTGATCTTCTCTTATTTCTTGGAGAATGATGGAGTGCTCATGATGTTCCACCCTTAATTGTTCCACATTGTGGCTCAAACCTTCTAAAGAAGTGTTGAGTTGCTCCCAATAGTTGTTTGGAGGAAAATGCATCCCTTGAGGCATCTCAGGGATTTCTTGATGATGAGCTTCCTCATGCATCTCTTGAGAACCGTGAGGGGTCTCTCTTGCTTGCTCCATCTTCTTCTTGGTGATGGGCTTATCCTCTTCAATGAAGATGTCTCCTTCTATGATGACTCCAGCTGAGTAACATAGATGGCAAATAAGGTGAGGAAAAGCTAGCCGTGCCATAGGTGAAGGCTTGTCGGCTATTTTGTAGATTTCATTGGAGATGACCTCATGAACTTCTACTTCCTCTCCAATCTATGATGACTCCAGCTGAGTAACATAGATGGCGAATAAGGTGAGGAAAAGCTAGCCGTGCCATAGGTGAAGGCTTGTCGGCTATTTTGTAGATTTCATTGGAGATGACCTCATGAACTTCTACTTCCTCTCCAATCATGATGCCATGAATCATGATGGCCCGATCCACAGTAACTTCAGATCGGTTGCTAGTAGGAATGATGGAGCGTTGAATGAACTCCAACCATCCTCTAGCTACAGGCTTGAGGTCCAGTCTTCTTAGTTGGACTGGCTTGCCTTTGGAGTCTCTCTTCCATTGAGCTCCTTCCACACAAATGTCCATAAGGACTTGGTCCAACCTTTGATCAAAGTTGACCCTTCTAGTGTAGGGGCGTTCATCACCTTGCATCATGGGCAAGTGGAATGCCAACCTTACATTTTCGGACTGAAATCCAAGTATTTCCCCGAACCATTGTGAGATATTCTTTGGACTCGGGTTCATACCTTGATCATGGTTCCTAGTGATCCATGCATTGGCATAGAACTCTTGAACCATTAAGATTCCGACTTGTTGCATGGGGTTGGTTTAGACTTCCCAACCTCTTCTTCGGACTTCATGTCGGATCTCGGATACTCATTTTTCTTGAGCTTGAAAGGGACCTCAGGGATCACCTTCTTCTTTGCCACAAATCATAGAAGTGGTCTTGATGGCTCTTGGAGATGAATCTTTCCATCTCCCATGACTCGGAGGTGGAAGCTTTTGTCTTCCCTTTTCCTTTTCTAAGGATACTCCGGCCTTAGGTGCCATTGGTAATGGAAAACAAAAAGCTTATGCTTTTACCACACCAACTTAAAATTGCTCACCCTCGAGTAAGAGAAGAAAGAAGAAGAGAGAAGAAGAAAATATGGTAGAGAAGGGGGTGATGGTTCGGCCAAGGGTGAGAAGAAGGGGTTGTGTTGTGTGAAAATGAAGTAGAATGGAAGGGTATTTATAGGGAGAGGGGGTAGTGTGTATTCGGCCATTTAGGGTTGGAATGGGTGGGAAATTGGTTTTGAAT